>NC_051122.1:10004562-10613023 GCF_014839805.1 Manduca sexta
CGTCGGGCGCGGTCAGTACTTGGATGGGTGACCGCCTGGGAACACCGCGTGATGTTGGCTTTTTGTTTTATTTTTGTTTTGTTTGTTGTATATGTGTATATGTGTATATGTATATATTTTTGCATTTGGTTAGTGTAAGTCGGTTTGTGTATGTGTATAGGTGTGGTTGTACTCGTAGTGCGTACATATAATATTACATGATGGTGCGCGGTGCGCGGTGTGCGGTGCGCGTGCAGACCCGTCTGTATGGTGAGGGTGTCGCCAACGTCCATACCACGTTGAATATACCGGTTCTCGTCCGATCACCGAAGTTAAGCAACGTCGGGCGCGGTCAGTACTTGGATGGGTGACCGCCTGGGAACACCGCGTGATGTTGGCTTTTGTTTTGTTTTGTTTTGTTTGTTGTATATGTGTATATGTGTATATGTATATATTTTTGCATTTGGTTAGTGTAAGTCGGTTTGTGTATGTGTATAGGTGTGGTTGTACTCGTAGTGCGTACATATAATATTACATGATGGTGCGCGGTGCGCGGTGTGCGGTGCGCGTGCAGACCCGTCTGTATGGTGAGGGTGTCGCCAACGTCCATACCACGTTGAATATACCGGTTCTCGTCCGATCACCGAAGTTAAGCAACGTCGGGCGCGGTCAGTACTTGGATGGGTGACCGCCTGGGAACACCGCGTGATGTTGGCTTTTTTTTTGTTTTGTTTTGTTTGTTGTATATGTGTATATGTGTATATGTATATATTTTGCATTTGGTTAGTGTAAGTCGGTTTGTGTATGTGTATAGGTGTGGTTGTACTCGTAGTGCGTACATATAATATTACATGATGGTGCGCGGTGCGCGGTGTGCGGTGCGCGTGCAGACCCGTCTGTATGGTGAGGGTGTCGCCAACGTCCATACCACGTTGAATATACCGGTTCTCGTCCGATCACCGAAGTTAAGCAACGTCGGGCGCGGTCAGTACTTGGATGGGTGACCGCCTGGGAACACCGCGTGATGTTGGCTTTTTGTTTTGTTTTGTTTTGTTTGTTGTTTATGTGTATATGTGTATATGTATATATTTTGCATTTGGTTAGTGTAAGTCGGTTTGTGTATGTGTATAGGTGTGGTTGTACTCGTAGTGCGTACATATAATATTACATGATGGTGCGCGGTGCGCGGTGTGCGGTGCGCGTGCAGACCCGTCTGTATGGTGAGGGTGTCGCCAACGTCCATACCACGTTGAATATACCGGTTCTCGTCCGATCACCGAAGTTAAGCAACGTCGGGCGCGGTCAGTACTTGGATGGGTGACCGCCTGGGAACACCGCGTGATGTTGGCTTTTGTTTTGTTTTGTTTTGTTTGTTGTATATGATATGTGTATATGTATATATTTTTGCATTTGGTTAGTGTAAGTCGGTTTGTGTATGTGTATAGGTGTGGTTGTACTCGTAGTGCGTACATATAATATTACATGATGGTGCGCGGTGCGCGGTGTGCGGTGCGCGTGCAGACCCGTCTGTATGGTGAGGGTGTCGCCAACGTCCATACCACGTTGAATATACCGGTTCTCGTCCGATCACCGAAGTTAAGCAACGTCGGGCGCGGTCAGTACTTGGATGGGTGACCGCCTGGGAACACCGCGTGATGTTGGCTTTTTGTTTTGTTTTGTTTTGTTTGTTGTATATGTGTATATGTGTATATGTATATATTTTTGCATTTGGTTAGTGTAAGTCGGTTTGTGTATGTGTATAGGTGTGGTTGTACTCGTAGTGCGTAGTGCGTACATATAATATTACATGATGGTGCGCGGTGCGCGGTGTGCGGTGCGCGTGCAGACCCGTCTGTATGGTGAGGGTGTCGCCAACGTCCATACCACGTTGAATATACCGGTTCTCGTCCGATCACCGAAGTTAAGCAACGTCGGGCGCGGTCAGTACTTGGATGGGTGACCGCCTGGGAACACCGCGTGATGTTGGCTTTTTGTTTTGTTTTGTTTTGTTTGTTGTATATGTGTATATGTGTATATGTATATATTTTTGCATTTGGTTAGTGTAAGTCGGTTTGTGTATGTGTATAGGTGTGGTTGTACTCGTAGTGCGTACATATAATATTACATGATGGTGCGCGGTGCGCGGTGTGCGGTGCGCGTGCAGACCCGTCTGTATGGTGAGGGTGTCGCCAACGTCCATACCACGTTGAATATACCGGTTCTCGTCCGATCACCGAAGTTAAGCAACGTCGGGCGCGGTCAGTACTTGGATGGGTGACCGCCTGGGAACACCGCGTGATGTTGGCTTTTGTTTTGTTTTGTTTTGTTTGTTGTATATGTGTATATGTGTATATGTATATATTTTTGCATTTGGTTAGTGTAAGTCGGTTTGTGTATGTGTATAGGTGTGGTTGTACTCGTAGTGCGTACATATAATATTACATGATGGTGCGCGGTGCGCGGTGTGCGGTGCGCGTGCAGACCCGTCTGTATGGTGAGGGTGTCGCCAACGTCCATACCACGTTGAATATACCGGTTCTCGTCCGATCACCGAAGTTAAGCAACGTCGGGCGCGGTCAGTACTTGGATGGGTGACCGCCTGGGAACACCGCGTGAGGTTGGCTTTTGTTTTGTTTTGTTTTGTTTGTTGTATATGTGTATATGTATATGTGTATATATTATTTTTGCATTTGGTTAGTGTAAGTCGGTTTGTGTATGTGTATAGGTGTGGTTGTACTCGTAGTGCGTACATATAATATTACATGATGGTGCGCGGTGCGCGGTGTGCGGTGCGCGTGCAGACCCGTCTGTATGGTGAGGGTGTCGCCAACGTCCATACCACGTTGAATATACCGGTTCTCGTCCGATCACCGAAGTTAAGCAACGTCGGGCGCGGTCAGTACTTGGATGGGTGACCGCCTGGGAACACCGCGTGATGTTGGCTTTTTGTTTTGTTTTGTTTTTGTATATGTGTATATGTATATATTTTTTGCATTTGGTTAGTGTAAGTCGGTTTGTGTATGTGTATAGGTGTGGTTGTACTCGTAGTGCGTACATATAATATTACATGATGGTGCGCGGTGCGCGGTGTGCGGTGCGCGTGCAGACCCGTCTGTATGGTGAGGGTGTCGCCAACGTCCATACCACGTTGAATATACCGGTTCTCGTCCGATCACCGAAGTTAAGCAACGTCGGGCGCGGTCAGTACTTGGATGGGTGACCGCCTGGGAACACCGCGTGATGTTGGGTTTTTGTTTTGTTTTGTTTTGTTTGTTGTATATGTGTATATGTATATATTTTTGCATTTGGTTAGTGTAAGTCGGTTTGTGTATGTGTATAGGTGTGGTTGTACTCGTAGTGCGTACATATAATATTACATGATGGTGCGCGGTGCGCGGTGTGCGGTGCGCGTGCAGACCCGTCTGTATGGTGAGGGTGTCGCCAACGTCCATACCACGTTGAATATACCGGTTCTCGTCCGATCACCGAAGTTAAGCAACGTCGGGCGCGGTCAGTACTTGGATGGGTGACCGCCTGGGAACACCGCGTGATGTTGGCTTTTGTTTTGTTTTGTTTTGTTTGTTGTATATGTGTATATGTGTATATGTATATATTTTTGCATTTGGTTAGTGTAAGTCGGTTTGTGTATGTGTATAGGTGTGGTTGTACTCGTAGTGCGTACATATAATATTACATGATGGTGCGCGGTGCGCGGTGTGCGGTGCGCGTGCAGACCCGTCTGTATGGTGAGGGTGTCGCCAACGTCCATACCACGTTGAATATACCGGTTCTCGTCCGATCACCGAAGTTAAGCAACGTCGGGCGCGGTCAGTACTTGGATGGGTGACCGCCTGGGAACACCGCGTGATGTTGGCTTTTGTTTTGTTTTTTTTTGTTTGTTTTATATGTGTATATGTATATATTTTTGCATTTGGTTAGTGTAAGTCGGTTTGTGTATGTGTATAGGTGTGGTTGTACTCGTAGTGCGTACATATAATATTACATGATGGTGCGCGGTGCGCGGTGTGCGGTGCGCGTGCAGACCCGTCTGTATGGTGAGGGTGTCGCCAACGTCCATACCACGTTGAATATACCGGTTCTCGTCCGATCACCGAAGTTAAGCAACGTCGGGCGCGGTCAGTACTTGGATGGGTGACCGCCTGGGAACACCGCGTGATGTTGGCTTTTTGTTTTGTTTTGTTTTGTTTGTTGTATATGTGTATATGTATATATTTTTGCATTTGGTTAGTGTAAGTCGGTTTGTGTATGTGTATAGGTGTGGTTGTACTCGTAGTGCGTACATATAATATTACATGATGGTGCGCGGTGCGCGGTGTGCGGTGCGCGTGCAGACCCGTCTGTATGGTGAGGGTGTCGCCAACGTCCATACCACGTTGAATATACCGGTTCTCGTCCGATCACCGAAGTTAAGCAACGTCGGGCGCGGTCAGTACTTGGATGGGTGACCGCCTGGGAACACCGCGTGATGTTGGCTTTTTGTTTTGTTTTGTTTTGTTTGTTGTATATGTGTATATGTATATATTTTTGCATTTGGTTAGTGTAAGTCGGTTTGTGTATGTGTATAGGTGTGGTTGTACTCGTAGTGCGTAGTGCGTACATATAATATTACATGATGGTGCGCGGTGCGCGGTGTGCGGTGCGCGTGCAGACCCGTCTGTATGGTGAGGGTGTCGCCAACGTCCATACCACGTTGAATATACCGGTTCTCGTCCGATCACCGAAGTTAAGCAACGTCGGGCGCGGTCAGTACTTGGATGGGTGACCGCCTGGGAACACCGCGTGATGTTGGCTTTTTGTTTTGTTTTGTTTTGTTTGTTGTATATGTGTATATGTGTATATGTATATATTTTTGCATTTGGTTAGTGTAAGTCGGTTTGTGTATGTGTATAGGTGTGGTTGTACTCGTAGTGCGTACATATAATATTACATGATGGTGCGCGGTGCGCGGTGTGCGGTGCGCGTGCAGACCCGTCTGTATGGTGAGGGTGTCGCCAACGTCCATACCACGTTGAATATACCGGTTCTCGTCCGATCACCGAAGTTAAGCAACGTCGGGCGCGGTCAGTACTTGGATGGGTGACCGCCTGGGAACACCGCGTGATGTTGGCTTTTGTTTTGTTTTGTTTTGTTTGTTGTATATGTGTATATGTGTATATGTATATATTTTTGCATTTGGTTAGTGTAAGTCGGTTTGTGTATGTGTATAGGTGTGGTTGTACTCGTAGTGCGTACATATAATATTACATGATGGTGCGCGGTGCGCGGTGTGCGGTGCGCGTGCAGACCCGTCTGTATGGTGAGGGTGTCGCCAACGTCCATACCACGTTGAATATACCGGTTCTCGTCCGATCACCGAAGTTAAGCAACGTCGGGCGCGGTCAGTACTTGGATGGGTGACCGCCTGGGAACACCGCGTGATGTTGGCTTTTTGTTTTGTTTTGTTTTGTTTGTTGTATATGTGTATATGTGTATATGTATATATTTTTGCATTTGGTTAGTGTAAGTCGGTTTGTGTATGTGTATAGGTGTGGTTGTACTCGTAGTGCGTACATATAATATTACATGATGGTGCGCGGTGCGCGGTGTGCGGTGCGCGTGCAGACCCGTCTGTATGGTGAGGGTGTCGCCAACGTCCATACCACGTTGAATATACCGGTTCTCGTCCGATCACCGAAGTTAAGCAACGTCGGGCGCGGTCAGTACTTGGATGGGTGACCGCCTGGGAACACCGCGTGATGTTGGCTTTTGTTTTGTTTTGTTTTGTTTGTTGTATATGTGTATATGTATATATTTTTGCATTTGGTTAGTGTAAGTCGGTTTGTGTATGTGTATAGGTGTGGTTGTACTCGTAGTGCGTACATATAATATTACATGATGGTGCGCGGTGCGCGGTGTGCGGTGCGCGTGCAGACCCGTCTGTATGGTGAGGGTGTCGCCAACGTCCATACCACGTTGAATATACCGGTTCTCGTCCGATCACCGAAGTTAAGCAACGTCGGGCGCGGTCAGTACTTGGATGGGTGACCGCCTGGGAACACCGCGTGATGTTGGCTTTTTGTTTTGTTTTGTTTTGTTTGTTGTATATGTGTATATGTATATATTTTTGCATTTGGTTAGTGTAAGTCGGTTTGTGTATGTGTATAGGTGTGGTTGTACTCGTAGTGCGTACATATAATATTACATGATGGTGCGCGGTGCGCGGTGTGCGGTGCGCGTGCAGACCCGTCTGTATGGTGAGGGTGTCGCCAACGTCCATACCACGTTGAATATACCGGTTCTCGTCCGATCACCCGAAGTTAAGCAACGTCGGGCGCGGTCAGTACTTGGATGGGTGACCGCCTGGGAACACCGCGTGATGTTGGCTGTTGTGTTTTGTTTTGTTTTGTTTGTTGTATATGTGTATATGTATATATTTTTGCATTTGGTTAGTGTAAGTCGGTTTGTGTATGTGTATAGGTGTGGTTGTACTCGTAGTGCGTACATATAATATTACATGATGGTGCGCGGTGCGCGGTGTGCGGTGCGCGTGCAGACCCGTCTGTATGGTGAGGGTGTCGCCAACGTCCATACCACGTTGAATATACCGGTTCTCGTCCGATCACCCGAAGTTAAGCAACGTCGGGCGCGGTCAGTACTTGGATGGGTGACCGCCTGGGAACACCGCGTGATGTTGGCTTTTTGTTTTGTTTTGTTTTGTTTGTTGTATATGTGTATATGTATATATTTTTGCATTTGGTTAGTGTAAGTCGGTTTGTGTATGTGTATAGGTGTGGTTGTACTCGTAGTGCGTACATATAATATTACATGATGGTGCGCGGTGCGCGGTGTGCGGTGCGCGTGCAGACCCGTCTGTATGGTGAGGGTGTCGCCAACGTCCATACCACGTTGAATATACCGGTTCTCGTCCGATCACCGAAGTTAAGCAACGTCGGGCGCGGTCAGTACTTGGATGGGTGACCGCCTGGGAACACCGCGTGATGTTGGCTTTTTGTTTTGTTTTGTTTTGTTTGTTGTATATGTGTATATGTATATATTTTTGCATTTGGTTAGTGTAAGTCGGTTTGTGTATGTGTATAGGTGTGGTTGTACTCGTAGTGCGTACATATAATATTACATGATGGTGCGCGGTGCGCGGTGTGCGGTGCGCGTGCAGACCCGTCTGTATGGTGAGGGTGTCGCCAACGTCCATACCACGTTGAATATACCGGTTCTCGTCCGATCACCGAAGTTAAGCAACGTCGGGCGCGGTCAGTACTTGGATGGGTGACCGCCTGGGAACACCGCGTGATGTTGGCATTTTGTTTTGTTTTGTTTTGTTTGTTGTATATGTGTATATGTATATATTTTTGCATTTGGTTAGTGTAAGTCGGTTTGTGTATGTGTATAGGTGTGGTTGTACTCGTAGTGCGTACATATAATATTACATGATGGTGCGCGGTGCGCGGTGTGCGGTGCGCGTGCAGACCCGTCTGTATGGTGAGGGTGTCGCCAACGTCCATACCACGTTGAATATACCGGTTCTCGTCCGATCACCGAAGTTAAGCAACGTCGGGCGCGGTCAGTACTTGGATGGGTGACCGCCTGGGAACACCGCGTGATGTTGGCTGTTTGTTTTGTTTTGTTTTGTTTGTTGTATATGTGTATATGTGTATATGTATATATTTTTGCATTTGGTTAGTGTAAGTCGGTTTTGTGTTTGTGTATAGGTGTGGTTGTACTCGTAGTGCGTACATATAATATTACATGATGGTGCGCGGTGCGCGGTGTGCGGTGCGCGTGCAGACCCGTCTGTATGGTGAGGGTGTCGCCAACGTCCATACCACGTTGAATATACCGGTTCTCGTCCGATCACCGAAGTTAAGCAACGTCGGGCGCGGTCAGTACTTGGATGGGTGACCGCCTGGGAACACCGCGTGATGTTGGCTTTTTGTTTTGTTTTGTTTTGTTTGTTGTATATGTGTATATGTATATATTTTTGCATTTGGTTAGTGTAAGTCGGTTTGTGTATGTGTATAGGTGTGGTTGTACTCGTAGTGCGTACATATAATATTACATGATGGTGCGCGGTGCGCGGTGTGCGGTGCGCGTGCAGACCCGTCTGTATGGTGAGGGTGTCGCCAACGTCCATACCACGTTGAATATACCGGTTCTCGTCCGATCACCGAAGTTAAGCAACGTCGGGCGCGGTCAGTACTTGGATGGGTGACCGCCTGGGAACACCGCGTGATGTTGGCTTTTGTTTTGTTTTGTTTTGTTTGTTGTATATGTGTATATGTGTATATGTATATATTTTTGCATTTGGTTAGTGTAAGTCGGTTTGTGTATGTGTATAGGTGTGGTTGTACTCGTAGTGCGTACATATAATATTACATGATGGTGCGCGGTGCGCGGTGTGCGGTGCGCGTGCAGACCCGTCTGTATGGTGAGGGTGTCGCCAACGTCCATACCACGTTGAATATACCGGTTCTCGTCCGATCACCGAAGTTAAGCAACGTCGGGCGCGGTCAGTACTTGGATGGGTGACCGCCTGGGAACACCGCGTGATGTTGGCTTTTGTTTTGTTTTGTTTTGTTTGTTGTATATGTGTATATGTGTATATGTATATATTTTTGCATTTGGTTAGTGTAAGTCGGTTTGTGTATGTGTATAGGTGTGGTTGTACTCGTAGTGCGTACATATAATATTACATGATGGTGCGCGGTGCGCGGTGTGCGGTGCGCGTGCAGACCCGTCTGTATGGTGAGGGTGTCGCCAACGTCCATACCACGTTGAATATACCGGTTCTCGTCCGATCACCGAAGTTAAGCAACGTCGGGCGCGGTCAGTACTTGGATGGGTGACCGCCTGGGAACACCGCGTGATGTTGGCTTTTTGTTTTGTTTTGTTTTGTTTGTTGTATATGTGTATATGTATATATTTTTGCATTTGGTTAGTGTAAGTCGGTTTGTGTATGTGTATAGGTGTGGTTGTACTCGTAGTGCGTACATATAATATTACATGATGGTGCGCGGTGCGCGGTGTGCGGTGCGCGTGCAGACCCGTCTGTATGGTGAGGGTGTCGCCAACGTCCATACCACGTTGAATATACCGGTTCTCGTCCGATCACCGAAGTTAAGCAACGTCGGGCGCGGTCAGTACTTGGATGGGTGACCGCCTGGGAACACCGCGTGATGTTGGCTTTTGTTTTGTTTTGTTTTGTTTGTTGTATATGTGTATATGTGTATATGCATATATTTTTGCAATTGGTTAGTGTAAGTCGGTTTGTGTATGTGTATAGGTGTGGTTGTACTCGTAGTGCGTACATATAATATTACATGATGGTGCGCGGTGCGCGGTGTGCGGTGCGCGTGCAGACCGTGTAGTGCGGGTGTCGCTCGTCGCGCACTCGTTTGTTTTCAGTTTCGTTACAATTTAAGCATTAAAACTCATACTTTAAAATACATACAGTTTTTTATTTTACATTTAAAACTAGGTAACAGTGAACAGTATACAAAGGACAACGATATCAAGAGAAAATATTAATTTTTTACTTCTTACAACATGTTTGTGCATTTTAGAATGCGACATTTAGTAATTATTTCATTTTCCTTCAAGTTTAGTCTTTGGTAGCAATGAACACGTAATGAACATGTTTGTATAAAAAAAAAATGTCACAAAGATTTACGAATATCACTGATTAGAAATTATTTTAGGATACCTTATACTTAATAAAACTAGAAGTACACATATAAAATCAGTACCTAAATTAAAATGCGTTACAGATTTTTGATGCAAAAAAAAACTATAAGGAAAGAAAGATGTTTTTGCGTATGATTATTGATTTCTTTAACTGTAGATTTTTAATATTAAAATTTAACATCTTTTATAAATGCATTACGTTGCGTGCGACTAGTAATTCCAGAAATAGTTCTCAAGGCCAACCCAGTATGGTATTTGTATTTAAATATTTAAAATATATCAATTTGCAATCAATATCTACATTCTTTTATTACTTCCCATGGTGACTTTACCCATTACGGCTTATACATGTAACAATTATTCATATTATATTAATTTTTGGTCCAATTTCATTGGGTTATATTACCAAATTTACCAACATAACATAATTGACGAAAAGTTGGATCTTGGAGACTTCTCGTCTTAGATGAATTTAGAAAAATCATTATTTTCATACATCACGTAGTTTAGACATTGACGATACACAGCTAGAATGCGCTTCCACTAGATCAACTGTTAAAATGTTTCAACTGATAACAACGCTTACTCTTTACATCTCATCTTGCTACTCCTATGGAAACGCATCCTAAAATATACATATACGATAACAAAAAAAAAACAAACGTAAACAGTAAGGACAGGGTCCTATTCCGTCTACGAGGGTATATCCGTCTTTTTGCTATCACGCGCGATATAATCAGACAGCTATAATAGCCGCATAGGTAAATAGCAGATATTGAATCTCTTACCTATACTGCTATTGAACTTATCCTTCGAATAGATCGCCCGCAATTGGAAAAAGACGGATTCGCCGCTATAGAGTGATTAGGGCACTCGGACTTTACCTAATTTTCTTATACCTCAGTTGAATATGTGTATAGCAAAGTTTACTTCTTGCAATATGGCATACAACTAACCTAGGGCAAAGGGTGCATATATCGAATCCCTTTTGGTTATGTAAAATCGAATTATCATTAGAAATATTTACAGACCGCATTCATTCACATATATATCGCACTTTTAATAAAATAATGACCTGTTTCAAAATTGTTAATTTGTGGCAGTCATCGGAAAACTAATTTTTGTTTGCTACCTTTTTTTGAAGTTGCTATAAAATTAAGCTTATTAAAGATAGGTAAAAAATGAAAAAAAAAAAGGGAAAAAACTAAACGGTCGCAAACAGAAATTGTTTGTTTGACGATTCCCACAAAGTATCAATTTTGGAATGGGTCATTATTTTATTAAGAACTAGCGACCCGCCCCGGCTTCGCACGGGTGCAATGCTGATACTAAATACACTACAGAAAAACTGTGAACGTTGTATATAAAAACATAGCGGCCCGCTCTGGCTTCGCACGGGTATAACATAACAAAATAACTATTTCTCCACTATTTAATGGATGTTATTATACACATAAACCTACCTCTTGAATCACTCTATCTATTAAAAAAACTGCATCAAAATCCGTTGCGTAGTTTTAAAGATTTAAGCACACATAGGGACAGAGAAAGCGACTTTGTTTTATACTATGTAGTGATGCGATATGTTGGGTCCAATTTCACATGATGTCACCCTTCGCCACTGCTATCCCTTAAGGCTGACCTATGAGTTCTTGTCTGTAAGTTTGACCACAACAGCCTTGACCTCTGTATAGTTGTTGATGCCGTAAGGCCCGTTCTCCCTGCCGATACCGGACTGCTTGAATCCTCCGAAAGGCACTTGGTTGCCGAAGATATTGTAGTCGTTCACCCAAACTGTGCCGGCGCGGATCTTCTGCAATACACAGAGAAATAATAACGTTTTGTTAATTTAAATAATGGTTTGTTAAAAAGTTTTTATTTGTAACTCACTTCAAAAAAGGAGTTGCTCATAATAAACATATTTCTATGAGACCAATCTGGAAGTATATCTTTCCAAATAAAAAAAAGAAATATCCAAATCGGTTAATAAATTAACGCATTCTGAGGTAACAAATGTAAAAAAAAACACGTCGAATTGCAAAGCTCCTCCTTTTTTTAAGTCGATTAATAAATCATTTGAAATGGCATTTAAATGCCACTATTGATTAACATATTATAATGTATTGGTTATAAAGTCAATTTAAATTGCACTAAAGATAGTATCAACTATAAAAACATGTTTAACGCACATGGAAGTTCGTGACTTTTCTTATTTCATGATAACGAGGCAAATAACTGGTTTTATAATATAGTATTATTTCATAAGTTATAAGTAAGATGCATGTTATACTGTTTTAATTCAAATACATAGAAAAAGTTCGTTCCTATTTATCTCCAACTAGCTTTTGCCCGCGGCTCCGCCCGCGTTATAAAGTTTTTCGGGCTAAAGTTTTCCGTTATAAAAGTCACGTTATATATATTTCCGGGAGCCTATGTTATTCCCAGGGTCTCAAACTGTCTCCATAGCAAATTTTATCCTAATACATTGGGTAGTTTTTGAGTTTAACACGTTCAGGCAGACAGATGCAGCGGGGGACTTTGTGTTATAATATATTTTTGTAGAACTTTTTAAGAGGAACAATCCCATTATACATCATTGTTGCATAACTTTAACCGTTTACGCAGCCCACGCAACAGAAGCTCTCAAAACTAATAAATTTTCCCCGTTTTTGCAACATGGTTCATTACTGCTCCGTTCCTATTGGTCATAGCGTGATGATATATAGCCTATAGCACTCCAGGAACAAAGGGCTATCCAACACAAAAATATTTTTTCAGTTCAAACTGATAGTTCCTGAGATTAGCCACTACTGCTCCGCTCCTATTAGTTATAGCGTGATGATATATAACCTATAGCACTCCACGAACAAAGCGCTATCCAACACAAAAAGAATTTTTCAGTTCGAACCGGTAGTTCCTGAGATTAGCCATTACTGCTCCGCTCCTATTGGTATAGCGTGATGATATATAGCATATAGCACTCTACAAATAAAGGGCTATCCAACGCAAAAATAATTTTTCGGTTTGGACCGGTAGTTCCTGAGATTAGCGCGTTCAAACAAACAAACAAACTCTTCAGCTTTATATAATAGTATAGATTACATTCAATAAACGGCACGAGTCGTGAGCACATTGCCAGCTTGAATGCACAAATAGGACGAAATTGTATAGTAGTCGCATGACCCATGTAAGCTAATAGACAATGAGCATGGACTGAGGAACCAATCGCGTAATATCGGCTCGTTGGACGACAAACCGACCAATCACGAGTGTGCTCACGACTCGTGCCTCTGACGACGAAGGGTGAAATTTTTTAAATGGTAACCCGAGAAAAATAAAAATTGCCTTAGTTAATACATCGCGGCCAATTTAACAGATAACAAAAGTAAGACAAACGTAAAAACCTAAAAGGAGAGCCGATAAGAATCTCGCCACTGTCCTGTACCCGTTCCGTTCTCATCTTTGACAAAACATTAATGTTTTTTATTATTTTTATTCTTTAGATTATTAGTTTAACAAGAAACAAATTATGAATTTCTTAGAACAACACTATTTATTGAAGGAAAAGTTTCTCCCTCTCTTCTATGTTGCCGTGCCCTGCAGGGCCCACGATTATGTACTTTCCTTAATTTGTAAAACCTATATTCCAACAATTGAATTGAACTGAATCTTTGTGGTTATCTATAGTTTGGTCTTCCTTCGTATATAGATAAGTTAACCAGCATCATAAACTAAGGCTTAATCCCTCTCAGTAGTATAGGAAGCCCACGCCCAGCAGTGGGACAGTATACAATACAGGGCTGGTTATTAATGTGTATGTAGTTACCTGCACAAGGTAGTTGGCCTTGTCGAGGTCCTTGGTGAAGACGGCGGCGGCGAGTCCGTACTCCGTGTTGTTGGCGCGCTCCACCACCTCGTCCAGCTGCGAGAACTTGATGATCTGCTGCACTGGTCCGAAGATCTAAAGCAGAGCGTATAGAGTTTTTTTTTAATGCTTTGAATGACGAAACGAGCTTGCCGTTCGCCTGATGGTAAGCGATGCGATCGCTGTAACTTAATATATTTATATAAAAAAAAGAATTCTTCCTAGCCAAATTTCGATCACAGCCAGGAGATCAGCCAGGAACATCCAAAATATTATAGTCCACAAGTGTGTGCAGTACACAGGAGCACTCTATGTTCCTTCACTCTCATAGTCCGCTGAGACGGCAATCCGACATGACTGGAGATCAAGCGCAGGGCCAACGGCTTAACTTGGTTTCCTATGCACGGGGGTAACACATCGTCAAGTCCTCACTCCGAGCTGCGGTTGCGTAATTTTTATGCTAATAAAACCCAGGCACAATATTGTTGGCCCATCCCGAGATTGGACTCTAGGACTTCAGCGTGGTAGTCGTACTCCTGGCACGCGTTACAACTATGCCACCGACCATATAAAAAATATATCTTGTCTACCATATATGGAATTAATTGATAACCCTACGCTCGTTTTCAATAAAAGAATCTATCGCTAACTTCAGATCCATTTGAATAAATCAATTAAAATAGGTCATCTGCAAGCCTTAGACACAAGTTTTAATATAATTGTAGCGATCCATATCGCGTATTGACATCGTCCGTATATCTCTCAGGATTGAATGTAAAAATGGTCCACTAACAATAGATAGGGTTATTTGTTAAGTGCACGTATTTTTTATATTTATAAAAACTGCATTTTTAGAGCCTTTGAAAAAATTCTACGTAAATTATCTCACCTTTATATTACATATACACGAAAAACTTAAAAGATAGCAAATTTTCATAAAAAATTATTCCACCATAATCTAACTATTAAATAATAAAATTAATACTATCCAAATTCATTAAATGTACTTATAATATAAAGAAGTAGGTATAATGAAAAGATTATTATTTAATATTTATAAATAACCGTTTGCTAATTTTACCTGCAACCTTGACATTTGTAAAAAAAAAACATTAACCCTGTCCACATCACATCAGTACTGAATATATTTTGTATGAACCACATACCTAATTTCATAAGCCATAAGTGAAAACCGGTTATAGCGACAGCGAAGAGATCAGCGAATCTGGACGCTATATCCAATAGACGTTATAAACAATACGCTTTTTAAATACATTATTTTAGTCGTTATAACCGATGCGTCGCTATAACGGGAGTCGTTATAACCGGTTTCATTGGTTCTTTTAACTCATCCAAAACCTAACTCTCCCCTAGTGGAGACAAACTACGTATCAAATAGTGGAACCTCGCCCCCCCCCCCCCTCATCATATGTGAGAGGCAATTGTCACCGATTGATAATAATTTAAAGATCTATTTTTCCTATATTTACGCGAATGTTAGACATGAAAATCAAACTACTTTTCGGATTGTATCGCGGTTTTTTATATTTTAGTTTTCTCCCGACGTTTCGAAGACCATGAAGGCTGCAGTCTTCGCAACGTCGGGACAAAACTAAAATATAAAAAACCGCGATACAATCCGAAAAGAAGTTTAATGTTAATTTGAAGACCATTTCGAACCATAAAAGAAACCCCTCCACCAGCATCAGAGATATACCTCAGTCCTGGCGATGTCCATGTCGTCCTTGACATCGCTGAACACGGTGGGCTGCACGAAGTAGCCGACGTCCCCGGCGCGGCCTCCTCCCGCCACCAGCTTGGCTCCCTGCTGCTTCCCACTCTCGATCAGGCTGAGGATCTTGCCGTGCTGCTCGCTGTCGATCTGGGGAGTAGTTTACAAACTCGTTACGCCTTTGGCTTGAAAGGGTAGGTAGAAAACACATATTACGCCTTTTATCCGGAAGGGTAGGTAGAAATGGAACCAGGGGACGCAGTTAGGTATGAGTGTTCCGTGCCATAATTTGGTAAGAGGTGACGCTATCGCCATAACCAATACTTATCATATCATCCCTTACACTTGCGCCATTGTGACAATTTAAATATACTCATTGCATACTCATTGGATTTAAAAAAATACCATCCCTTTCTGTTGGACTGAATAGGAGCTATACAACTACACTTTACTCTGTCTACGGTGTATACCCTTCTGTCTACCCCTGTAAACGGAAGGCGTGATGCTACGAACGTTTCATTACCTGTGGTCCCTGTTCCACCTCGGGTTTGAAGGGATCCCCTACAACTCTCCTTTTGGCGCGTTCCGCGGACAACTCCACGAACTTGTCATAGATTTTGTCTTCCACGAACGTTCGGGAACCTGCATGGTATTACGTATTTAAAATTGTAAACATTACAATTATGCTCTCGTTTATGGAAGTCACATGCGTAGTTTACTATTATTAATACAAATATACGCAGTAACGATGTGTAGCGACACACGTATTGATAATTGCATAGTTGCGTTTTTATATGCATGTTTGTTTAGCGCTGTTAAGTAGTCCAGTTACACCCGGCACAATGTATAGTCGTTTAGTAAATGTTGTAGTATTGGTGGTTTAATTTAACTGACGAGAGACATTCAATGAACACTATGCATGAACTTCAGTGAACACGAGTATATAGAACAAACCCTAAAAAATATAAGGAAATCTGTAACTCGAAAATTCTTTGGTAAAATAATGTTTGCAGTCTATAACTTATTATCTACTCATCGCACATTTGGCAGAATTGTCGACACCGGCATTAATGCCATAATAATAAAAAAGAAAACACCTTATTATCTATCATTTCTTCCTCCTTAAAGGGCGGTAACACACCGTTACTGCATACTTCCAACAATGCTAGTATTTACAGACAATAAGAGTTTACATTAGGCCAGCACGATTTTTTCCTACGTCGATTAACTATTATAACGTGAGTTCGATCCGTCGCCGCGCTATTTTCGTTTTATAAATAGAACAGTTTTGTACCGTGTTATGTTTTAAAATGTATTGAATATTGAGGAAGTCTCAAAATAATTTTTTTTTACCGTTGAGTCGCGATACCAGGTACTTCACAGAGAGCTGACGAGGAATAACAGCTCGTCGTTATTGATAGTGAGTTTTATGTAGGGCAAAAATAGCCCGATACGCTTGATAATACTCTACTCCTTCATAAGCTGATTTTTCTGATATTAAGTACGAACCACTGACGTATATTATATAGACTCGGACGTCTATATTAAACTATTTGTTCAACATCTGAACTAAAATGGCAATCAAAATGTCACTGTCATAATCTATTTATTCACTTAAATAACAAATAATTTTACTTCTTGCACTATTATTTTTTATCACGTCCAAGTTTGCACTTAGACTAGCGTTCTTATATTATGAGCGCCACTCCGTACACAGCCACAAGCATCAATATTGACACCATACTAAAATCAGTTTGAATGGATAACAGTTCAATTCAGTTGCATGCAGCGAAAGTTCGGAACGCCAAATCTAGTACGTACTACATATAATCGATGGTACGAACCTTTTCGGGAAAAGAGGTTACTTTACTTTAGGTAAGGTCAGTAAAAAAATAAAACGTGAATAAGTTGTACAGTCAGCCGCAAAAATAGCTACATAAACTACATGTACACACTAAAACACTCGTCACCACTTACCAGCAGTGCAGCACTGTCCCATGTTGTAGAACAAGGCAGTATGCGCGGCCTCCACGGCCTTCTCGAGGTCCACGTCGCCGAGGATGATGTTGGGTGACTTGCCGCCCAGCTCCAGCGTGATACGCTTCAGGGACGAGGCGGCGCCGCGCTGGATCTTCTTACCCACCTCCGTCGAACCTGGGAAAGTTGGGAAATATTAGCACATTTCCATACTTGAAACAAACATGCGAACAACTATTTATAGGAAGGGTGTTTAGAAAATATATAGGGGGATTTTTGAGACAAGACAATAACCGCTTTGGATACAAGAAAAGTTCTTAGGAGATTGTTACAATTGCGTACGACTATTGCTAGCTGTAATTGCTCCATCTAATATCCGATTTTAATAAACGATCACGATCTCAATCTTCAATCCGATTCCGAGAATGAACCAATCAAAATACGTCATTTATAAACATGTCAATAAAAGCTTTGTTCTGATTGGTCCAGTTTTAAGATAGATAAAAAAACGAATGGCATCGATAACTTAAAAATGGCGGTAATTGACGCTTAAATATGTACCTGTGAACGCGATCTTGTCGACGTCAGGATGGTCGACGAGCGCCGCGCCCGCGTCACCGAAGCCCGGCAACATGTTCACCACGCCGGGGGGGAAGCCCGCCTCCTGGGAAACCAAATACCTGGCTCATAACTAGTCTAGAAGAGGGGAAACTAGGGTGGAATGGATATATCAATTTTTCATCATATGATTGAACATGAGTAACTGAAGATCTACTAGCTTATAATCCAATAAGAAAATTGTAACATCTTTCAGTGACTTAAAAAAGGAACAATGTAGAAACTCTGACATGATAAAAAAAAAACAAGATTACGTAGCCGAATTTCTGGCCACGACTAATTGAATAGCACTGAAGTGACAAAAATACAATTTCATTCAAAATTGCACCTAAATTATATAAATTTAAAACTTTGGTCACCTTGACAAGTTGCGCGATGTAAAGCGCAGTGAGGGGTGTTTGTTCGGCTGGTTTCATGATGAGCGTGCACCCTGAAGCGAGTGCGGGGCCCAGCTTCCACGCCGCCATCAGCAGTGGGAAGTTCCATGGGATGATCTGGCCGCACACACCTAGATAAAACATCGAGAGAAACCTACATATCTAAGAGTTGCACATTAGAATTTCGAAGATTTATGAGGTCTGTCAATTCGCACTAGTTCAGATTGGACTTAGACCTAAATCCTCGTCAGTAGTAAAAGCCCATGCCCAGCAGTAGGACAGTATACAATACAGGGTGATATTACACACCTGGACAAGTTCATTGTATCATCGTATAATTCGTAGAATGGTTCGCACTAACTTAGTGAAGCCGAAGTACGTTCAGCAGTGGTTGGCGATAGACTAATTGATTAAATAAAATGTAAAATACCAGAGGGACAATAATTTCAGCATGTTCCAGTAATAGTTACAATAAAGATAGAATAGCGCTGCTTCCTGATGTCTATGTTGAAATTAATTAAATGTTGAAATTGTTGAAATAATTACTATATTACCTATACATAATCATTTTGACACTGCGTTAATAGATGAATACTCGTCTTTAGAGCTAAAACTGTGCGAATAATGATCCACGAATAACAAATATTTTCACTAAAAATACTGGTGACACTTTTCTTATTCCTTGACCACTTTATAGTTAAGTACGAATATGGTATGTACATAAGTAGTATTTCTGACTGAAGGTATGATTTTTCCCCTATGACGAATTCTCTTAGATATTTCCAGAAAATAAGCGTGTGGTTTCATTTAATAACGCAACGACTATAATAACTGTTGTGTTCCAGTTTGAAGGACATTGCATGCAGCGTAATTACTGTGCATTATGGGACTAACCTCTTGTCTCAAGATGACGAGCGCAGTGGAGCACCACGCATTATTTTTTAATTCAAAATTCTGTATGGTGGTGCTACTGTTTATGCGTGGTCGTATCGCATACCTTCAGGCGAGCGACATACTCTTCATTCAATTGCAATAATAAATAAATAAAGTTGTATACCAGTTTTGCATTTTTAATGACGGATACTGATATAATTTAACGTGTTAAATATTTATGATTGCTTTTTATCAACATAATCATAGTTGCAGTAATCAGCATGCATCGTGTCAGAATCGAGATAAAAACGATAAATGCGTCGCAAACGGAATGTCGACCTCATTCCTCACAGTGCAAATATTGTAGAACCGACAAAATAGAAATTTCACAACGCATAAACCACTTCAACAACATTTTCTAATACCCGAGAACACCAAACGGGTAATTTAAAAATTGTTCATTATCCGTAATAATAATATTCTTTACGTCTCATTTTTTAAGGTTATAGCTTAAGGTCCATTTTTCATACATTTTGTTTCACCTTTAATCTGGGTAACTAAACAAGTATTGACAAGTAAAGAATTTAAATTCACGTCTAGTTAGTGATTAGTTCTCGCAGTTGAAAGAAAAACGTAAAAATAATTAATATGCATGGATATTTCGGCCTTTAAAATTTCGTCGTATTAAATTAAAAAAATGGAATATTTAATTAAAAATGGACCTTAAGCTATAACCTTAATATTTAGTTACGTAATTTTGTTGAGTACCCTCAGACAGAAATGTGTTAAACATAAAATTAGAAATTTGAATACCAATAACGAAGAATTACCAAACTCAAATCGGTCTTAGACCAACACGGTGATGATGATTCAAGACCGAAATTCTTTTAACGAATATAACTCTTGTTCATATTTCTCTACGCGTGGAAGCTTATAATTGCCATATAGTTATTCAATTTGTAACTTATTTTGTAAAATTAGCTGTAAGTTCCCCGAATACCCCAAAATAAAAATAAAATATTTCGGCATTATAATTAAACTATTTTTCGGATATTATCGCGATTTTCATATTTTACTTTTCTCCCGACGTTTCGAAGACTCAGCTTTCGTGGTCACAGGGGGGACTACTAAAAATTTTGGTATACGAACTGCGAATACTGCAATGAACACGTATACCTAAGCATGTGTTACTCACAAGATGTTACAAAAAGTAGTGAGTTTTAGTACTGTAATTCCGCCTAGAAAGTAACTTCGTGCTTGGTCAATGATCTGCAGCCGTGTGTAACGTATTAGATGTAAGTTTTTATTAACGAGCATTTTCCTCAAAGTGAAGATTGGAATACTGTTAATTATTATTTGTTATGCAATATGAAGTAAACGTTATGTTTCCTTTCTATCATATTTTTGAGTCTTGTGGTGTCATGACATCACGAAGTCACCACACGCCTGGTAAAACCCTGTCTATTTAAAAAAATAGATATACATATACAAAAAAAAATAGGATTCTCATATTTCCCAGTCATCCTAATTAAGATATGAATGTTTTTTTTACTTCGTCGTTTTTGCGTATACATAAAAAAACACTGACATACGTAAATAGAATTTCATACCAATACTAATGTTAAGTAAATAAAAAAAACTGACCTTGGTACACAACGTACACAAAGGTTATGCTCATATATTATCGGAGAGATATCAATTGGCACTGAAAACAAAAAAATTCCGTGTGTATTAAAAATTATCGGCAATGAGTATGCAAAAAAAAATTGTCACTCGGTGTCGTCGTGATGCGAAAGTAAACACAATTGTAAATTATTTGTACATTTTTTTTTTATTGTATGTTATGCCTATCGTGTACAGACGTTAAGTCTTTTTAAAAATATAAATTGCAATTATATTACAGTCTCTAATATACTGACCACTATAGCAGGGCCGTAGTTAGACTTCAATTTAAGGTCGGGCAGCTGTTTTTACAAGCAGGGCGGAAATAAAAATGTTACTAGATCTGATCTGCTCAATCGATTTTTGGTTTCCTTAAAATGTGAAGATGAGCAAAAAAAAAAAAGGTTAATTAACTTACGTAATTGTTAAGGTAATATACAGATTGTAACAAAATTCCCATAAATCTCGAAAGAGGGTATTTCGCCCATCAATACGAATAACTCTTACTATGGGACCAACTTCCAAATCGTAAAATAAAACCGCTGCTCCATATATATTCATTGAGTCGTAATGTCCAATTTTGTTGATTATTAAGGTAGGGCATTAGTATTTTAAGGTAGGGCATTAGCATTTTATGGTAGGGCATTGCCCCTCAATGCCCCCCCCCCCCTAGCTACGGCCCTGCACTATAGAAGGATATATCTACAAAGAGGCATGTGGACGCGTTGGATGTAAATATATAAAAAATATAAAAATTATTCTTTCCCTAAAATTAATTGTGAAATTAACTTTTCACAAATGATGCTTGCGTTGATCATACATATTAGATAGCACACCCTAAAGCTACACCTTTGGCTAAATCATTCACTTGATCTCCCCTGCAATATCCAGACCACAAGTAAATGTAACCAAATTGAAGATCTGAATAGTTCCCACCATTGTTTTTATCTCTATACGTCTACTGACATTGACATGCGTGCTTATTTTCTCGACTAGTTATGTCAAAGTAAAGAAATAATAAAATTTTATTTATCTGTAGAAATTTTGTTTAACAAACCGTAACATGCCAAACAATTTTTAACACATGTTAGTTATTTGTATTTGTTGTTTTTGCACGTAGAGACAAAAAGAAAAAAACTATCAGTTTAATTTATTCGTTAAATAAAAGATGGCGGGATCTCATTATAATAATATGGAATCTATACCAGCATCCCATTTACTACGATGTCAGTATCTACTAATCGCGTTATACTGGACCTGAGTATGGGAAGCAGTGGCGAAGGGTGAATTTTTCCAAAAGGGAACCCAACACGACATACAATAGCTAAATTTAACATGAATTATAAAATAAAAGACGGCAAGAACTAGTTTATGTACACTTCCCCACTGATGGGCAGACTTACCGACAGGCTCATGCCGTGTGTAAGCGAAGTATTTCCCGTCGGTGGGTAGAGTCATGCCGTGGTTCTTGTCCGCCCAGCCGGCATAGTAGCGAAGGTTCTTCACAACTGCAGCCAAGTCGCCGTAATACGCTGCCGTGTAAGGCTTGCCGTTGTCCAGCGTTTCCAGACTCTGTTAAGAAACCAAGCGATTATTTATTCAGATAGTCCTGGGATATGGGGTTTATGAAGTGTTTTATTATGGATGAATACTAAATTGCCAAGGTAAAGGGCCCTATTCCGTCAACGCGGACAAATCCGTCTTTTTGCAATTACGAGCGTTCTGATTGAAGGAATACTTTGATAGCCGTATGGAAAAAAGGGCCGAAAAATCCTATTGCCCCCCCCCCCAGATCCATTTTTTTTACAAATGCCTTAATTTACTCTCACGCCGGGCTAGTTACAGTGAATTGTAAAACACACAAGCTTCTCTGCTCGGTGTCATAAAAAGCGTGCCACTGCTGATCCTGGCTTACAGGAGTTGTAGTGGTGGGTGTGAGGGCGGGAAAGTCTCACCGGAATTGTAAAACACTTCGTGGTTTAAATCATAAACATTTTGTAATTCTATTTTACTGTGTTAAAGGGGAAGGAAGGCCTCACACGCATAAGCCTATGTTTTAATTATTTTTATTGCATTATACGTCATCATAATATTTATTATATTACTTTTGGAACAATTTAGTTCTTTCAACCCAATTATTTTCAGTATAAGATAGCGAGCAGATAAAAACATTATTTTTACACACCACACGAAGCGGAGCGCCTTCAGCTAAGTCAATATCAAGGCGAAGGTCACACTCGTAAACCACGTTCCAAATAACATGATTACGTAACGTTTTTTCAAACAAAACCATACGGAACAATCGATTCGTTTTGGTTTCCGGCCATTGTATCTAATTGAACGAAATTTTGTAAAGGGAGACCAGAGACATTTTTATTTAAAATTTGACAATTTTTTATCATTATACACGAACGTATATATGGTGTTGGTAGTCACTAGTACATATAATAAAGTATATATGGAAATGTTCATTTTTCTCAGTGAAAATGTCTATAAAATATAATATAGCGTCATAATTGACATTTGTGGGCAACTCAAGACGATTCGTAATGGACTTCATACAACAATTTGTTGTACCTTTTGTCTTTTATGTTGGAGTTTATTAACACATGGTAATGCTTGGATTAATAGGTAATCTGTACCGCGACAGCTTTAGAATAAAGTAAAGGATATTGAATTCGTAATGTTCAGCTGGCCAACGTGCTCTTAGAAATTTGGAATAAAAATTAAATTGATAAATAAAAAAATATGATAAGTAATTTGTTGATATAAAAACAGGTAGGCCCAGACAACTGTAGAAAAGTGTAATGACAGATTTTTATTTAAAAAAAATTATATAAAAATCTGTCATTTGATCAAAATATTTTTCTTTTTGGGAAATCAAAATCTTTTCATTTTCGTTACTTAAACAATATTCAAAATTTTGTCTCTAATTTCCTTTTCATCAAAAATATTGGATTTGATTATGTGTAAAAATTTTACAATTAACGATTTATTAAGAGTGATCGCTCATTCAATTTTAAACATCAGCTTCTCAACAATGCTTTTGGGATTTTTTTTACTATGAGTCTTTTATAGTCCATTTGTAGAATACATTTTTTTCTCAATTGCCATTTATAAATTTAAATTTAAGTGGACAGCAAAGTTGTTTGAAACTTTTTTCAACACATAACCTATCTAAAACACGCGACATTAAGATAACAAAACCAATTCGAATTAATTTCATTTACACATTTATATGCATCCGCAAATAAAGAATACATTTAAATAATTATCATTCAAGTTGTCTTCAGATACATTTTAATATGGTTTACATTACTCCGATCCTTACCATTCTAGTACATTACCATTCCCCTCACGCATGTCCCAACTGTAAAGACTTGTTTTACGAATGCATATGAATGTACATAATGTATTATGTATTTTTCGTATTGTGTGACAAGTACAGATTCCTTTTCATTGACAAACATGTCTGGCTGGATTATTGCTATAAAAAAAATAACGATGCAACTGCAGGAACACGTACACCAAGGCCGAATAAATTCCATTCAAAATAACTTAACAAGTAACACGTTTGGCGTTTCTTTGTTCGTGTTTTTGTAGTATTCATACTTATAAATGTTGTTTTTTTTTCATATCTACTGTTATGAACTATATCTCGTCTTGTCTGTACGTCAGATGGAAGAGAAGTTTAGAAAACTTTTTTTAACTTATTTAGAAGTAAGTGTGGTATTATTGTAGTTATTTTTATAAATACATTTTAAGACTGTATGGTAAAAAATAGCTTCACCTTTACGAAAGTGAAATTTGACAATTAAACTCTGTTTATATAATATTTACGTACTTTAACCACTTAAAAATTAAAATTATTTTCCCTTATTTTTCGAAAATTCGGTATTTTCTAACAACGGAAGTAATTGAAGACAAAAAATTACTGCCATTTTTGACCCTGAAATGCGGTTACAAGATACTAAATCGCAACCCCAAAATGTAGTACAGTACAGAATGATTATTACTTCATGCAATACTCATACTGCCGTGCTAAGCGCAAAGGCGGTATGTCAGGGAAACCTTATTTCGAGATAATCGAAGTATTGTAAATATAGTTTTATAATTTTGTACGTAAGACTGAGATAAAGAAACTCTTTAAAGGATTTTTTTAACAAGTTCTAAATAAGATACCGTTATTTAAGTAAGTTCACTGGATGGGGATTTTTTTAAGCTATCTGACGACATAAAAATCAAGTTTTTGATTTTTTGAGATACCGCTTTTGAGTTTAGCACGACAGCATAGTATCGTAGCGTTTATTGCTAAAACCGGTCGCGGCTCACCAATACTTGTTATGGCTTTAAACGTTCAACAACATTCGCAACTGCATATCGAAGACTTTACTGAATTAATATTCTTGAAACATAGCGCGTCAAGTTGCAACTTTAAAAAAATGGCCATATAGTATAAGGAAGTAATTATGTGTCAAGTTAACATCGCGACATCGTTGTAAAATATCCGTAATATCTTTCACAGCCTCGTTTTATAAGAAACTCGATTTAAAAAGACCCACTTTGCAATTTACCGATATAAAAAAATACCAAATGAATATTAAATTTATTCCGGATATACAAGAAACATGCGTTAAATTTTGACAAACATCCAAACAAGCACAATGACAATATAAATAATATATAGCGACTATGTAATAGACCCAATCATAGAGATAATAATCCAAATAAAAAAGGCTATCAGTAAGTATTATATTATTATCAAATAAAAATAAAAAAAAACGCTCCGCAATAGATTTTTTTGGCCATGAATAATTTGTTTTCAGATTTTTCTATAAGGTTTCTTATTACATTGCGATAAATCAATATAGCACTATACGATATATCTATATTCAATACGACATTTTGTCAATACGATAAGTTTCGATATCGTATAAACGTAACGTATACAATTCAACGATAAGATTTACATTACATAACAAACAAAATAGTAAACAGATACACTAGGAATACGAAATAGTATAGACACGAGACTTTGCTTAATTTGAAAGATAGCTGATCTTTATTTAATTAGCTTAAATTAGTTATATTTGTTTTTTCTATTCTTGTATTGGCAGTATTTCAAATATTATTTTTTTACATACTTGTTAATATAACAAATTCGACTGGTTTTATTTTTAGATTATTTAAGAATGACTGATTGAACCACCAATAATACTATGATTAACAAAAATAATATATGTCAGTATCATACGGGGATAATATCTCAGTTGTTTCAAAGTAAAATTCGTATATTTATTCAATCGCATACGATTTGGTTACGATACAATATATCAATGCAATTTTTGGGATACTTTTGTTTTCTATTATTTACGATTATCATAAATGGATAATAGGAAATCTATTTAATTTTATTCTAAACAAGAAGTAAATATGTCAACTGTGATACCTAACTATCGGGCGTTACATACAAACGTAAAATTGTTTAAAACTATAAAGAAAATTGCTATCAATAATATTTAACGATTATGAGGCTCGGGCTTCGATCAACGATACCACGGCTCGGGTAATGGAAAAGGAGACATTAATTGCTCAAGTTGGTTACGAACGGACATTATTTGAAAATTCGTCATATTTTTATAATTTCGCTCCATACGTTCGCTTTCTTAATATTGAATAACTCTGTATCTTAAACCTCGCAAGATTACTCTCAGTTCATTCCAAATAAGAGCAATCGTCCGCCATTCGCATAACTATCATCGAAAATCTTTAAACTCGACTAGTGACGCGAACTAAAGTAGTCAATCCGGGTATCAAAAGTAAAATATAGAGCAGATCTTACCGCCAGATATACTCTGTCCCGCTCGATAAGGTCGGCGAGCTTGTTGATAAGGAACCCGCGTTGCGACGCGTCCATCGACCTCCATGGTGAACCAAGTCTGTATGCAGAACATCCAATAATTTAATAGATTCATTGTGAACGGATTATAATCATATTTTAAATCTACACAAATAATGCATGCAGCTATAGTTGTTGAGAAGAAGTATATACCTTAATGACTACAAAATAAATATGTAGATTTAAGTTCTGATAAATTTCAGCAAGTCTTAGGAAGGGGAAAATGAAATAAAAAATGTTTTATTTAACACAACAAATTTTGCTATACATAATGAATAAACAAAGTATGAATTTTACAGTAATGTACGAATTTAATAAATGTATTGACAATGGTCCCCACACAAGGCCAGCCTGTATCAAGGGATCCCATGAGATCACTCAAAAGTGATTTTTTACCATTGTTAGACTTAGTTTCTATATCCTACATCACAGCACGTTGATGTAGTACTTTGATAAATGATCCATGACAATGAAGGCAATTTTGAACATACTTGAATGCATCTTTAGCTGCTTTAACAGCTTTGTCCACATCAGCTTTGCCAGCCTGCTGCACTTCTGTGATCACTTTGCCATTTGCAGGATTTTCAGTCTTAAAAGTTTTGCCATCTGATGCCTTTACCCATTCATTATTGATGAAGAGCTAATGGGAGAAAATAATAAAGCCAATAGTTGACTGTTATAGAGAATTAAAATAAAATATATTTAGTGAGTTATGACATAGAACTTATTATATAGGTCCTAAATAAAAATTAGGCTTAATTTCTGCTTTTAATTTAAAATAAAAAACCCATGTGGAATATAGTAAATAAAAATACCATATTTAAGTACGTATGTAAGACAACAAAGTTGATTATAAAATTAATATAATTACTTTTCAGTTGATATAATCATCAAATTACATTATTATATTAATTGTGTGGAAATTGTTTTTCCTTTTCTTTATTATTTGCAGATCTTCGAATCTTAAATAAAAAAATGTAAGGTAGGTAGTTTTTATAATTTAATTTTTATGTAGATCAGGTGGTAATCAAATAATAAAAATCCATTTTATTTTTAATGAATAGATAATTATTTTTCGATGTGATCATATGGTTTATATATCGTTATTAGTCAAAAAGGGCTGGATGATTTATAACAATATTGTTACTATAGACCACAAGGAACATAATAAATTTAATAAATACAGTTCGATCAATTATTATCGTAACATTAAAATGACCTTGAAATGCCGGCTGATAGCGCCAGGCCGGCAGTTTAAATTATATCATTCACGCATATACGAAAATAAAAACATTCACTGAAATAATTTAATAATTATTATATATTTAGCTACTTACGCCGGTATATAATATTTCTGGATTAGTTTGCGGTGCCGGTGCAGCAGAAGCCGAATATTTAGCTTTTTGTGTTATAACTTTGCCTAAGTTTCGTAACATATTTTAGTTTATTTATAAACGGTTATACACAACTATACAATAACAGCTCCGGATCCGATTTGAGAATGAACAATGAATGAATTCGACGGGTGTCAACTGTCAAATGTCAAACTCAAGTGTTATGCGCCAATCCATGCGCAAACCCGGGACGTGCACATCGCAAGTAATATTGCCCACTTTTATTGGTAAAATCCTAGAATAAAATTCTAAACTATTTTTATAATAAACTATTCAAGTGCGATGGCATGGCATCTCGTTACTAGTAGTTATAGATAAAAATTAAAAATAGTTTTTTAAACGTTTGTGTTGATAATTTAATAAACATTTATATAAGTATTGTACATCACTTGAATTGCAGAAATCATTACAGATATATTTATTACTGTAAATCTCCATTACTTTTACCCACAGGTGACCCAATAAGCCGCCAAACCCTCTTCCCCTACTTATAATATAAAAAAAAATATAACAAAAATCAAAATAAAACTCAAAAATTGATTAAATACACAACCTATCTACTTGACCATTTTTTAAATATTATAAATCATACTAACACCATGCTTTAGGAACAAGACTTGCTTGAAGATAACTGTCTACGGTTATTCATTTATCTTTAAAAATACAATCCGCATTTCAGTCTTTCTATCATTTTGGTTTTGATGAAACATTTCGTATTAAACGAGTTGAAGCTGCATATTAACTTATTTACTTAGAATGATCCTATGTCAAATTGAATTATACTTTTTTTTAAAAATCTGTAAAACCCAGAAATTTGTTTTGAATTTACGTGCACTTGAAAAACTCTGAGTGAAAAACGAGTACCCATAATCAAGAATATAATGTTTATCATGTTTGTTTGTCGGCGGCCACACACGTTACGAAACTCAGGGCCGGCGTAAGGCGCCAGTTAAATAAATACTATTTTTTGTTAACTTTTACTATTTCGAAAAGAAGTACAAAGGTACATGTTCCATAAAAAAATGGATTTATGCTCATAGCAGCGGTGCTCATAATGAATGATGAGAATTTCGTTAATAATAACAATATGTATCAATTGGGAAAGGAAAAAATATTAGGTGATAGATATCTGCATTGCAAGAATAATTCTTACGGCGGTTTCAATAACTTACTAACATTTATATTTACTATCACAACTCGACAATAAAAGTTACGCTAACTGTTAATGCTGTTTAAAAAGCTTTGAATGCCTAAGATCAAGGTAAGATAACATACGTAACCCTAGTGAGTGCACCCAAAGCATTATATTTTGGCATGGTACGATATGGAGTAACGGAACAATAATGTCTGACGGAATTGTTTCTATTAAAAACTTCTTTAAAAATATTTAATAAAACAAAGCATAAGTCTACCTGTTTGAACGTGATAAACTCAAAAACAACTCATCCAACAGATTTCGATGAAATTTAGTGTAGAGATAGTTTGAGACCTTGGGAATACATGGGGACATAGGCTACTTTCTATCACGGGAAAATTTAGAACGGGTATTTTATATAGCATTTTCATTTCCGCGACGTGGATCTCCTTGACGCCTAAGGGTAACCATACAGGAGCACAGGACGTATGATGCCCTTATAGATGAAACCCTTAAGTCTCATCGGCATCTTGCGATCGCAAATTACGTCTATGACCACCCGCCACATAGCCCAAGAAATATTAATTCGGGCCTTGACGTCCAGGTTGATATCACCGGACTCCTGCAGTAAAGACACTGAGGTAACAAACATTAAAAAAAAACATTCGAATTTATAAACTCCTCCTTTTTTTAAGTTGGTTAATAATACTGGCAGCCCGCAGCCCTAATGCGTCTGGTATAGTGAAGTTCTAGGGCAAAGGAGTAAATCAAAACAATTCCGAAATCGATTTAATCATCTGAGTGAATTCAAGTTTATTCTTATATTTTACACTCAGAATAAGAACAAGCATAGAAGGAATCTAAATTACACTCATATACTTATCCTATTTTTTCAAATAGGCCAAAACCGTTAAAAAGAACGAGACAAATATTATGTTGCTAAGGTCGGCTTGCGTACACTTTAAAATAACCAAATGGTTACCTTTGGTCCTCTTTATGATGCCGAATTAAAAAGCAAATAAAATGTCAAATGTTCCAACTTGCCAATCCCAAACAATGTCACAAACGCGCCCACACAATTTAGTTATGTTATACTTCAGCGCGTGCTTTTCAAAAGTGGCTACATGTTTTGTAATATTTTTGTTGTTAATTTTAATAAATACACAGTGCTGTTTAAGTAAAATATAGCCCTAGGAACAAGCAATGGCCTGCGTTATTGTGGGGTGTAAATCTCATTCTTCTCGTAAAGAAAATGAAATTGAAATCATCAGCTTCCATCGGTGAGTAAACAAAAAACCGAATATATTTGCTTAAACCCTGTATATAAGTGCAAAAAGTGTTATTAATTATACTTTATTATGCTGTAGTCATATTATAATCTGCTGTTGGCCATTCGATCCAGTCATTATTAAGTATTTTTCATTTTTACCAATTTACGTAGTCGTGGTCAATAGTGTTGTGCTGCATATTCTGTCGACAACATAGATGTTAGTATATTGTAGTTTACTATTTTGCGTAAATTTCCTTTTACTTTCAATGTATGGTGGTGTAGTGGTAAAAACCACTTGGAAACCGTGCGCGAAGGCTGGGGTCGAGGAAACTATCTGATTTTCATAGTGTGTTTCATACAATGTGTTTCATTGCAGATTCCCCACAGATGATGCTGTGAGGCAAAAATGGATCGTTTCCATAGCTCGTCCCAATTGGCATTGGAAAAAACAGCACCGTGTTTGCTCTTAGCATTTCGACAAAGTTTTATTAACATTGAAATAAGTTATCAAACATATGTGACATGAATGATACCGGTGTGTTTTAATTTTACTGTCCCATTTTAGTAGCTTTTGTCAAATCACACCTCTTGGGTATCTTTTTAATCCCCTAAGAACAGAAGGCGTACTGGCTTTCTCCTAGACGAAATTCCGGCCGATTTCTTGTTTGTTACTTACAGCGGTTTCCATTCCTTCCGAAATTTCTAACATTTTCTTAATTTAATAATCTAAATGCTAAACCATTTTTGTGTGAATGATATTGGTATGTTGTAGTGATGTTTTGGTACTTGAATACCAAATCAAGGTTTTGATATCTTTTTTTTAGCCTCTATCTAAAATAGCAATTTGCAACGGTTTGTAGTTGACTGACCGAAAAGTGTTTATTTTAGCAGGTCTGTGAATTTACCATAGCCGATAGACAAAGCATCTATCGATATCGATAAGATGTCAGAAGGGATCGCAACACAATTAAATTTCTTGCTGTCTAAGACAGAGTACGCTCAAATGTCATAGTGTTACTTCTATGCTTGTCATTGTTCTGAGATTTTACACTTGAATGACACTATATTCAAAATAAAGGTTTAGATAGACAGAATTGAGATAAGTTACAGCGAATGGCGTCTGGAATTTAGCAATAATTGTATATACATATTACATTGTGGAAGTTCATACACTGCAGTAATTGGAACTTTTAGTTAAATTTAAAAATATTCATTTTAATTCTGCCTACTTGATTATAGAAAAGTAAGTCCTTGGCTTTGAAAATTAAAGCTGAGCCAAAAAACTGTGATGCCTATAGTAAAAAGTTATTAACGTTGAATGATAATAACTTACTCTAAATTTTAACCATTTGCTCTAACTACTGGCTAAAACAAATTGCAAATAATTGGCTGGGTAAAATGTATGTAGATTACTAAATGACTCATGTTAACTGATACGATCGATCTTAAACGGTCACATCATACAGAACTATGAATTACGAATAAAGCTGTCCACAGCGTCTTTCAAACCGTAACTTTCTGACTTCTAACTAATCTGAGACCGCAATACGACAGCACATGCACACAAAGCTTGGCGGTAGAACTAGAAATTACGATGGAATTTATCACAGATTACTTAGAAAAGCTTTCCTTCTACTTACACAAACGGCCCCACGCATATGCGACACTACCTATATACCTATATATATAGAATCGATTACATGTGAATTTAATTGAATACCTGCCCCAAGCGCACCACTAAAGGAGAATGTGACATTCTCACGCATGAGTCACATCTGTCAATTTGATAACAGATAACAGGTTGTCATTTCCGTAGTCCACTGTCCAACAAAAAAAATATGAACTTTAATCTTAATCATGGAAGAAAATAAAAAAATACTCAAGTTTGTGTATAATAAATTTGTGCAAAGATTCGTTACTATGCTCGATACACTTGACAGACGAATATCCAGAAATATAACAGAGGCCGGCATCGAAACCAGGTGAATGTTCAATTTTAAACAAAAATCTATTTTATTTTGTATTAACTTACTCTGTAGTCATTTCTATTATTTCATTATTAGTTTTTAGGATTGTTTAATCAATGAATAGCCATGGAAACTTTATTACTAAGTCTATATTTTCTCTATCTCATTGAACTTTATCTTTTAAACCATAATAGTTCAAATTCAAGGAGGATATTATCTTAAAAAATATAAGAAAAACAAATATACGAAACCGTTGGTGCACAACACTCGCCGGTCGTATTGACACGCACAATATTTTTGTAAGTTTTTTTAAATTACAGGCCAGTTAAAAGCAATGGATTGTGGTGTTGTGTTCTCCTTCCTGCAGTGTTGGTCACGTATTCGCTGCTGTACAAAGTATCATTAGTATACAGCCTAGTGGCCTATGTGTCTGTTGGCATCTTCTTCTACTGCATCCTGTTTATAATCTTCATGTCCGTATCATGTTTGGTGTTACGGAAAATGTTTATGGTGGATGTGTAGCATCAAGTTTTGTTTCCGCTTTACTGATTTATGTTGGACTGGGGCAAGGTGAGATATTGTATAATATATTCAGCAAATAAAGAAACGAAATGTAAATGTATAGGATTTCTTTTCGAATTAAGAAATTTTTAACATTCAGTTTTTTCTTCCTCAAATTTATATAGTGTATAGAAAGTTTATTTAGTAAGTTTTATGCATGTAAGTTTTATACATATATTAACTATTTAGGTTAAGCCCCAATAAAAACATTGTTTAGGTAAAAACTAAAGTAAATAACACTATATTTGAATCTTTATTTCCAGGTCTGACATACTCATTGCTCTTCACATTACCAACAATATTCATGTTCAGTATGTTGCTTCGTTGGTCCCTGATCATGTTCCCCAAAACATACACTATAGGAGAGGCGATGATAGTGGCTCAGGGTGTGGTACTGTTCTTCACCATGTTCATGGCTATGATAATGTGCGATGACAATGAAGAAACAGATGCTGAAACTGAGCTTATAAACACTGTTGTTTTTGTGAGTTTCAATACTTTGTTATAAATTTTGTAGTGAATATGATATTGTGTCTAATAGCTGTATGCTATGTGAAATTCAGAATAATTAAAAAAAATCTATTGTTTATGATTTAAGAAATTCACATTATTATTTTAAAACCATAACTAAAAATAATTATTATTTACAATAGACCTTACTTGACTATTTTCAGACAGTGTTATCAACAGTGGGATTGATTGTTACAGCGCTTTATCACTTGACAGACAACATGAGAACCCTGCAGGTTTTCAGTTACATATTTCTGATAGCAGCTGGATACGCAGTGGTAACTTTGCATTCTACATTGGGGATGAATTGCATTGTCAAAGTACTAAGCTATATATTCTTAGATAAGAACAGAGTAAGTAGTAGATATAAAATAAAAATACTTTTGAATAGTTATTGAATTTCTTTGTTATATTTTGGTAAATGACAAAGCCAACTTGTAAATAATGTTGTGTCCAGGTTGGCTTATATAAATGTTGTCATCAAAATCACCAAATATAATAGGAAATTTTCTTTTGTAATTGTACATTATTTTATATGAAATGGTAAATAGTACGAAAGATTAAGTCCCTCTGTGAAAACTGCTGTATTAAATTGGTTGAGATATGAGGTAGCAATTCGTATTACAAATATTCCACTGTGCAAGAGTGAGCGCTTAGTAGGGTTATCGCTTCATCTCTTTCTTTTGCCCGCATCGTCATTCTCTATGACGTCACGTGCGTGTATTGCGTCTCTTTTCTTTTGTCTTGACTTAACCCCTCTGCCGAAATTCAAAGGCTTATAGGATGTTGATTTTTTACCCGATTTTTTGATAGTTGTTTCTGTTAAAATTTATAGGTAACCTAAAGATTTAATAAAAGCAAAGATGTAAAATGATTTAAATAAGTACCCTATTGCTCTTAAATAATTTGTTTTCTTTTTCAGGCTCAGCTATTTACCTTTTGGGTATTTTTACTCGTAATGGCTATGTGTGTGCTACTTGTGCGTTCGAAGTTAGCCGTGAAAGCTGATACTGTCACACGGAAATCCTTCCACATTTTAGCTTCACTAGTGTTCTTGTCTGGGATCATTTACAATGTACCTTTGATTACACTAGGTGCAGGCGTCGGTTTTGGACTGTTAATTCTAGTAGAGGTATGTCAGGTTTCATTATTACATTTATAGTTTGGCAAATAAGTTGTTGGATATTTTATATTTATTTTTTTCAGACATTGAGAAAAGCTCGTATTGAACCAATATCATCGATGTTGCAGTCCATTTTTGATGTTTATAAAGATGAAAAGGTAAATTGTAATTTTCTTTACTTTTAGTACTTACCTGTTCTTTTTGCCCCTAGTTCACCTTTCATAGTTTAATCCCAGCAATATTTTTTATTCTAGCACCTGTACCATGTATTTTTAAAAGTGAGACTACTCAACGCGAATGAATCTTGCTCATGACGAACAAATAAACAATCGTAATTTTCAGGATTGCGGCACATTTGCAATGACGCCAATGTATTTGTACGCGGGTTTAGCTTGTCCATTATTGTTAGTTCCTAAACACGAGGGATATGATCTCGAGCTGCTCAGCGGAGTCCTCGCTACGGGCATTGGAGACGCGGCGGCCAGTTGGTTTGGATCGCGTTACGGATTTAATAAATGGTCAGGTTAGTAAAACTTAACAATATACATTCAACATTCAAAAATAGCCATAGTATCACTTGGAATTATGATTCTATTAAAAAAAATAGCCTATGGTATTTTTTCCTTTGTTTCTTTATATCAACAAAAAAGGTCTGTTCAATGATTAAATGGTGACAGTATAACAAGCACTTTCGCATTTATAATCTTAGTATCGACAAGCTAATGGTCATCCCTAAAACGTAGTGATTATATTCTCTTTGGTCATCTCAGTGGAGACAGTATTGTCTGAAGCCTAAATAGGCCTTGATTGAGCTACTATCTTACAGAAATTCATGGTTAAGTGCCAAATTTGCTGTGTTTAAAAAAAATGTTAATTCATTTTTTTCCAGATAGCAACAGAACATTGGAGGGGACGACATTCAATATACTGTCACAAGTGGCAACTATTCATGCCCTCGAATTATTTGGTAAGGCATTTCTATCTGCTTTTTTTTTTAATAAAAAACATGCGGTTATTTTAAAACGATCCTTTTTTAATAGTCTTTTTATTGATGATTTTTATTTATTTCGTGTTACAGGTATGCTAGAGGCCAAAAATGCGTTAATTAGGACCACCATAGCAGCTTCAGTGTCCGGATTAATTGAAGCCAAAACAGACCAAGTGGATAACTTAATTCTGCCCCTTACAACGCTATTGGCGTTTCAATTATCGTGGTTCCTAAGATAATATCAAATTTAGATAAAAAAAATAGTAACATTGGACATTTTTATACTTTTATAAGAAAAAATAAAATGCAAAAAAATTGGGAAAAAAATAATTTTCATAAATAATCATACTGTTGTGATATTAATATGTGCAATACAAGAATATAAACTTCATAGAAGAACATATTTTTATTGTATGCTTATGTAATTGTTGGGTATAGATAGAAATGTGATTATGAGTGGGTACAACATTTTAGATTAATTATTTCTATATTTAATTATGTCATACATTTATTTCATATGATTTGGTATTTATATAACTTTATAAACAAATAAATGCAGAGATTGTATTTAGTAAAATTACAATATTTAATAATGAGACTAGACTGAGTACACATTCTGTGGTATGAATTACTGTAAATAAACCAAAGCATTTGTTTTTAATAAATTATTTATTCTTAATAATTATTTGATCTCATTGTATTCCTTATATTTAGGTCATCTTATATTGACACTTTGGAAATACTATACAATTCAAAGTCAATTCCTTTTCGAAATTACAAATTAAACATGATGCAACAGGACTTATATTATGGTTTTTATTTTTTGTAAAGTCTGGATTCTGCATTATCTTGAAAAAAATTGCCAATTTAAAATCTATAGAACCTGTATTATGTAATCATATTTATATTGGTGGGATGTTTCTGATTTCTAGCTTAAGACCATACAATTAGAGATAATAAAATCCTCATCAGAACTATTCACTTACTGTGATACCAGTGTTTATAACTGGTTCTATTATAGGTGTTTCATTAGTCACTTCAGACTTTATCTCAAAGTCAAATACATTCTCTTCTTTAACTTCTAGTTTAATCACTTTTGCTTTGTCGTCTGTTTTGTTTGTACTAGTTTCTTCACTATTTCGCTTGGTTTTAACCAAACTTCGTTTTTTCTTAACACCTTTGCACTTTGCTTTAAATATCTTCTCTAATGCCAGCACATCTCTTCTATCAATAGTCCAGTCTACAATTGTTGTTTCTGCTAATTTCATAGGATTCAGTGCTTCATTGTATGGTGGTATTTCCAATTCTAATATATTCATTACTTTTTCTAATATATCATCCACATAATAATTTATTATTAGGTCAGCTTTGTTATCCTGGAAGGAAATAATGCAATTTCAATTCAAATCAAATAATTTTAGATACTTTTAATTCAAATTATTCAAATTTATTAAGGTTAAAGTTATACTGACATGTTTTGTGGGTTGTAAGTTACATATAACTAGTTTGCCACCATATTTTGCAGTCTCAAGTGGTAAGTTACCACTTGGAATGATCTGCAATGTTGTGCCTAAGCATATACTGAGATCTGCAATGCTGAAACAAAAAGTATTGTTTTTTTTTTTTACTAAAAAGAGTGTAATATTGAATAGATTTGAATTTATTTCTTTCAGTCAAGTCAATTATTACAAAAAAAATTGGTTGAGATATAAAATAAAACTGATTTACCTAGACTGCCACTCTGCCATCAACAGATCATTTTCAGGCAAGCTATGTTCCCAATCGAGAACTCCATCATATAGGCGCCCTCGGCAGGGCCTGCCAGTGGTATGCTCTGCTGCACAGGGTACTCCACTGCACTTCTTACCAACAGTTTCTACAGGACAACTTCGGACAAACTGCCTGGAATTTGAACTTATTCTTAATACAATTTTTTTGGACCAATACACTTACATTAAGTCTTAAATTACAGGTATATTCTTTAAACTCAGTGTTTTGGTATATAGATATTTAGAAGACAAATGGAAAACATTAAAAAGTATTAATGAATTTCTAACTTTAAAGATTTTCTATAGCCTCTGCAGTTTCAATGTAAGTAGTACCTGTTGCAAATATATGAACAATAATTACCGTTTACACAAATTACACTCATCAACAAACATATTCCCGTGAAGCTCAGCCAAGTATTTACGAGATAAACCAGACTTCAAGTGCAAGCCATCTATATTCTGACTGACTATGTATTGTACTTTATTACTTTCCACCAGTTTCTTCAAAATCATGTGTGTTTTAGTTGGCTTGGCATCAGCAAATGAAACATTGATGTTTGGTTTTTTGCCCTCTTTTTCTAATGTCCAGACACCATTGGGCCCCCTGACAAAAAAAACATATAAAGAATATAAAATTTCAGCCAAGTAAATATTTCTAATCATAAACCGAAATAGCTTTAGAGTATGTAATGTAAAGTTTAGAAATTAAACTAAAATCTTATGTATACTAGAATGATAACAAACCTAAAATCTGGTATACCAGCTGACGTGCTTATACCTGCTCCTGTGTGTACAACAATATGTTTACTATCTTTTATCAATTGTGCCAGGATTTGGCATTTTTCATTAAACTTATCGATAGGCTCGAACTTCTAAAAATAACAAAGTATAAGGGTATTAGACGGTCATAATAACTGTTTGTTGATAGAGTTTACTTTTATTATGAAAATGAACTTACCTCTGGTATACCCAAAACACCCTTGTGTTCATATGGAGATAATCCCTCCGCATAATTGCAAGACATTTTAAAGCAACTTCCTTGTTCAAATAAGTAACATTCTTTTAAATACACCTTTCACTGAGTATACTGTAATACTGGGTATGATTTATAATTATCTTTCCATTCAGATTTCAAATGTTAATTTAATTCAACCACAAGTATAAAACAGAGGCAACAAGCAATATTTTTTGACATTAGATATTTCATTCTTAAACCGTGTTGCGTGTCATTCGAATTTTCATTCCAGTAACATCTTTCGTTCAGAAATGAAAATATCTTTGATATGAAATAATATTATGAACCTTATCACGACGAAATAGAGATCACTGACTATTTTTGACATACGTCACTAGAGAAGTGCAACCAATGACTAAATTATACTCTTTTATCATTGAGTGCAACTCATTTAAAAATATCGCGTAAATAATAAATTATCATATCAGCAATCAATAATTTTGTTTGGCCGGAGAGACAAATTACTATTATAAAAATTTCATGATTTTTTTTTATTTCCAAGATATACCTATTCGAACACATAGTTCTACACATAAAATAATTGAAATAATCGATTCATTGATTACAAATTATAATATTATTGGACTGATGTTTTTACCACATCCCTACTCGTGACTTCGTTTGACTGTTTGATTCATTTGCTGTTGGCGTTTTCAATATTTTAATTGAATTGTTTTTATTGCAGTTTTCATTGTGTGTCTGGTGTTATATCAAGTGTAGTAATGAACCGAAGGAGAGGACATGAAGAGGACGATGGATACGGTACGACTAGTTGCTAACACATTTATAGGTTAAATCTGTAGTATCATTTTGTACAAAAAAATACTTTTGGTGTTTCGTTTTAGATCGTTTACATCGCAAGAGACGACGTGTCTCTGAGAATCAAGAGTTGGAAGATCGGCTAGAGTCCCTGATCCACCGAGTGGGTGAAAAGAGTAGTTCGAGCTTGGAGAGTAACTTGGAAGGATTGGCTAGCGTACTGGAGGCCGATCTGAGCACTTTCAGGGTGAAAATTTTACGTATTCTAACAGATTGCGCTGTACGCATGCCAGAGAAATGCACAATCTATGCAACTTTAGTAGGTTTGCTCAATGCTAAGAACTATAATTTCGGTGGAGAATTTGTTGACTATATTGTCAAAACATTCAAGGAAAACCTAAAAGCTGGAAAGTGGAATGCAGCTAGATATTGCCTAAGGTTCATAGCTGATTTAGTCAACTGCCATGTATTGGCTGCTTCATCCCTGCTGACATTGTTGGAGACTCTAGTTGACAGTGCAAATGAGGATGGTGTTCCCCAAGTGAGGAGGGACTGGTTTGTTTTTGCTGTTCTATCCACACTACCGTGGGTTGGCAGAGAGTTGTATGAAAAGAAGGAATCTCAATTAGACCACTTATTGGTGACCATAGATGTATTTCTCAACAAACGCAGTAAAAAACATTGGCCTGCTTTGAAAGTCTGGTCAGCTGATTCGCCACATCTACAAGAAGAGTATTTGGATTGCCTGTGGGCTCAGATCAAGAAGCTGAAGCAAGACAATTGGTCTGAGAAACATATTCCGAGACCATACCTTGCTTTTGACTCAATACTTTGTGAGGCATTGCAACACACTTTACCGTCTATTCAGGTGAGGATATTTTTGTAATAATACAAGTAAATATTATAAAAAAAAAATTATCTCCAAATTCTAAAGATCTCTTAAGGTGGTAGCTCAAGGTCCATTTTCATACATTTTGTTTCGGCTTTAATCTGGGTAACTAAACAAGTATTGGCAAGTAAAGAATTTAAATTCACGTCTAGTTAGAGATTAGTTCTCGCAGTTGAAAGAAAAATGTAAAAATAATTAATAATCATGGATATTTCTGCCTTTAAAATTTCGTCATATTAAATTTTAAAGGCCGAAATATCCATGATTAATAATTATTTTACGTTTTTCTTTCAACTAATCTCTAACTAGACGTGAATTTAAATTCTTTACTTGCCAATACTTGTTTAGTTACCCAGATTAAAAACAAAATGTATGAAAATGGACCTTGAGCTACCACCTTAAGATTATATTCATAGAAAAATAAATTTAGTTGAAAGATTTCATTAATAGTAATTTAAATTTTGATTGTTATACTCGTAATTTCCATTGTATGATGACTTTCTGTTTTTTAATTTTGTTTATTACCATTAATTCCAGCCTCCACCTCACAATGACACAGACACCTATCCAATGCCACGAGTCATATTCCGTATGTTTGACTACACTGACTGCCCTGATGGACCAGTCCTGCCTGGTGCACATTCTATTGAAAGATTCCTTATTGAGGAACACCTTCACAATATCATAGAGGCATATCACTTGGAAAGGAAAGAATGTGCAGCACAGCTTCTTTGTTTTCCATACAAAGACAAAATTCCATTGGAATACTGTATTGTTGAAGTTATATTTGCTGAGCTTTTTAATCTGCCTAAGCCGAGATATTTGGAGATATGCTACGGTTCAGTCTTGATTGAGCTTTGTAAGCTTCAGCCATCTACTATGCCTCAAGTATTGGCTCAAGCTACAGAGATTTTGTTCATGCGGATTGACTCCATGAATGTTGCTTGTTTCGATAGGTAAGTAATGGAAAAAATTAAAAACTATGAATATGGATTATAGGAATTATGCTGCTCAATTAAAAAGTGGTTGCTAAAGTATTTTTCTTTAGAATTAAAATAAATAAAATGAGTTAATATATATTTGATTTCTCATATACTTAATAATGCATTTTATAAACATTTTTACCATTGCATTTTACAGATTTGTGAATTGGTTCTCGTACCATCTGAGTAACTTCCAGTACCGCTGGTCTTGGGAAGATTGGGAGGGGTACACTCAGTTGGATTTAGACCATCCCAAACCCAGGTTCATTAGAGAAGTTCTTGGAAAGTGTTTGAGGTGTGTATTTCTTGTAAATCTCAGTTGTTTCATATACATTCTTATTAAAAAAAATACTGGAATGTTACATTAATTATTGTAATCAATATCTATTAAAACATTAAAGATTAATATAGAATTGCATTTTTAAATAGAGTATTAATTTTTAGGCTCTCATACCACCAGAGGATCAAGGATATTACACCGGAAACATTTTCTGCTTTTGTACCCCTTAAACCGGAGCCCATTTATAAGTACTCCATGGAAGGTGCAGGTATGAAAAACATTTTGATATAAAAAATAATTTAATTAAATAACATTAAAACTTAATCTACAACTTATCTGAGTATAGTAATATTTACATTTCGGTAACGCATTTTGAAGGAAACATTGTCTCTGTGCTGATACAATTGCGTTTCAAAATAAATGCCTTTAATCATTTGTATTGTTAGGGTTGTAAAATATTCATTATAAAACATTGTTCATTGTCAGAGTTTAAAGTGAGATCAACTTCAGAAACTACAGAGTTAAAGCTGTACTGTTTTGTGTTATACCTAGATATAAAATTTCAGTCTATTTCATGGGCATAAATTCGTATAAACCGTATGATCTATCTTGGTAATCAGGATAATCTGAATCACTATTTCTTGCTTCAGAATTTTCATCAACATTATTGAATGGAGAATAGTCATTGTCATCATCATTGTCGTAATCTTCACCATCATCATCTTCATCATCCTTTTCTAAAGAATCCATAAATCTTTGAAATTCATCCTTTGGGTGCACATAAATGTCATGACTTTCACTTTCTTCTTCTTCATATATTTCTGGTCTACTTGTTGATACATTGATTGATTTTTCATCAGGTTTCTTAGGTTTATCATTCAATATGTATTCTTCAAAAAAATCAATGAAGCTGTCTGTTGTATATGTTTTTTCTGTTGTCGTTGTTGTTGTTGTACTTGTTGTGGGTTCATGTTCTATATTTGAGTCTAACTCTGTGCCTTGAGTGGTAGTTAGATTTTGTAGTTTCTTCTTTTTACATTTGGTTTTATTTTTAGGAACTGAATATGGAGATGTGGTTACTATTTGTTCTGTTGTGATCAATTTGTCCTCTTCTGGTTCAACATTTTTTTCGATCATAACGGGTGTTGATGTGACATTAAAAATATATTCTGTATGATCTTTCACTTCTTGTTCATTATTATCTTCAGTCGACTCATCACTGTCCTCATCAAATTCTTCATCTTCCTCTATATTTGAAAAGTCTGGTGAAATAGCATTGCTTGATTCACTTGTTGCTGAAGTTGGCGTTGGAGATGTTTCACTGACTTGTGTTGTAGTATTCGTTACATCATTTACTTTTGTTGTGTTGTTGACGTTTTGGTTTGGTTTATCATTAACATTATCGGGATGTTCCTCTTTAGTACGCTCGGGCTCCGTGATTTTACGTTTTGGAAATACATACCCTTGGAAGTTTGATCCTTTTCTCCTTGGTGAGTGTTTACCCGTCACTGATGTTTTATTTTTCTCAACGCCGCTCACACTCCATCTATCATGTTTAACAGATGTGCCTTTTTGCATTAATGTAGATTGCCTGTATCGATTTTTTATCTTTGGCTGGGTAGTCGCGGGTTCTATGTCATTTGTGACAGCAGAAACTGCAGAGGCTTTAGTTGTCGTCGCTTGTGTTGTAGCCGTTGTAGTTGATGAAGGTTTTGCTGTTGTACTTATGCTCGATGAAGTTGTCATTGGAGTGGTCGTAACAATTTTATTCTTAGGCTTCCAACTAGGTCTACTTGTAGCTGCAGAACTTGCTTGAGGTGTTAAGTCCTGCACTGGCTTCCTTGTGTTTTCCGGTGGTTTTGTAGATGTTGTTGTGGTGGTAGTTGTTGCTATTGTTGTAGTGGTTGTGGTGCGTTTATGCTTTTTAATTTTTTCTGGTTTTGTAAACTTAGGTGGAGGGCGCGTACGCTTCTTAGGCTTTTCTGTTGTTGTACTCGTTGTAGTAGTTGTTATAATCTCTACAATTTTTGGCTTCATGGCAATGGTAGTAGAAGCAACCGTTGTTGTTGCCGGTTGGGTTACTGTATTGTTAATCTTTTCTTTTTGCGACAACATCGGCGTAGTTTTCGTAAACGCGCCTAATAAATTTGCCCATTCCATTGAATCTGCTTCTTCTTCGGATTCTGCAGTTATGATATCGGGAGTAGTAGTAGTTGTCGATTGCGTTCTTATAGATTCCTGTTTTTTCTGATGTTTTTTGTTGTTGGCGACAGGCTTTCTTTTCTTATTACTTTCCGGCGCGATAGTCTTCTCAGTGTTATTGTTGTTAGCATAATTGATCATTATCGGTCTGAAAGCTGAATCAGTTATGTGGTCGGGATCAGAAAATTGAGCATCTAAAACTTGCGGACTTGGTCGGAAATCCACAGGCTTGGTTCTCATAGGTTTCGAACTATGCACTAATTTTAACGGGGGCATAGGTTTGAATGGTTTTTTATCCATGGTTACAAAGACACCTGGGGGTGCATTGTAAACAGGTGGCCTTACGTGATCAGGGAAATAGCTTACTTTCATAGGCGGCTGCTTAGGGTTGCTAGAGCCTTTGAAACCTGTAATGATTTCTGGTTCCCTCAGGGTTGCATCGGTTGCATTTAATATTATGGTAATGTCTTCCATAGATGAATGTTTCATGTTTTGGAATGAGGCTGCCGTGACTGGCATAACTGGCGTTGGTAAAACAGCTGGTCTTGTAGTTTTTATTACATTAGATGACTGGTATCTGATGTGGTCTGGTGGGGGCGGTAGCTGTGGGTAAGGACTTTTCGACATCGAGTCGAAGTCGATATAAGGTTGGACGTGAGATAAAGGAGGAGCAGCCAAAGGAGGACGTGAATATTTAAATTGCTGTGGTTTGTAATTATATGGCATTAATCTTTTCTGATGATGGGGCTCTGGGGTGGGCACTTGACCATTCACGTAACCCGTTTTCGATATTTGAGGATACATTTGTGGTACGTAAGGATTTTGTTGCTTGTAACGTGGAGTTTCTACATAAGATTCTTCATCTGAAAAGAAAGAGGAGAATATCCTATCCAGCCCCTGATTGTATTGATTGTGATGTTGTTTCGTTGGCACTATGTTTTTGTGAAACCAAATAGCTCTCTGCGGTCTTTGTTTATGGCTTATATCGTATACACGTTGCGGTTCTTCTGGCGGGTTCTCGCGTACCGTGAACGTTCTGACTGGATTTTCGTAAGGTTTCCTTTGCGTTCGCGGGGTTTGCGATGTCACTGAAAACGTCAATTCGTAATGGTATTTGCCAGTTGGCGCCCCTGGGTCCCTTTGTCGCATTCGTTTAACCGACCATAAGGCTTTCACGTCCTCCATGCATCTCTCATCAGAACATTTTTCCTTTGACGCCTTGTCCTCAGCAAAACGGAATCCATTATTCTCATTCATCAGTCGTCCTCGTGCCATAACAGTGACGTCACCAAATACTGTATGGTCTTCGTTAGCCAGCCTTTCGAAGGGCGCCATCTTGATTTTTTCCCACAGATCATGATCGTCGACTTCCTTAGATGCGTAATCTGGTTTGTTGTCCGGGGAAACAACAGCGCCACTGGCGATAAGCTGATCTATTTTGTCTCTAACAAGGGTGAGATAAACACTGTGTCTCAGGGCATCTTCCCAGTAGTGAGCTGGTGCGGCAGCCACTGTGGGAGAAGGGTCAGTCTTGTTTATCTGGTGTGACGTCCCGCCGCGACCTGATCTTTTGTCGTTCCAATAATCGAGCGGAATCGGTGTAGGTCTGAAGTCGTCATCTTCAACCGCCTTGTTTTCTTGTATGTGCGTCTGGAATAATAAACGTTTAAATATAAATAGCTGTTAATTAGCCGGCAAACGTCGCAGTTAATGAAGAAAAAAATAGTATTTCAGTATGCGTTTGAAAGTAAAATGCTGATGGTCGGGAAAGTGCGGCTGCGCAGTTGGCGTGATACGAGGCGGTTGCGTGCTCGAGTATCCAACCCCTCAGCGAGAATTTCCAATCGAATAATTTCAATGTGACTCAACCGATTGTATGAGAACTGTCTTTGATTAGCATAATGCCTTCCTGTGAAATTTATACTGTTAGAATTTCGTACAACGAGGCCTAAAAAACAAATAGTAAACAAATTTTCATTAAAGCCTCTAGAAGTTGATTTCCGGAATGGTCATAAAATTTAAGCCAATATATTCTCCATTATTTCGTGTTTAAAGACCTGCGCTGATCTCACTAACTACATAGTTTTAACACTGTGTTCGATAGTCGACGAGATATTTTATTTTTTCCTTCGATGGATAATGGGAATATTACTATGCCCTAATACATATTTTACTTTGAACAATAAAGCCTTCACCGTACATACAACGCAACACTGATATGTATGGAGGTCCTTATATTTTTCCACATCTCAGAATGTTCAATTTAAATCAACGTCCGTAACCTCACACTGATTGTGCTTTGTTATGTGGTTAACACGTGAACGTCGGATTTCATAACGCTAATTGTTATAGTGTTTAGCAATTTTTTATTGTATCCTATTACAATGAGATGCTATGTCGTGATTGATCGCTATCGATGGAGACGCGATCTAGACCTACATGTGCATCCAACGTTGAGAATTTGCTTATGTGTATCCGTTGTAATAGAGCGGTGATGAAATGATTCAGTGCGGGTTTGATGATATGTGGAGTACAGTTTTGTGATTGGGTATCATTGCTGCGGCTGTGGATTTGATGAATGAAAGGAAATTTTTGGGCATCTTTCGTAAATTGATTGTATTTGGACAATCTAATGCCAAAAGATAAAGAGTTCTTGTTAAGTTTGTAATGAAATATTTGTCAATAGCACTAAAACAATGTCAATGGATTTGTGAGGAAATACTCTGATCATACATCAACTTTAAAAAAACACTAGAAAGGAAAAAAGGATTAGAAATATCCCAATTTAACTAATCGGATTGTTTTTTCGCGCGTCGTTTACCACACTCGATCGCGCGTACAATCGTCGACTGGTCTTCGGGTATATCGCTCCACTTACATGGGAAATTCTCATAGACACAATACGTAAAATGGGGTCATTGTCTATATCATATTCACACTTAGATTTATTGTTATACACTAATTCATTTTACAAATTGCGAGAATTCCGCTAATCATTTGAATATTTCGGCGGCTTTGTTTAGATTTAATTTAAATGTTTTCTTGCAATGATTTTTGTCGCTTATGTTTCGACTGTGATCAGGAGTTATTATTTGTTTATGTAAGAATTCATTTTTATTCCCGTGACAGGAATTTAAACTAAAAAAAAAAATGTTCTTATTTTGAATTTAGAATGAAACAAAATTTTAGGTTTTCGTAAATTTATAGCAATAAATTAAATTGTAGTTAATTAAAATAAAGATTGTAATATCTTATCGAGTTAATCGAAATTACTTAATTAACATACAATAATTATGAAACTTGAACATAGATTATATTGATGTACCAGTAGGCCGTTGACTCAGAAAGTGCAGTCAGCGACGGTCGTTATTGTTTACACTCAGAATATTAGATAATATAGTGCTTAGACGGCAGATGGCGTGTATAATGTAGACTACCAATACCTAGTAATTAGGACTAATTTTTTTTTACTATTCTGGTGCGGCATAATGACTACCCCGAACCTGATGCTAAGTACAATGATAAATATAAATGTCATACAAGATACGTTCTTAACAGTCACCAGAATGATGTCGTCTTATCATGGATATTATAGGTATATATTTAATAAGACCAAGGGGCTCTGATTTTCAAAATAATTTGTAATCCTATGATTCTATATCTAAAAATCTTCCTTTTGCTTCCATAAACATTAACGTTTGCCAAATCTAAATACCCGGTAATGTGCTGAATTATATAGGTTCAAGCAAATCGCGCGGGAAAACTGTAAGATGAGCAGTTCGGTCGACAAGCTAACTTTCAAAATAAATAACATGCGACGGACGCATTGCTTAACGATCAGATTTGTTTTCTTCACAACTTCACGAAAGCCGAAAATATGGAGCGTTGTAAAATATTGCCCATGTGTAGGATAGGCTCGCGTAAATGCCCAATACATATCGTGAAAAAGCATCACACGTAACAATGAAACTTCTCACAAAAACATGAAATACCTAACAATATAATTACGAAAGATATCTTGAATTTAACAGCACGTCGGTATAAAAAGCATACTCACAGTAATTAGCGCAATGAGAACGCATAGCAAAGCGGCTCTCATGTTTGAACACTATTTCACTTCACGACAGAGTTCCGCTTGTGTTCTCTATTTTAGTATATGACGTGCGGCCCGCGCACCCCGACAACGCGTACTGCAGGCCGACTGGCGCGTATCATCCCCTCTGGTTGGCAGGGAAGTCGCATCACGGCTTGCTCGTGCGGCTTTGCGTTTCGTGTTCCTGTGTTTAATCTGTTGATGCGTTTTTGGATGTTATGAGCGGAATTTTATTGATTAGGACGGTATTATTGGTAAAAGAAATTTCTGGACTTTTATTAGCTTATGCTAGCGGGTCTTCACGTTTGCCATTATACTCGGTAATTTTGATACTGCGTTAATAAATGAAATCATATACTTATCTTCTTGAAATAATAATTTACCATAAGTTATTCGAACCATAGATGTAAAATAAAAAAGTGAAGTTTCGAACAAAATAATAAATTTAATAAAAAGGAATATTCATTTTACATGCCCTAAGACCGCTACACGAAGGAAGATCTGACGGAGCGGATATATAATACCTTTAGCCAGAAATACACTTACACACACAACATATTCGCACTTAACTATAAAATGAACAATAAAGCTAAATCCGGGATTTTTGGCGAAGATAATTGTTATTCATGGATGATTTATGGCACAATGTCGGCAGAGGTAAAGATGTCTATGTGGTTTCATTTAGTTATACACAAATGACGCTGTATAAATTATCAGATAGACCTTGGTGTACCTAAACTGAAGGAGGTTTATATATTACACAATATTTTACAGTATTTAGAATTTCCTAGATCTATGATGACTATACTGTAACTTACAACTAACTACCTATATTATCGTGATAATTAGCTAGTCGTGTGAAAATTGTCTTAAATGCTGTCCAGCATAAATTGATTATTCGTCAGTGCAAAATGTCAAAAAAATTATCATCCCTTCTCTACTGACTAGTGGTTACAGAACTTTTTTTTGTCATGAAATCAATAATTTAAAAGGCAAATACAGTCGGGTAAAATTGAATACAGAGAAGTATACTTAAATATTATTTTTTTCTATCCATATTGAGTTTAAGTCTATGACGTTATCTAAATCAATTGAAATGGAGTTAAAAAATTAACAAGACGTGAATTAAATGGCTCTTGTGTTTATTAATTTACACAAGTTATTAATTATAATAGGCACATATCAGCGATTAAATGCAATTTATTGTTAAAACACGGTAAATTACGTGTGTTACGTCGTAGCAATGAAATAACCGGTAGTTTATGTAAAGCAAAGGAAAGCGTTATAAAGCCAATATTATTGTCATTGCTTTATTTACGTTCCGAAACTGCGTTTTCTTTTAATGTGATTTTTTTAACGACTTTAAAAACAGCGGAAGCTTTCAAATTGACGCGTTTTTTTCTTTTTTTTAACGTTTGCTTTGGTTTCCTCACAACTCAGACATTTATTAACCGATTTGAAAAAAAACCTTTTTTGTTTCAAACAATATGTTTTCAGATTGGTCCCCTAGATACTGTTTTCAAAATGGATCAGTAGTTTAGTTTTTATTTAAATAGCGGGACAGTAACCTGCGTAGGAAACGTTGCATCCCGTACATAGGCGAGGATATTGCAACATGTATCCGCGTGTTAACTGCTCCTTAGATGGATCTTATCGTGCGTTCGTAAAATATGTTTTGTGGCGCGAATTTGATTAATATCTACAATTTGTTTTCTAGTAGTTTTGGCCGTGACTTCATCCGCATAAAAGTCGATACAATTAACTTATGTATTGCGCAAAAATATTGCGTTAAGATGTCGTAAATAAAATATATCAATTTAATGTTCATATTCATATTAAGTAGGGTGATCTTTTTCTATACCATATATTAGTGATGTAACGAATATTCGCATTCGCATTCGCAAAATTTCTGCGAATGTTTTGCGAATGTCAATATCAGAAAAAAAAATATTTGAAGATAATAGTAGACTGCCTCGGTCGCATAGTTCTACTGCATGTGCGGTACGGCAGTGCTCTGAGGTCCTGGGTTCGAATCCCGGATCGAGCAAAGTGATATTTGGGTTTTTCTGCTCAGTATCAGCCCGGAGTGTGAAATTTGTGCCCGACATGGCGATAGGCTCGCCCCTGTCACACTATTAGATGGAACACACTTGGCGAAAAGTGGGTGCCCTGGTTGCGCCTCTGCATACCCCTTCCGAGATAATATTCATAATACTGTGTGTGTGTAATAGTAGGTTAATAAAATCAAAATCTAAACTATAACAATATTCTTCTACAATAAAATATAAATATAGTCTAAACAAACAAACAAAAAATTATAGACTCTCAAAGAAAAATACCTCCCTTTCTTAAAACATACCAATTAATTAACTATTTTTACCATGTTTTTAAGTTAGTAATTAAATTTGAGTAGAGGAATATTAAACTTTAAAAATAAACAAAATTATTTCGTTTACTTTAATAAAGCTTAAAAATGTAATTCTCATTAGAACTTGTAACACAATAGCAACTAAGAAATTAAAAGAAATTGAAAGAAACAAAAAAACATCTTCTATAATTTTTTTATCAGTCTTTACATAACTTTTTAATGTTTAGATAATTATCATCTTAGATAATAATAAAATTTAGATAATCATCATAGAAAATTGGCGCCAAATTTGAACAAAAACTAAACATTCGCATTCGCATTCGCGAATGTCGGTAGCAGATATTCGCATTCGCATTCGCATTCGCGACTGTTCAAAAAATGACATTCGTTACATCACTACCATATATTGCTACCATACTAGTCAACAGTGATGGAAATGTAGTCATAAAAAAGATAACATTGGTTTTAAAGTCTAACTCGAACAGCGAAGTCTAGAATAAGAATTCTACACTGCTTTATAATACGTAGACATGTCAATGTTTTCCTTGGCAATGTTATTACTATTAAACACTTTATTATATATAATTATTTCCAACGTATCCAACACATGCTATGCATACATAATATTTTACACTATCTCTCATATTTCGACGTCCGTAGAAAAACTCCAGCCGTCCACGCGCGGAGCGCTCGAATGAATTTCCCCTCCGTGTCGCGTGTCCACTTTCCATCTCGTGGACATTTTTTTATGGACAAAGTCGTACGCAGGAATGTTTGAGACTCGTGTACAATGGTTTATGATTTTAAGTTGATCAGAGTCAATACAATAACATTTTAATATGTGTACGGATGAATTTTTAGTGGCAGTCGAATTCATCTATATCTATATATATTAAAGAAAGTGGTGTTAGTTACACTACTTATAACTCAAGAACGGATGAACCGATTTGGCTGAAAATTGTTGGAGAGGTAGCTTAGAACCAGGAGACGGACATAGGATACTTTATATCCCGTTCCCATGGAAACGGAACGTGATATAAGATGTGGTATAAGAAAGCAAAATTTGGTATGGAGATAATATAAGACCCTGGGAAGGTTATAGGCTACTATCCCGGGAAAATATATAGTGGGACTTTAATCCCGGAAAACTTCTTCACGCGGGCGAAGCCGCGAGCAAAAGCTAGTTTTAAATATATTCCTGTTTATTTTATGTATCAAAATTTTTCATAACCATCATTGTCGTCAAATTCCTTGGTTTTTATATGGGGAAGTAACATTTTGTTAATCTATTTAGCTTAGATTGTACAGCGTCAGTCTGTTTTATAGTTTATAAATACTTATATATATAAAAAAATATTAAACTTATTTTCTTGTCTATTCTATATTGTGTGATGAAACAAGGGAGGTCATGGTTGGTCTAGGAGTTTAGGCCCTATACGGATTATTCTGTGCATATAGCTTAACTATAACGTAGATTAAATATTGCGGTAAATTTTGTAGGGAAATTTCTTCCGTGGAGCAATATAAATGTATTTGCTCATAAAATGTCACATTCGTTTGGACATTGATTGTTTTAATACCTATTGTATGGAGTCGCCAGTTTATAATTTACGATACACCGCAGTTGTAGTGCTGTATGACAATTGTGTTACGCCATATTCAACTGTATGCCGTAAAATATAAGAATGACAATATTGTAATGTTTCGCGGTTCATTTAATTTAAAAGTATTAATGTTTTGCTAATTGTTGTTGATGAATGAATGCGTGTGGAGAATGTATCTGCTTTCCTTCTTGATCGGATACGTTTTAGCATCTGATTGCATCTCATTATTGGATGCTAGCTGTGCCCGCGAGTCATAGAATTCCGTTAAATTTTAATTAAATACTGTTTTCGGTTTTCTATGATATAGACAGACACTTAGGAGATGATAAGCAGGAGATGCCCGAACGTTTAAATATTATCGTGTTATCTTACTTGCTACACCTAGATATATAATGCGTAAAGGAATAGCGCAATTTTGGATTCAGAGAATCACGAAACTAATAATCAGAAACAGTTTATTGTCACTAAGAGCCTCATTAATAAATAAATCTCAACTATGAGTACGATCTCAAGTAGACATTTAACTTATTGAACTATTAATAAAATAAATTTTAAGCTGGCATTTAAGAGCGTATCCTCAGAGGAGTTCAGGTATTTTATAAGAAAAACTCGGCTGTCAAACTCTGTCACATACTGTAACTTAAGATATTGAAATAAATCTTAATATGGGTTTATGAAATACCGAGTATACAAGATGCAGATGGGGCATTCCACGTGAAGCGGGCACGAAAAAAAACTCGATGTCTCAGATTTTCGTAATATGTATTTGATTATGTTATACCTGTATATGTCCTCGATCCAGATACAAAATATTATTAAAGTATAAAGCCTGGTAAGCGAGTTAAAGGACTTTGAAGTTTTGACTGGCCGGCTGGTATACGCCACTTCGAATCCAATTATCAAGTTTTTAAATGTTACAATAAAATAAATAAAGCAATGAAATAAATACTTCATTTAATGAGCTTTTGATTGTATTTTTGGAAATTGAAAAATGTTTTTTTTTCTTTGAAAAAAATGTGTTTGAAAGTTACAAACTTGAATTTCACAAAGTTGGCATATTTATATTTTTTAAATTTTTTTTCTAAAAATAGCTGCTGTTGTATAGATAATCCCTGCGAAGTTTCATAATGGGCTGAGAAGTAGTTTAGGAGCTAGACCGATTACAGTGCCGAAGCGCGGCGGTCGCCAGAAAGAGCGAAGTAGTAAAAACTTTCAATTAAACTAAATACTTTCGATTAGAGTATTTTATCATGTTTTGCATCGCTCTAACGATTCAATTACATCTGATTATAATATAAAAAAATATATTTATATTACTGACGGTGCACAACAACATTTGAAACTTGGCGAGGATAATCTATATACAATATTGGCTATTTTAGTAGAAAAAAGTTATTATATAAATATGCCAACTTTGTGAAATACAAGTTTGAAACATTAAAAAAAATAAATAAATAAAATACTTTATTTATCACGTAGGCGAACAAAGTTGCACTTATGATACGTCAAAACAAAGAATAAGAATAATTATTATTTCTAAACAACTATTAAAATCACTTATATAACTATGGAGATTTTAAATTAGGGATAAAGTTTATACAAAAGACTAGGTACAAACCGAAGTAACCAGCTCGGGCTGGCAAGTAGGGGAAATAGAAGGGTAACGCGTCGCGATCCTCACCGGCGAGGACATGAGCCCTAACCTAGCTAACCTACCAGCCTTTCACTAGCTACCTAAGTGATGACTACCCGAAGAAGAAAGGCAGAAAAGAAACTCCCGGGCTTTCTTTTTGTCATCAATTGTTCAGTACTTCTTTGTATTTTTTCCAAGTCTTTCTTGTACATAGTCACAATAGTTATATAAGCTAATGCACGCACATCACCGTTACCATGGGATAAGATGAAATCCAATCGATTAAACCTGGAGCGGCATAAAATAAAATTAGCGATAGCTAATAAAAGAGAACATAGATTCATACTTAAATAATGGCGTACAGCGTGCATTCGCCTACATTTACAATCATAGTTTTCAATCATGAGAAAAGAAAAAAAATAGTGATATTGAACAGGCAAACACAACATGATCGGGTGGTCGTCTTTCAAAAATTACATTTCATAAAGATATGATATGATTATGTCAAATTAGAACTATAGAAATGTCATTATTATAAAAAAGCATGTGAGACATGTAACAAAGACATTTTAGGCAGTTAATTAATTACTAATGTGTGCTAACATGGTGGGTCATTGTGTGCAGGACAAACTTTCCAAACCGTCTTATCATTAAGGTAATCAGATACAGTATAGTATCCTTTACACATTAATTCACGCTTAACATAACACTTGAATTTTTGTTCGGTCAAATTGGTAATTTCGAAGGGAAGTTTATTATAGAACTTAATGCTATTAACTAAGAAAGATTTATTGGTTTTACAGAGCCTATGATTAGGGACAACCAATTTATTTTTATTTCTGGTATTTAGACTATGCAAGACACTGTTTTTAATAAAAGTACTAAGGTTTTACGTACGTACATTATATTCTGAAAAATATATTAAAATATATGTGAATAATAATAATAAATAGTAGTAGTAATAATAAATATGAGTTTGTGGCATTGATGTTCTAGCCTATATGTATAAGCGGTCGAGTATCGTGATGGCTTTGTTTGATGCGTTATGTAAACTAGCCTGTGTCTCCAGGCGTTTTAGGTTACCACCGAGACCGTCAAATTGCCCTTCTGCCATGTGAAGTGCCACGAAAATGAAATTCTGCATTTTTACCACAATCCTGTTTGAAATATAACAAGTTAATACAATTAAATATTTTTAAAAATGTTGTTGTGCACCGTCAGTAATATAAATATATTTTTATATTATAATCAGATGTAATTGAATCGTTAGAGCGATGCAAGACATGATAAAATACTCTAATCGAAAGTATTTAGTTTAATTGAAAGTTTTACTACTTCGCTCTTTCTGGCGACCGCCGCGCTTCGGCACTGTAATCGGTCTAGCTCCTAAACTACTTCTCAGCCCATTATGAAACTTCGCAGGGATTATCTATACAATAGTAGCTATTTATAGAAAAAAATTAAAAAATATAAATATGCCAACTTTGTGAAATTCAAGTTTGTAACTTTCAAACACATTTTTTCAAAGAAAAAACATTTTTCAATTTCCAAAAATACAATCAAAAAGCTCATTAAATGAAGTATTTATTTCATTGCTTTATTTATTTTATTGTAACATTTAAAAACTTGATAATTGGATTCGAAGTGGCGTATACCAGCCGGCCAGTCAAAACTTCAAAGTCCTTTAACTCGCTTACCAGGCTTTATACTTTAATAATATTTTGTATCTGGATCGAGGACATATACAGGTATAACATAATCAAATATTACGAAAATCTGAGACATCGAGTTTTTTTTCGTACCCGCTTCACGTGGAATGCCCCAAATCTCAATATAACAACGTCTCAACTGATACCGCACTTAAGACCGGAATTGAGTTGCATTTATTATTAAGGACTTAGGTTACGTGGGAACCATAACGATTCGCCGATTACGAGCATAATGCTCAGTTCCCATGAGCAATACAGCCATTTTTATGGTGTAACTCTAACGCAACAGTTTGCGTTCCGCCCCCCATATTGTTCAGAGTTCCGACACACGTTATCTCAATCGTTGTTAATTGCAATCGTTATGTTGCAGTTGTTTTATGAGTTTTGCAAGTGATGTCAGTTGTGCGTAATTGTAGTGTGCAGTTTTGATACATTGCTCCCCTGATTTATGTGTTGAAGATTCGTTGTAACAATGGTGCTGGAATTAATTGTTTTGTACCTTACTGGGTAGCAATTTGAGTTTATATAGTTTTATGTCGTAACGTGTTTGAGGTAGGGTACCGTCTTACAGAACGCCGATGTGATGGCACAACTTTGTTCAGTTCGTGTGTTCAGTGGGATTGCTGATGTATTAAATATGTCTCCTCTGCAGTTCTCAATTCTTTAAATCAAACTTCAAAGATCATCTTTCGAAGAAGTTACCCATTTGCGTTTTATCAATTTTTAACAAACATTTAACTACAATTCCTGTCACATGGACCAATGAAAGTTAACGTAAAAATCTTGAGAGACATCTTTCTTTCTATTCCAGCATCTCTACCAGGCACAGAAGCGGCGCATCAGCTGGTTATCTGCGTGCGCAACAAGTGCACTCCAGAGGAAGCCTTAAACGTGCTGCGGGAGTTGCCCAACCCTCTCCGCGAGGGGGAGCAGGCGGCGACACAGGCGGCACCTCACAACCCTCTCAAGATCGACGTCTTCGTTCAGACGCTGCTCAATCTCGGCAGCAAGAGCATATCGCATAGTTTTGCTGCTATATCCAAGTTTCATTATGTTTTTAAGGTAAGGGCTTTTGTTTGGAATAAGAGCAGTGATAATGTTGGTCGCATATTTAGTTTGAGATTCCTTTTAATTTTTTGTATTGTCTCTTTATTTTAACTTTAGACATTGAATAAGGAAAAACATATTGAAAGCACTCTTAGCGAAAATATCTGGGGCTTTAGACAACATGCCTTTCTACAATCGTTAACCTTGATAGAAAATAAAAATAATGTATAGGAATGACATATCCTAGCGATAAATTTATCGATAAGTAGGAAGGCGTCTTGTCTAAGGTCCCTGATACTAATATTAAGGGTAGACCAATTGACAAATAAAAATATCACGATCAATGCAGATTCTAGCTGAATCGGAAGAGGCACAGATATGCATCCTGCGCAACGTGTGGGAGTTGTGGCAGAGGCACCCGCAGATGGTGTGCGTGTTGGTGGACAAGATGCTCAAGACGCAGATAGTGGAGTGCAGCGCGGTGGCCACGTGGCTGTTCTCCAAGGAGATGGCGCCGTACTTCACGCACGGCTGTCTGTGGGAGATGCTGCATCTCACCATAGACAAGATGAACAAGCACGTCTCGAAATTAAGTGAGTTGATAATATAGTTGAAGTCATACGTGGACTTAATATTACTGAATAAGTATTTAGGGTAGTATAGTATTGTGTTCTAATTTCTTATCAATTATGAATCTTTGTTTAGGTGATGAGCTCCAAGAGGCTAGAGAAGTGTTGGCTAGAGCTGATTCCAGCAGTTCCGACTCCGAGGATGAGGGTACGAAGAAGAAGAAGGATCAAGACAAGCCTACGGAAGAGGTGAGAATGTGTCGAATTATAGTTTAAATAACTTTTTGTAACGTTTTAATATTAAATAGTTTCTCTTTAGGCTCATTATCGCTTTTAATAATTATTGTAGTTTTTCAAAGCCATATAGGCTTATACGTTGGATTTACACTCTGCGTGCTTGCGAATTGTAGCCTTTCGTACGAATCGTGGCTAGCGGAAAATATAACGGCATAGACTATAATGAATTTAATCAGTCCTCTACTTTGTTTGAGTTTAGCAAAAACTGACACTGAATTGAGCGTCATCAGGGAAGCGAGGTGAGATAACACGGCTAGGAGGCGAGAGCATCCATCAAATTCTAGCAGCCATGATGCTTCGTTTTGCTTACTGGAGTGTGGATCCGCGGATATATGCTAACGGTGACGGTGTCCCAGGTCGTGGAGCGCATGGAGGAGCGGCTGGAAGCGGCGCACATGGACCAGAAGCGGTTGTTCCTGATCGTGTTCCAGCGGTTCATCATGATCCTGTCGGAGCACCTGGTGCGCTGCGACACCGACGCGCGCGACGCCGACACCTACTGGTACCGCAGCACCGTGGGGCGGCTGCGACAGGTCTTCCTCGTCGTGAGTATATGCACCGGACCTCTTGTTACAATCAGATCTATGCCATCTGCTAATTCAAATGCCGGTATATAAAATAACCAAATTCTAGGGTATAAGTAAAAAATTGCGCAGAAATTCTATTCTTTGATATCTATAAATCTGAAATGCTCGTATCTTAAAATTTGGGTTTTGTATATATGGGAAACATTGTGGCTAATGGACGATAGAGCTATTCAGAGACTCAGCTCTATGAGGATGTTGATAGGAACAATAGATGCTTGTGTACATCTGAGCAGTATTGAGGTTTCCAGCTGTTCAGATTTAGAACTTTGTGGCGACCAAATGTAGACGGGACAATGTGTTTTTAGAAAAAAATAAAAATAAGGAGGGTAGCATTGAGTGAGAGCTGAGTGAAATATGACCAACAATGGGCAACTACAACTGGAATTAAAATATGTTAAAACTTTCCACTAAACACAAAATAATTATTATCATTTAGACTTCAATGTAAAATTGCAGCTGCAACACTATTAAGTATTTTTCCCAATGGATTATTTTTTGAAATGGCTGTTTGTCCTCACCAACCTTCGGGATAATCATTCCCAGGCATTTTGTTTTTTATGTGCACTGCAAAGTGACCTTCCTGCACCTGATGATAAATGGAGTGGGTCCAATAGAATGAGAACTGACGAGTAATGATTACCTTCGACAGTCGACATAATTATGCCGGCCTGTTGGAACTTGATATACTCAGGCTGATCCCGGAATGCGAAACACTTAGGTCATTATGACGGGTTTTAAAATCTTGTATACGGTAGTTGCTATCCGGGCGGGTTTAAAAATATCTTACAACCAGCAATATTAATGTTTCAAAACATTTTCCAGCACCACGAACAAGTCCAGAAGTACAGCAGCACGCTGGAAACCCTCTTGTTCACTCAGGACCTGGACCCGCACATCCTGGACGTGTTCCACCAGTTCCTCGCGCTGACCGCCTAGCATTTAATCACCACCACTCCGTTGATCATCGTCGAGTCGTAGACTTTAGACTATCGGTGACACGTGTATGGTGATGTGTATTAGTATAAGTAATCTATTATGTTATGTATTATTTATTTCGTATAGCCTGCTACATGGCGATTACTGGTCGGTTTTGGAAATGTAGACAGGTATCTACTGTCCCGAAAAATATTTTTAGAGTTGTTAATTTTACCTGTTGAAATATACTATTATATGTACCATGATATAGTCATGATTGTAAGAGTCAAGATATTTAATGATTTCTTGTGCTTACGCGAATGTTAGATTTGATAAAAACTATTTTGCGCATTTTATCGCGGTTTATCTATTATAATTTTTTCTCGATGTTTCGAAGACTTCGCAGCCTTCGTGGTGAGTCCATCTCATTGACCACGAAATCTGCAAAGTCCTAGAAACGCCGGGAGACAATTATAACTTAAAGACTGTGATAACATCAACAAAATAGTTTTATTTCAATACAAGATATTTGTATATGCTACGGAGTAGTATTGACACTAAATAACTTAACAGATATTTGTATACATTTCTGGCACTGGCCGGATCAATTTACTATACATAAGTTGCCTTATGGTTAACTGCCAGTTTTCATAGATTCATAGACAATACAAATTGGAAATAACCGTCTATTATATTGTTGTTCTTGTAGTCTGCGCACGATTGCTAATCATCCTAGTATATACGCTCCCAATTTTTTACCCACTGAGCCAATAGCAATTCGATCTCTCGAAGCCTTGGCTTCGAATAAGTGCTATTGTGCTCATCTATGTAATTAAAAAAAAGTCAGAATATCAACGATACTAATTTAGGTTCAAGTAGGGTTTGGAAATTCCCGACAATTTCAAATCCCTGGCCACGAGACAACCTACAATTAAAGTCCCGGGACCTAAACCCTAGGTCCAAGATATTAAGCTTATCCCTAAGGGTAGACTGAACACGAAAGTAATATTATGGAGAGGTAAAGAAGGATTGCAGTTGTCGAATATAATGTCCTAAAAATGTGAATGACAGGTAAGAGAGACGTAAGTGACAATAAAATCTGCGTGGTATGGTTTCGCAAAACCCCAAGTTTATTGCAGATTAAGTCTTTGTGCGCAGACTAATAGTATTATAACCTATACCAATAAACGTTATTAATCATTGTAATGAGGAACAGTTCCTCTAGAGCATTGATTGCTAAACTGGACCAGGTGGACCCCCAGGAGTCCACGGGAGACTTGGGAGGCTTGACATGGGTCTACGTTGGCGTGACTAAAAAATGGGTGGATATAATTTGTAAGCGGGGGTCCACGAAAATGTACTTGGTTTGATAGTAAAGTACTAAAATGCTGGCTTGACTTCACATATGTAGGTAGACAATATTGATAGGGGTCGTAAGAGGTACGGTGACCCCAATATAGCTAACTGTCCAGACGCCCCCCATGATGACTGGGCGATAGTGTTAATGCACATTCTCTGCGAAATCAAAAAAAAGTCCCCCGAAACCAGTACAACTTTGAAAGAGGTCTATGAGAGAAAAAAGTTTGGGAACCTTTGCTCTAGACGAAGGATCTCTAGCCAGGCGACTCCAGTGCCCGAACTAAGCATTGTTGAGGTCAATTCCCGATTAAAAACGCTTATTGGTAAAGCCCATTTAGGCCTTTGAATAAAATAGCAATATATGAAAATAATAGTGATATCAGCCTTGTATTAAATTTACCCAATATAGACAATCTTTAGGCTTCGTCCAGAATAAGCAGATAGCGTGGTGCCGACGCGAAATATCAAAATCAAATAACCACTATACGTGTCAAGTCAAATTACTATGGCCAGCGTTTACGGAACGGGACTTGGACTCACATACCTATAGATGCCACTCAATATTTCTCTGAATACGATATCAGCAGAGACGTTGTCACTTACAATCGGTATTATAATATTGTTGCTATTTAATAAACAGACAGCTCAAGTTTTTAACCGACTTCAAAAAAAAGGAGGAGGTTATCAATTCGACGTGATTTTTTTTTTTAATTAATAGTTCAATACCTTAAATATCTATTTACGATCGTAATCAAAGGTGAGATCGGTTTATTAATAGTGCCCTTAGTGACATCGTGTGCGTAGTTTTTGAATGACCTTAACCCTGAGGCCACACTGATAAGTCTACCTACCAAGTGTTGTACGTGCTGCCGACAAGCGATAAAACCCAGTTTGGTCTTGTTGCTTGACAGATGGCCTTGGACTGTGAAGTAGCACTTACCAGGTACCGTGTTCAGGATATATAGGTCGTTGCATCAATAAAGGCGTGCCCCCACCACTTTTTCAGAGGGGGTTTTGCGTAGTAAGTGTACTGACCCAAGCCTCAGCTTTGACGCTATTCATAGTAGTGTACTTGTGCACTTATACTGCGCACGCACATTGTAAGCGATTAAGGAAAGTACTGGGGCGTGTCTTCGTGGATGAAATTGTCTATACACGTGGTGACATGCAAGGTGCGATAAATTCAATATTGAAAATATAATCGCTGCTCGCAACTCTTATCGCCATAGACGCTCCCGCCTTTGAGTCTGCACCAGTGGTGAAGGATCCACATAACCCAATACCTACCAGCTTCCCTATCATAATTATGTAAAACTCTAAATATCATTAGATCGATTTGCGAACTGCATTCATGGGTATTAGAACCTATGTATAGTTGTGACGGGTCCCCTTTGGGAAAATTTCATCCTTCGCCACTGGTCTGCACCCGCTCTGCTCACCGCGTTCACTCTGGACGAGGCCTTACGAGTGGAAGTTGGCCTTTTTGGTCATAAATACAATTATGAAATGTAAACATAGATATAATAGAGTATTGAACATTGTCATTGTAAGAAGAGACTATAGATGAAATAAATGTATGTTATGTTAATGATTTACTATACTTATTGTGTGGCATTTTAATCCCTATAGTGTAGAAATAGAACCAAGCCCTGAAAATATAGAATACGTCTATCCATAAGGCCAGTTTGTATAGAGCTCAGTTCGGATGTTTGATTTTTTCTATTGAAATACGCTATAGTTATGTCCTTTATAATTTTAACTACATAGCTCATATCAAACTTTATGGCTTGACTGAAGTACTATTTATTTGACATTTTTATTTTTTTATTTTGTTATACACTCATGTGACAAGACGAAGTCACTCACTGATTATGCGACGCTGCTAGGTAGCAGCGTCGCATAATCAGTGAGTGACTAAAACCTTCACTTTATAGGTATAAAGTGAAGGTTTTTCAAGCGAGACTAACTTCAGGCCGGTCATAAAGATGGAAGACAGCTGTAGAATATGGCGATTAACGCGTTTATTTTCCCGCTATCTGGACACTCTTGTGTCGGTTGTTTCAAACCGCCTGTAAGTTTTAATGTTTGTAATAAGCGTTAATAAGGTTGAAAGTTGTGTGGCTTAGTATTATGTACGTTTAAGTAGCGACATATGTGGTTTGCTGAGTGGAAACTAAGTTAGTTAAATTTAGCCTGCACAGTTGTTATATATTGTTTAATACGTATGTGCAGAACGCAACCTGTGTAAACTGATGTATGTTTAATTTTATCGTCTATGCGTTGATCTAACTGACAGCCGTTTTCAATAAAAGATCCCAATCTCGATCTTCAATCCAACTCCGAGAATGAACCAATCAGTCAAAAAAAACTTTGTTCTGATTGGCCCATTTTTGAGATAGATCGAAAAAACGATTGGGATCATTCATTGAAAATAGCGGTTAGGCAACCCGCTATAGTAAATTCAGTTAATTACAAATATTATACACAAAGGGGTTTGAAACAACCGAGCCTGAGACATATTTGTGAACCAATGTATTGTTTTACAAAATTGAAGACTAGCTGTCAGACTTTTATTAAATTCATTTGAAAACAAATCAGTTTATTTCAAGTATTGCAATAACTCTTCGACGTCGTCCTTGGAGCCGAGGTAGCAGGGCGCCCTCTCGTGTATTTTCGTCGGCACTATGTCTAGGATCGGGACCTTCCCGTTGGAGGCCAGACCGCCTGCCTCCGTTACTATAAACGCCATCGGATTGCACTCGTACAGGAGACGCAACTGTGAAGGAATTAGTTATATTAAATTATTTTATTGATGACAAAAATATAAATATGTACTCTGAACCTTCATAACATTTGGAAAAGGATTGTCTACCATAACATTTAAATCCTAAGAAAAACAAAATATTGTGTAAAACTAAGCCCCAATAAAAGAGTTAAAACTACCTTTCCACTTGGCGCAGACTTGGTGGCTGGGTACATGAATATCCCTCCGTATTTGATGGTCCTGTGGACGTCAGCGACCATGGAGCCCACGTACCGCGCCCCGTAAGCCTTGCCGGTCTTCGGCTGCTTCCTGTCTTCTATGTACTTCTTGAGCCCGTTTTCCCATTCCGCCGCGTAACCTGCCATAAAGAAATATAGGTTAGTATATAATTGTCCAATGCTGAACGCTTTATGGGTGTTGTTGGAGTTTGGGGTTAACTTGGTTACTCTAACAATGTGGTGTTACTATTTTAGTCCATTCCAACGGTGGACATCATAGACGATATCATGTTTTCTATTTACTGTTACTAAGATCGTCATATTAAAACCGCTTTTTAACCGACTTCAAAAAAAAGGAGGAGGTTATCAATTCGACATGATTTTTTTTTTTTTTATGTTTGTTACCTCAGAACTCGCTCATTTTTATATGTTGTTTTTAATAATTTATATTATGAAAGTTCTTACCTTCGTTGATGGAGTAGATTTTGCCCTTCTCCGGTATCCTCATGTTTGGGTCTGTGAGTATGAACTCTCCAATTGACGGATCGTACATGAATCCGTTGACACCTTTGCCCTTCCCCAAAGACAACACCATCATAGTCGCGGAGCCATAGAGCGCGTAACCAGCCGCTACCAGCTCTCGGCCTGGTTGCAGCGCGTCGACTTCTATGGGATCTCCACTGGAGATCTTTCTGGAAATGGAATAAGTCGTTTGTTGAAGTTTAAAGAAGCCATAATTCCTAGGCAAAGTGGTCTTATATAGAATTGCATAAACAATCATTAAATAATGATTTGTAAACTACCAATGGAGCACAAAAGGTCCCAAAGTAGAATCTAAAAGAGAGGATAATGTAAGGGTACTTATATTTCATGTTATTGGTACTTACGATTTGATATGGCCTTGTTATGATACTATATAATGTATTACTTATAGCTGTACTTCGAGACTGTCCATTTAGGGTTCATTTCAACTAATGCGAGTGTGGCAATTTATTGTGGAAAGAAACATTTTTAGTTTAATTTACATTATTCAGAAATCTTACCTGAAAATAGCGAAGATGGAGCCCACAGACACCAGACAGTCAATGTTGGACGATCCGTCCAGTGGATCGAAGCATACTACGTATTTTCCCCGCCTTTCTGTTTCTACCTATAAGCATTTATATTAGTTAATTTTAAAGAATGTCTTACGGTTTTTATCTTACACGAAAGTGAGGTTTCGATGGGATTTGGTCCAATTTAGGAGCATCTTAAAGGTAGGTACTTATTTCAAATTTAAAATAATCGTTCAATCAAGAAAACAAAACATCTACACAATGTCATTATGAAGTATACAGTTTGAATCTGAATAGGTAACGTATCTCCTGTACTTATGTATCGACTATCGAAGTACAAAGTCAACTCACCTTTTAATTATGTTTATTAAAATAATTTCAAGTAAACGGATGTTGTTATCATGAGTCATTGGCATGGCTGACCCGGCGATAGGTGGTGGAAAAGTTACTTGCATAACAAAAGATGTTTACCAATATGTTATTGTTTACGACGTATTATCGTACATTGTTAAAATATACTTATTATAGGGTCCTATATATTTGTAACGTAAAATCCGGATTGATTTGACGATAATAGTTACATTATAAAGTATAATGTGACGAGTTTGGGGGCACGACCAAAACTTGTTGATATTTCGAATTAAACCAGTTTATTTTAGAATGTACTCGAGCAAGTTTTCCGAGTCAAGAAAAATAACAACCGCTAATTAGTGTACGAGTATAAACTATAATAGTGGCAATTTATAATTATGTCAAGAAATGATACAATGGAATTTTATTTATAATGAAAGTATCTGATATGCACCTACTGCTTTTCAACTATTATTGGATAACAAAAGGGAGACCATGACCTATTTCATTTCCTATTTTATGTATAAAGCGTATTCACTATTCAATAAGTATTATAAGTACAAACAGCATTTGTAATAGAAATAGGAAGTATCTATCTTGCAGTGGGAGTTGAGCAGTCTGAGAATCTAGGGTACGTGTGGTCGATCCTGGCACGGTGGTAAAAGGTCGATTATTATATGCACACACTATAATTTTATATGCTATACTTTACATATTTAATATTTGATATGTCTGCGATACAGTGTGATATGTATAGGTAGTGGGCATCACCGTTAAACCGAATCACGTACTTAGCTATAATTTGGATAAATATGATTAAATATTTATTTTTAGGATTACTACAGTTGTTTGTTTAGATTTTTCACCGCGGTTTGGCACCGAATACCTCCTAATTATTGATAATCACGGCATAAGACTTGCATCTCTGCAGGCCGGGACTATTTGTGTGACGGGTGTGCCTCTTCATTTATTTATAACCCGAATATTTCCAGTCTTACCTCTATGACGGACGAGTTTTCTTCAGATACGAGCAAGCAAGCTGTGTAAGAAGATTTCAGCATGTTGATGAACAAATCGTTGGACAACACGTCCAGCTTTTTGACTTGTTCTCCTTGAACGTTTGTGTCGCCGGAGATTCCATGCCTGTGTGCAAAAAGTATTTTTCGTATTGTACGGAAAGTATATTTAGGCTTTTATTATGTGTTAATGCGTTAAGAAGTTAATTTAATTCATGAAAATTACATTGTACGCCTAGTGGATGCAGCTAACAACGGTATTTTAATTTACCGACAGCTAATATTTTTTTATGCCTATGTTATAACTTACCTCTACAGCTGTTATTTTTTATATTGTATTAATAAGGCTATGAACCTACTAATATTTACATGGGTATTATCTAATATAGACGATGTTTGGCAATACCTAAGTTCCAGGATAAAGTACCTATTCTTATTTTAATGTAAATGAAAGTGTATTGTTCAGCTGTGTTTATATTCTTACAACCGATAAAATGACTTTTGTCGTGTGATCTTGCGTAAATATATTTGTACTGAGCGACAAACTTCTCGCAAATGTAAAATAGCACAAACAACTTTCAGAATAAACTCCACTAAACAACTATTTGAAACGTGTTCTATCTATTTTATGGTTATCAAATCGTTACCAACAGTTTAGCGATGCCGGCTTTCCTCACGGCCGACTGTATGGCCTTCACTGCCGTTTGGATAGAGTTGAGAAGTTGCGTGAGGTCTCCCGTCGCCGTCGGTGCTGTCCGCTGCTGTCCCAGCACCCATCGCGTCAGCGTCATCGCGTTGACGTCGAACGCGGGCCCTTGTTGCGACATTGTGATGTGTTGTACAGACTAGCGGCACGTCCAGCTGACGCGACGAGACTGCCGCGCCTCCGGTCGGTTCGCTTCGAGTTCGCACTCAAGGTTTATGTTAGATTCCGTGCATATCAACCGCTTGTAATGTGCGTATGATTGTTAAATGTTGTAATTGTGGGTGTGTGTCTCCAGATAACATAAGCCTTTGCCTATACTACGTAGGTATTGGAAACGAGAATTAAGGAGTTGGCTGTCAAAGAACCATTTGGTACCTATTGCTTGTTACGCAAAAGATCTTATAATTACTCAATTTGCTATGTACCCAATGCCTACTGTGTTTAAAAATATTGAGGAATACAAGTTTATGTATAGTAAATTTACTTATTTACTTAATAAACGTAGGTAAGCGGAAATATACCCAAATATTACGATATTCCCTACACAAAAACAACCAGATCATGTGTAACTTCTTAATACCGCTATCAGCAATATATTATTATTAATCGTTATTACGTTAATTTAATTTTCGTATTTATCTCTGGACGATGATGTAACTCTGCGTTATTTTACAAGTTACAAACAAGTTTGGTTGTATTATCAGAATGTGATTTGAGGCGTGTACTTGACGTGATAAGGTAATCTTTAGGTATCAAAGTTTATAATAGCGCTCTATACTTAAATATTATTGGTACGTTATATTCTTTTTTCACTGGGGGGATGTTAATGAAAAATCTAGTAATCTTGTTATAGGTTATAATATTGTGAGGCTCTAATAAATAGATAGTAGGTAGGTACCATAAAGGAAGTACCTAGGTATAGAGGTAGATAGTATAGGGTCAATTTTAAAATTCCCTGTATTGGAACACAACAGCATTCCCCGACGGTTTAAATACTCTGTATTAGACATGCTCTTCCTGTGAAGAAATATAAAAATGTTGAATGGGTACATTTATATTTGTTTAGGGTAACATTTGTTAATATGTAATTTAATTTGTTTTTGTGGCAACACGCCTCCACTTCCTTCTTCCTGTCACGGGCTGCCGGCGAGCAGCCACAATAATGTAGTTCTTTAAGTTTATGTTTAAGATATCAAATTAAATAACAGTGATCCGTCATAGTGGTTTTATTAACATGGTAGCAGAGCGTGGTTGCCTGCAAATACAAAGAAGAAAAGAAGATATTTTCGCAAATAAAGTGGAAACGTGCTATATATGCAATAAGCAAAAATGGCGTTTACTAAATGCAATGACGCAGTTATTCCAATATTCGACGGATCGGATTATAGTAGCTGGAAAATACGTATACTTAAGTTTTTGGAGTTTAAGAAATGTAAAGAAGCTGCCATACGAATCAAAAATGATTCGGATGATGTTGCAAAGTGGGAAGAGATGGATATCCAGGCAACGAACTACATTTATAGTGCAATAAGCAACAAGCAACTCGAATATATATGCGACTTAGATTCCGCATGCAAAATATTGGCAAAATTTGATGAAATGTACCTGCAGAAATCATCGGCACTACAGATTATATGTCGCAACAATGTAGAAGCAATAAAATTATCGAACTATTCGCAAGTAAGTGTATTTTTTGACGACTTTGAGAAATCAATAAATCAGTTAAAACAAGCCGGCGCGACGGTAAGTGAACAAGAAAAATTAAATTATATGTTAAAGGCCTTACCTCGTAATTACAGTCATATTGGAGATCTAATAGACGTTTTACCAGAAAAAGATAGAACTGTAGATTATTTGAAAAGTAAAATTATGTTAAAATCATTGGATAAAGAACCTGAAAAATGTAATGAACCATCACGCGACAACTCAAATGTTTTTAAGCTCACACTAGTAGTTCTGCATCACCTAATAAAAACTTTAAATGTTTTACCTGTGGAAAACCTGGCCACATGCAAAGAGATTGTCGACACAGAAATGTTAACAGTGGTAGAGGAAATGGATTTATTAGATTTAATAATAATCGTGGACATCAACGTGGATCATATTATAATTCAAGAAATATTAGAGGAAGAACTTATAATAATAAATCCAGTAATGAGAGTGGTGGTAATAATTTCCTTGCAACTATTGAGAATAATAATGTTTCAACTTCAAGTAAAATATATAATATTGAGCAGTCTGGCCACTTAACTTGGTTATTAGATAGTGGTTGTACAGATCATATAATTAATACTGATGAGTACTATCATTCATGTGAAATATTACAACAACCTATTAAAGTAAAAGTTGGTGATGGAAGAATATTAGAAGCTACAAAGGTCGGAAAAATACAAACTTATTTTATGGTCTATGGAAAAAAGTCTGAAGTTGTTTTGAACAATGTTTTCTATGTCAAAGAGATGAAAGCAAATTTATTGAGCTATTCAAAGATTACAGACAATCATAAAATTGTTTCCAGGGGACGACAATCAAAATATATAACGTCTATGGAACTATTATAGCTATAGCAGTGAAAGAAGATAGACTGTATAAATTAAAAGGTTATATAAATGCAAGTACATTACATGCTAATTTAGTGAAGAAATCAAGTATGACAGTGAAGGAGAAATTACATAGGATGCTTGGTCATATAAACTTTAACAATTTGAATACTATGTGTACAAGTGAATTATTGAAAGGATTACCAAAGGAGATTGAATGTAAGTACATGAAATGTGCTATATGTATTGAAAATAAAATGCATAACTTGCCATTTAAAAATAATAGAAAACGAGCACAGGATATATTAGAAATTGTACACACAGATTTAAATGGGCCACACAGAACTACAGGTTTTAATGGTGAAAAATATTTCTTAAGTTTTATAGATGACTATAGTAAGTTGGCAAAAGTTTATTGTATTCCGTCAAAAGATAAAGTATATAATTGTTTAATGCAGTATGTTAATGAGATACAAAATTTAACTGGGAAAAATATTAAAGAATTGAGATGTGATAATGGAAAGGAATACATTAATAAAAGAGTGTTTGACTTTGCAAGATCAAAGGGAATTATGATTAAATCTTGTCGCCATATGTGCATGAATTAAATGGCACAGCAGAGAGGTTCAATAGATCAATAATGGATATGTCAAGATGTCTATTGGCAGAGGCAAAAGTGCATAAAAGATTTTGGCCTGAAGTGGTTATGGCCGCAGCTTATTTAAAGAATAGAACATTAACAAATGGCACTATAGAAAGGAAGACGCCTTATGAGATATTTTTCAAACAAAGGCCAAGCATTGAAAATTTAAGGATATATGGAAGTAAAGTATTTGTTAGAACACCAGAGGAAAAGAGAAAATGTAAATGGGACAGGAAAGCCGAGCTTGGCATACTAATGGGCTATACAGATGTTGGATATAGAGTATTAATAAACAATAGAATAGTTGTAGCAAGACATTGTGATATAATTGAAGATGATGTAATGTGTATTGGTCTCGATGATAATAGAGAAGAGAAAAATGATAAAAGTAATAGCCAGCCGAATAAATTGGAAGAGAAAATTATAGAAGAGAAGAAAGAGACTAATGCAGAAGAAAATAATGAGAAAATTAATGAAGATTTGAATGCTGAAACAAATGAAAGTTATGATGATAATAAAGTAATTGAAACAAGAAATCGGCGTAAAATCAAGCCACCAACTCGGTTTGATGAAGAATTTGGTTATTATTGTATAACTGTTAACTATTGTGATGCTATGATTCCAGATAATTTTCAGGAGGCAATAACTAGCGATGAAGCAAAAGAATGGACTGAGGCTATGAATCGTGAGATGAACAGTTTGGCAAAAATGAGACCTGGAGACTTGTAAGTAAACCAGCAGACAAACAGCCTTTAGATGTGAAATGGATATACAGAAAGAAAGCCGAAAATAAATTTAAAGCTAGGTTAGTAGTAAGAGGTTTTCAACAAAAGATTTTATTGATGATATATATTCACCCGTTGCTAAAATGCAAACTTTAAAATTGTTATTGTCTTATTGTTGTCAAAATAATCTTAATATACATCAGATGGATGTTGAAACTGCTTTTTTAAATGGTAAAATTTTATCTGAAGTTTATGTAAACCAGCCAATTGGTTATGATGATGGCACTGATAGAGTTTATAAATTAAATAAAACATTATATGGTTTAAAAGCCCTCGGGCTTGGTATGAATGTGTCAATAAGTTTTTAACTAGTCTTGGATTTCAGAGAAGTAAATATGACTTTTGTTTATATTTTAAATTGGATACTAATGTGAGTGTATACATTTTGTTATATGTTGATGATTTGTTAATATGTTGTAAAGATGAAAAGGTAATGAGTAATATTAAAAATAAACTGTTAAGTAAATTTACTATGAAGGATATGGGTAAAGTTAAAGAATACATTGGAATACATATTGATTATGATTATAAAAGAATAAGACCATGACACTGAGTCAGGAATCATATATAGAATCATTAGCTAAGCGTTATAATATAATAAATACAAAGTTATATACTACACCAATGGAAGTAAATCTTAAACTAGAAAACTGTAATATAAATGAGAATGTAAAATATAGAAATTTAATTGGAGCACTTTTATATATTAGTTCAGGTACAAGACCAGATATATCGTTCAGTGTTAATTATTTGAGTAGATTCCAAAATTGCTATAATGAGACACATTTTAAATATGCTTTGTGCAGTACTTAAATATCTTTACTTAACAAAACATATAAAATTAATTTATAACATGAATATAAATTCTGATATGTTAGATTGTTATGTAGATGCAGATTTTGCAGGAGATATTGTCAGTAGGAAATCAACAACAGGATTTGTAATTAGACTGTTTGGGAATGTAATATTTTGGAAATCAAAGAAACAAAATTGTGTAACAAAGTCATCTACATTTGCTGAATACATTGCGCTGTCAGAAGCTGTTACTGAAATTAAATTTATAGTTTGTTTAATTAATGAGATTTGTCAGAAAGATTGTAAACCTGTAAAAATATATGAAGATAATATTGGAGCTCAAATTATTGCTAAATACGGAAATTTCACAAAAATTCAAAACATATTGAAGTTCATTATCATTTTGTTCATGAAAGTGTTAAAATTGGTTTAATTGATGTTATAAAAATTGCATCTGATCAAAATATAGCTGACATTTTAACAAAACCATTGGGAAGTAATAAATTTAATAAATTTAGAGATATGTTAAAGTTGTTGTAAAAGTAATTTATCTTTCAGATGGATATTATGTTGAGATAAATATTGGTTTAAATTGAAAGATGATAATTGTAATATAAAAAAAAAAAATAAATAAATAAATAAATAAAATAAGTTACAATTAATATGTTATACTGAAGGTAATGTTTATAGAGCTATTGTCTTGATATGAGTAGTGTATGATATGATTTAGTTAAAATATAAATGTAAGGAGGCATGTTGAATGGGTACATTTATATTTGTTTAGGGTAACATTTGTTAATATGTAATTTAATTTGTTTTGTGGCAACACGCCTCCACTTCCTTCTTCCTGTCACGGGCTGCCGGCGAGCAGCCACAATAATGTAGTTCTTTAAGTTTATGTTTAAGATATCAAATTAAATAACAGTGATCCGTCATAGTGGTTTTATTAACAAAAAAAAAATTTTTTTACTGCATTTGAGAACCTTAAATTTCTATTATGTAGGTATCTTCTACAGGTGGCGCTGGGTAGCTGACGGCTGTGTTGTAGCGCGGCTGGACAAAGTTATGCGTTAATTAGCTTTAATGATAAAAGAAAGTTGACTGGCTTGCATTGGTTGTTCTAGCTTGTTTACAACTACGGTACTCAAAAGTTAATATGTATTTATTGAGATAATAATATATGTGTGACGGCCTTAAAACAGCAGCGTTAGGTACGCCTGAAAAACACATTTTTATGGATCATAAAATATTTGTTTATAATTTACTTTTTAAAATTTCTTACAAATATTTTTTACAAATCAAAGATGCCATCTAGTAAATTACTATATAATTAAAACACAGATATATCTTTCTTTGAAAATATACCATCTAGTGACAATGTACAGTACTAAAATGTATATTCATCGGAATTATTTATTGCTAGCATTCTTGGTCTATGGTTCAAATAATCGACTAAATTATCATAGAGTTTGAGATCTTTTGTCACATATAGGTTGGATACTAAAATTATTCGTTCACAGTAGTGATGCAACTCGAATAGAATTTAGTGACTCGAGTCATTCTAGCAATTTTACTGCCTTACTCGAGTAATAAGATTGGCAAATATAATTATGATGATTTTATAATAACCATATTTCAAACGTCAAAATTATTTCGCAAAATGTTTGCGTTCACCTTAAAAAAACTGACACGCGTTGTGGGAATAGTACCATCCTTTCTTTCATAAGCAATACCGCTGTAGTACCATCCCTTTCCGTGGGACTGAATAGGAGTTTTATAGAAATCTATGTTTACGCAGCATGAAACATGCGCGCCGCGCCGTCCCGCTACAAGCTAGTTAAAAATCAATACAAATTGGTATTTGGTTCGGCGCAAACAGTATTTATAAGTTCGGCCATTTGTCAAATATAAATAAGTAAATTGAGATATGGCGCCGAAATTAAAATTTGCGGAAGGTAAGCTACAATAAAACGTGATACAAAACTTACGTAGATACTTTGTGTTGTTATTGATAATACAAAGTGTTCATGCAAGCTTTATCGTGATTTTAGGCGAAAAAGTGTTGTGCTTCCACGGGCCGCTGATTTACGAGGCAAAATGTCTCAAAAGTTCTGTTACAAAAGATAAACACGTTCGTTATCTCATACATTACGCTGGATGGAACAAGAAGTAAGGTTTTTTGTATATATTTTATGCTAACACTAATTCCATGAAAGAACAAAGTAGTCATACACTTCGGTTCATAGTTTGGATGGATCGATATTTGATACAAAATTTAAATTTGCTTTTAGTAATCGGTGTTTTCAAAAAAATAGTCAATTATTACTCACGTTTTCCTTGGTTGACGCGGTATAATATTGACCTGACCTATTATTGGATTAGGAAAGAATTCAATATTTATTCTAACATCTGTATGCTCATTGTGTCAATCAATTTATAATGTACAATGCACTACCATATCTGACAAAATATAAAACCAGTGGTGAGACCAATTTGTTCTCAGCTAACTTTGCCACCATCAAAATATTGTTAACTTTTGACCTACATTGAATAATTGTATACTATGCTCCATTGTATTTAATATTTATGTGGTAAATTGCTCCCACTGCACCTGATGGTAAGTGGAGTTGGGTCCAGACATTTTTTAAGTGATGTGAGTGGTGATTATCCCCCACCAATCAGCACAATTATGCTGGCTTGTTTGAAACTGAATATACACAGGCTGATCGTGGAATATGACATTTATGTGGACCATTATTACAAGTTTAACATGTGTACAATTGCTGACTTTGTTGATGTAAAAATCAAATGTTATAACATTATGTCTAGATTACAGTGAAATGGGTTTGTTTACTGTTGTATGATTAGATCAATTTCCTTAAGCTACACAACTTCCCATAAAAAGTAGCAACTGCAAACAGAACTTTGAATAATAAAGAGCTGTGTGGCACTTCATTGTGCTTGTCATCTTAACATAAGTAATTAGTTTCATATAACCCAATGATTGAGCTGGTTATAATGTCCTTCAAACCAGAAAAGAATAGTGCATGGATTCAGTTGTTCAGGGGTAGAAATAGTCAATATTGTGATACCTTCAAGACAGCCCCTTGTATTTGAGACACCCACCACAAGGAACAAAAAATGTTATTATAAGGTTGTTTGAGGGGCAAAGACAATTTGTGTAAACCTATTTGATAAAATATTTATGAATATAGAAAATCTTATAAGTTTAATATAGATTTTAATCTTGAGTTATTCACAAAGATTTATGTGAGCGTGATTGACTTTACTAATGACTATTATTCTTGTAAAACGCTAATTCCAACTATCTAAATCGCTTGTGGTAGTATATACATTATATCCGCCAGGATATTGACAATATGTGCCAATGTAAGTGTGTTGTGTTCCAGGATTAGCCTGTGTATATCTAGTTCCAACAGGCCGGCATAATTATGTTGACTGTCAAGGGGTAATCATGTCTCCTCAGTCCACATTCTGTAGGACCCCACTCCACTTACCCTCAGGCGTAGGTCACTTTGTTGTGCCCATATAAAAAAAAGAAAAAAAATCATATTATTTATCTGGACTCAGAATCACTATTTAATGTTTCCAGTTGGGATGAATGGGTGCCAGAGAGCCGTGTGCTGAAGTTCAACGAGGCTAATGTCCAGCGACAGAAAGAGGTGCAGAGGGCTCATTCGGCTCAGCCAGCAAAGACTAAGAAAAGTAAGCTTTCACCAGGTATAAACTCTAATATGCTAACAAAGTTTACTTTGCATTTACCACTATCATATCATGGGACAGAAAACACATAGCGAATATATTAATTAAATTAAGTACTTGCATCCCTGCCTACCTCTTCGCAAATAAAAGTGTGTGTTGAATAACAATGCATTGCCCTTGTATCTGATATCATAACCCATGATCGCACACTACAATATAGGCCTGGTTCTACACCTTCTTTTTATGCATGAATTGATTGACAAAGTTTTAACAAACTTCATAGTTTATATCACTTCTCTAAGAAATTAAATTTCAAGCAAAACCATGTTTGACTGACCAATACCTCATTGTAATTTGCTATCCCAAAAGCTCTGGCGATAGATCGTCACAATGTAATTATCATAATGTTTCCTTGACATGCTTAGAACATGCTTACCGAAATTGGTGTATCATTGGGATAGATTTATGATTCAGATTGGAATAGAATGTATTGGAATTAGATGAACACGCAAAAGTCGGTCAAAATCGTGATAGACAATATTAGCCTAGTTTTTATTATGACTGGAAAATATTGTATTTTGTTTTCAGCTCCAGCCAAAGGCCGCAGGTCTGAAGCGGCGGCGAGTGCCACCCCAGCCAGGGAAGAGTCACGAGCTTCCACTCCGGCAGGTGCGTTGTTTTTGTGGCACTACGACTCTAGTTGGTTATTTTCCCACATAAGACTACAGTGTTATGGTCAGGCGCGTAACTAGCTCGGTCGATCATGTAGTTGTTAAATGTTGTCTTATATCATAGGGAACTGTAGAATGCCAATATCACAATGTTGGAAAGCAATGACATCTTCAAAAAATGCAAAATTCATATAATTCGCTATAAATAATTACATCGTACTCTCAAGGAACACCAAAAAATACCCCATGCAAATATTACACGCGAAACATGTATTTTCAAACTCATTCTAACTTCATAAATGACAACGAAAAAGCAACGAAGTACGAAGGTTGCAACTTAACACATAAGAACTCTTACAAAACATCATACACATCACAATACTTGATGATCCCTCTCTATATCTCATTCTCTATGCATGAGCGGCAACAACATCGTAGCGACTCGACCTGGCTCGAGGCCATATCCACTATCTAGCCAAATAAACGACGCGTTAGGAAGTTATGAACTTGATTCAGACTCCTCTCAGACACTCCTTACCTGATCTCTAACAAAGTCAGTCACTAACTCTTATATATTAATGTTTTCCAGGTAAAGACACTGAGAGTGCACTGATACCGGCAAAGGCAGCTAAAACACATAGCAAGGACACTCCTGGCGATTCTGGATCTGATCAACCCAAGTAAGTGTTTTACATACTGTCTTTCTAGCTACTACTAATACGAATTATAATTAATTAATAAAGATATATGTTAAAATGTACCCTATCAGGAATAGATGAGGTTTACGTCCATGGGTACAGTATATTATTGAGTGTAGGGCTGGCATCGATAAAGGCGGTCCCTCAGTGCGTTTGACTATAATGTAACAATCTGAGATTCGGTTTTGAGCATTCACTTGTAGTCAAGTCAGTTGTTTGGAAAATGTCATAATAATGGTGTGGTTTTTGTTGCATCGTTGTTACAAATTGTATAAAGGGTGTACGGATGCATACTCTTATATTGTATTATGGGTGTAATAAATTGTTTTTACAGACTGGTTTTTCAGGCTTCCAGGCGGAAAAACGTCATGGTGCCCCGTTTTTAGACCGCAACTGTATTTTTGTTGGTAAAACCCGAAATTTTTCAACCTCCCCTAAAAACCTCCACCTCGCCTCAGTCCTGGCGTCCCTCTACGGGCCTGCTGCGTGCGTGCCGTCTCGAAAATCTGTAACTTGATTGTGTTCTGAGGAAAAATCTTTTTTCAAACACTATCTCTGAATCTCTTGATATATAGGCTTTTATAATAGTAACGACTGTTTGATATAAACTTAAGTTTTAATAATGGATGGAATGTTAAACCATTCTACCATTTTGAAATTGACAAATAACTAAACAAGTTTTTAAATTAATTGGCACGATCCGCTTAGTACTTTTTTTTTACACCATAGGCTATCTATCAGTCAGCTGTATAAAAAAATTGTCGATATAGTTTTTTTTTTCAAGCTTATTTAACATTTTACTAAAAAAGAATATTGTATATTACTTATACATGCCTATGTAAATTAAAATAACAGGGCTGATTAATTAATTATTTGTAGAAATGGCATGAAATAAACTAAATAAGCAATTTTTTCGAAAAAGTAATAACAATAATATCTCGAAAATGGCGGGACTTTTACTGAAATAAAATTTTGTCATATAGTAGGATATGATGTGACCTATCCGCACTTACAGGGATATTCTTCATTTCCTGGACACCCTGTATATGAGTATGGTTGCTATAAGATAAGAATTTGTTGTAATATATAAATTTCTTACAATATACTTTCATCTAAAAAAAAACTATAAAATTGATTAAAATTATATTTCTTATTAATTGAAACTTAAAATTAAAATATGTATATCTTTTTTATTTTGTGATTAAAAGATAATGATATCTTAAAACACTTTAACTTAGGAAACAAAAACATCTCAAACGTCGAGAAAGCATGGCATTTCAGCCTAGTATTATAAAGGTCTAAAGAACCATTTTGTGTAAAAATCTAAATTTCAGCAAGCGTCGCTAACTTTCAAAAGACTACGAAACTTCATAAGGTAAAGTGTGGTGTGTCTTCAAATATTTTTTCTACAAACTGCGCTTGCATTTCTGAATTAAATTAATTTATTGACATGAACGGCGATAGCTTAGTTGGTTGTGGAACGGACTGTCGAGACGAATGTCCGCAGTTTCAAATCCCAAGGACACACACCTCTGATTTTTCTAAAAAAATTATGTGTCTATTCTTTGTGAATTTATCCCTTGCTTTACGGTGAAAGAAAACATCGTGAAGAAACCTGCATACCTGAGACATGCTCTATAGGAATTTCGAGGGTGTGTGAAGTCTACCAATCCGCACTAGGGCAGCGTGGTGGACTAAGGCCCAATTCCTCTCAGTAGTAGAGGAGGCCGTGCCCAACAGTGGGACAGTATATATACTGTCCCACTGTTGGGCACGGCCTCCTCTATTATAATACAGGGCTGATATTATTATTATATATTGAGATAGAATATTAAAGTCTACCTAATGTGTAATGCATGGATGTTCGGTAAAGAAAAAATAAATAATCAACACTATGAACCGTTTCGCTACTGTATGCGGATGACATATTTGCAATTAGGAATTTCATATACGTCATTTAATAATATTATGTGCGTTGTAAAAAATATTTTTTATGTCTATAAATACTTTGATCATCCCTTAATATGTTCCCATCAAAGACTTAACTGAAATAGGATTCGTCCAAAGCATTTTTGTGACGGCACGCACGGCTCTGTCTTATTGCCTGATACGACCAACTCGACCCCCTCTAAAGCTGATTACAGGTTGTGTCACTGCTCATTCACTCATCGATGTAATGCTCAAATCTGAACTGTTGTATTACAGACGAAAAATGATAAGGGTGCTGCTGAGAGTCCGCCTTTAGGAAGTAATAATATAAAATGTTTAAACTCGATGTAGACATCCCTAATCTATGCAAAAGGTGATTTATGTGTGTAGATGTTACGCATGGATATATGTAATGCTTCTGTTTTTCTTTTTGTTTAACGATTTTTTTTTAATTGTAGTAAGTAATATGATTTCCAATTCGCACAGTATGATTGTTATCAGTTCACGTTTTGGGTGCAGTCAGTTTTACGGAAAGTTGGTGTACTTAATTGAGATTTTGTGCATGTATGTTATTCTGAACGGATGTGTAATACAAATATACATTTAGTGCACAGCGATTTATTTATTGTAGATTTCTTCCTTAGGTTATTTAGGTTTTTTTTTTTAATATTTAGTACTATTATGTGAGATCGATGTCGTTTATGTCAGTATGTATACTACGCAGTATATTAATACAACTTATTAATTTACAGAAAAAAGCGCGGACGTTTGGACCTATCCATCGAATCGGAAGAACAATACCTGGCAAAAGTCGAAGTAAAGATCAAAATACCCGAAGAACTAAAAGTATGGCTCGTCGACGACTGGGACGTGATCACGAGGCAACAGAAACTGGCCTTACTGCCAGCGAAACTCACAGTCGGCCAAATAGTAGACAACTATTTAGCATTCAAAAATCCAGCAAATCTCACAACCAAGCTAAAGAATCGGTGCTCGTCGACATAACAGAGGGTATAAAAGAATATTTCAACGCCACATTGGGGTCACAGCTTCTATACAAGTTCGAGAGGCCGCAATACAGTGAGATTTTGCAAGAGTACCCTGACACGCCGATGTCACAAATTTACGGTTCGATACATTTACTCCGATTGTTTGCCAAAATGGGTCCAATGTTGGCGTACACAGCTTTGGACGAAAAATCTTTACAGCATGTTTTATCTCATATTCAAGATTTCCTTAAATACATGGTGACGAATCGGTCGACGCTCTTCAATCTGCAGGACTATGGTAACGCGACGCCCGAATACCACCGAAAAGTACAGTAGTTTAGACTTATGATCTTTGTGTTTAAATAAATGTTGTGGATATTTCCATCTTTTTATTGAGTACCTATTTATTATAATAAATAGAGTATAATTTATGGCGATAAGGCGGCCAAGAAAGTGCAGTAATTTAGATTATATTCCTGTGATTAAATAAATATGCATATCTTTGTGACTTTTTATTTAAAACCTATTTATTTCTATAACTTTTAATATATTATGGCGGTAACGCGGACTTGGCTAGGCCATATTAATCGGGCAAAAATATTTGGTCCTTCGAACCGGAATAATTTGATCTAATGACTGCACTACCGCCATAAATTATTATAAAGTAGTACATAATCATAATCATACCTAAGAGTAGCGTTAAATGTAGGACAATTTGTACGACTATATTAATTTGTGAACAAATATCTAAAATATAAATTCCTTGTTGCCATGATGTTAGTCATTATTGCATGCTCTGTACACCAACACAAAGAATTACAACAGATTAATAAAATTAAAGACAATAATATATACATACCCAAAACAATGAAGTTGATATTCACTAAGATTGGATAGACGGCATGAAAATTAGTCTTATTAATATTGTTTATATATACTACTCAACAATCAATATGAAAATTCTTACCAAAGATCTTACTCTTTCGTAATCAGACATGAGGTCGTGTTTCAATCTTGAAACATTTTAGGTGAAGTGCAGTAGCAATATTGATTGCAGTCGACCGACTTGAGTCATATAGGAAAAAACTCGCCTATTTTTACTGCCATGGTCGAGTGTGACCGATTGAAATATGCACGCGAGTTCGGTAAAAATGAATTACGCAATTTCCATTTGGGTAGATATTGGAATAAAAACAGATATCGACAAAATTCGTTATATGTTCTGATGCGTTTACGATGTCTAATTTTATATTTCCTCTATAAAAATGTACTACCGTCGGGGCACAACTATCATTTACGGTATTTAAATATGTATTAATGTAATTATCCTACGTTTTCTATTTATATCAACAATTAACACCTCTTTTCTTCTATCGTCTAGCCTTAGAGTAAGTAAAGTCGATGTAATAGTGTCGACTGGTGAGGGATGATTACCTCTCGTTAGTTGACTTCATTATGCTTACTATTTAGCGCAGTGGGGTCAATTCTAGTGGGCCTGTATAAAAAAAAAAACATGAGACAGGAGGATGGACTTTCATGTGGGCACTGGGCGGTTAACCTTTGTCTTGGTAAATTTAAAAAAAATCATTTATAGGCAAATTGTCTGTCGCAGCCATCATATTTAGTGCGATATTTACTTATTATACAAGAAATACTTACATTTCGTGCAGTTGTGAACAGCCATTAGTCATAATATAAATCTCAGAGCAGATCTCAAGTACAATAATATACTAAATAAGCTTTATAAAGCAACGCAAGGTTCCAGAACATATGGTCGTCAATTGCAATGTTTTTAAGTGTTGAGATATAACAAACTGCACTTTGTAAATTTATTTTATTTTATCATTGGACAATGCTTCCTTAACAGGATGGATTAAAATAAGAAATAAGACAAAAATATATGTCGCAATGGTATGAAGATGGAAACCTATGTAAGTGTGATTAGAAAGGTACATATTAACCGTAGTATAATTAATTTGAATAAAAAATAAAAAATTTGCAATAGGGGTTCTACATAGAGTTGTTACTGCTAGAGTGGGCTTGTGGTTATTTTTTCTGTGTACAGTATAGCATAGATAAATACGTTAGGGTATTTCGAGTGCCATAACTCCTTAAAATACCGTCATTCTTTGCTAGACTTGTTGTTTAGGTTTGTAGTCCTTAAGATTTCAAAACATCTAATAAATTCATTAATGTTTCATTTCAACAATGGTATCAGATGCTCCGATTAGGCTGTGTCGTTGTATTTATTTATTAGGCGAATGTTCGTTTGCTATCTTTGCTAATATATTTCTTATAAGTTTGCACAGATGTTAGTACATATACCTATATGCAATTACTCACTAAAAATACTTTCATAATCTTTAACACTCAGTTTATTTTATTGAAATTGCCGCAATGATTTTTAATTACAAACCGACATGTGCATTGTAGTCGCGTAAAAACGTTACCAGGGTCTGCAAGTGCCTTAAATGGAAGAAAATATGTCAGCATTGGCAACAGGGCTTGAGGTCGGACGACGGACGCCGGCTTGCCGCGACGACGGACTGTGCCACTAATTTATTACAACATTACGAGTTATTGTGGAGATTATGGACAGCTGTTTAAAGGTGAAACCACGGGTTATTAAGGTTAGGCTTGTACTGTGTTCATATATTTGCGTAAGTTTTATAAATTACAGGTACGTTTTTGTCAATAAGGGCTAGTATGTATTTTTCTGCAATAGGTCATAATACTTATCTATCATATGAAATCTGTATTGAACTAGATTCTAGCACATCAGCAAAAAGAGACTAGGAACAGGAAAAAAATCGGGATATTTTTATATAGACACAGTTAAATTCTGGTTTTTATGTAAGTAAATATATTTATATAATTATATATGAAAGTCCGTTGGAAGAAGAATATGTATTGAAGTTTAACAAACAGTTTGTAGCACATGTATCAAAAGACCTAGGCAGGGACCACATGTGAAGAATTAAACAATATTAAATATGTTGTAACTGGATTGTGATGTATGACGAAAGGCGAGTTATTTCAGGCGCGCGGTAACACGCGCCATGGGACGCAAATAGCTCGCAAGAAACATGCTTCGACGCGAGGGACAATCTGGATCCGTTTTCAATTATTAAACATATTTGAAATTGTATATAATTTTGCATTCAAAATCAACCTAATTAGTGTAAACTAACTATATTTTTAAACAGACAGTCTTGGTATATCCAGGTTCGACTTAAGTTAATAAGAAACCAAGATTTATAATTTATTTTTAACCAGTATTGGTATATTCAGGTTTGATTTAGGTTAATAAGAAACCAAGAATTATAATATTGTATTAAAGAATTTATTGGGAAGACAATATTGCAAGATATATGAAGATAGATAGGTATGTGTAAGAACTTTAACAAAAGCCTTAAGAATGGTTTGCGATGCAACTCTTCCGAGAGAAATAGGAGCATGTTTGTTTCTCCTATTAGAAATCTGAAATATCTTAAATATCTGATGAGCGAAAAGAAACGAAGGAGTTAACATAGGATCTTAAAATATCATTATTGGTTGCATTTAGCCCGGACATAAATAAATATGTGCCTACGTATGTTATTTAGAGGGCATCATTCTTGTTCTATTCCTGGGCGGGTTATGAAGTTGAATTTTGATTATGATTACCTTTGCCACTTTGTGTATGTAAAATAATTGTGTAAATGGGGTCGATTTTTTTAGAACTAAATTATGATGTTACCAACTACTGTACCAAAAATTACACAAAAAATGATTTAATTAGATTTGAAACTAATGTGTGTGCTATTTTGTGATTTGTGATATTTCGTTAAATGTCAAATCTCAATGAATACGACTGCACAGTTTACAGTAGCCAATGACGCAAATCGGAAGTTTGGAGTATTTCTTAGCTGGGTTATTTTAATCTTTATATTATGTATCATTTTTATTTCAAAACGAAACAGACTTATTTTTTAAGTAATCTTTAAGGCAGTTGTAGTTGTGTCGACTTCAGTCGATACCACTTACCGTCAGTTTCGTGGAAGTCACTTTGCCTCGTTTGTATAAATACGAGAGATTAGGATGGATATAGGGTATCAGAAGTATTAGAATAATTAATGTAAGGTTTTTTATTTTTGTATAACACTAGGTAAAACATACTTGCTAAATTAATTTATTAGTGATATTAAAATACACAATGATTAGTAGACTATAGTGGGAACGCTACAAAGATCTTACAAAGAGGAGACCGGCAATATAAAGTACTGTGGAATGTATTCTATCACATTCTCTCTCCGACTTAATTTCTTACATTTATGTGTTTGTTTTTTTATCGTGACGATTTTTGTTTCATGGAGTTTGAAATCACGATTTTTAAGAAGTTTCACTTAAAAAAATGTATATTTTTCCAATAATTGTATATATTTCAAGTTAATAACTAATTCCACCATTGCTGTCGCGTAATCGTGTAAGAATGTGGATAGACATAAATAAGATACTATTGAGAATAAGGCACAGGGCAGGAAGTATCGCTTCTTGAGCCACAGTTACAATCCTTTTATGGCGCTTCGTTATCAGATCGTACAGTTGTTTCTCCACAAAAGGTTGAAGGGTACAAATAGAACTGCTATAAATAGTAATTAAAGAGACTTCCAGATAATGTTATTAAGTCAAGAATGTGCAATTTACATCTACTTATTGCTATTTACTTATTTTACAGATACTACACAGGTTTTTTGTAGATCTCATTGACTAGACGACGCTCAGCTGAAGGTTATTGTCACTATTGCTCTTGAATGGTTCTTCCTAGCAATTTAATAATGTATGGTTATTCGAGAGATAAGTAGAGTTATAGATAAATGGATGGATCATAAAACAGGTAAATAAGTTTGAAATCGAAATGCGTCACAGTTTTTGAAATGGTGAGCAAAGCGGCAACAATATTGGATGAGAGTTCATTGAAATGAGTCAAAAACAAATGATTTGCAATGAATCATTCAGATTTACCGTTGTGTTCAACACTTGTATCAATATTTTGAAAACTAAGGTGGGTTTCAAATTGGGTTTTTAATTGACTTAAGGTAAATTAGAAAATTATCCAGTTAGCTTAGGGACTAAGGCATCGCGCAGACTACTAGGTTATTCCACCCTTACAAGTAAGGGAATGAAGCACTGGAATGGAAGCACTAATTAAGTCTTAACCCGCAACGAAATTTATTAAACAAGATAGCGAGGAGATTGAAATACATTTTCGCTTCTGACATCGTTCAGACTGTCAACTTGTTTCTAAAGCATCTGTCATGTTCACATCACAGTAGTGATACTCTGCAACAAGCTGATAGTGTTTGCTTGGCGAATAACTGGAACAATAGTTGAATAATGATTTCTTATGTTTACGCGAATGATAGACATTGAAATAAAACTAAAAACTATTTAACGGATTTTATCCCATGCAGTCCCCCCCGTGACCATGAAGGCTGCAAAGTGTTCGAAACGTCGGGAGAAAATAATAATATAAAAAAGCGCGATAAAATCCGTTAAATAGTTTTTAGTTTTATTACAATAGTTGAAATGAAATGAATAGTCGCGGTGTGTTCGTAGTAGAGTCATCTGTAATATATTTTCCTTTTATTCGAATTTAATAACAATGAAAACCAAATTGTTTTTTATAAAACCGAATAAGGATACGAGCTAGTCACTTGCCTGACGGTAAGTATCACGCCCATCCATATATGGTAACAAATCTCTAGAAGTTTGAATTACATCCACTGTCCAAGACATTTGATCACAATTCTTATAATACCTATTAAATACAAGGGGTACAATTTACTTCAAATTATAACGCTTGTGTAATGCAGATTTTTGGTAAAAATAAACAGTGCAATGGTCCCTACTCAGCCGGACCCTACCATAGGAGAAACCGTCTAGTACATGTTACGATTCGATTATAAAATTATTTAAATTGCATTACAACTCCTTCGTGTGGAAACGGTCTAATATAAACAAAGTGTTGCGAAATATTTCTGCGTATTGAAATCTGTTCCATGTTTAGCCATATTTGGTGTGGATTGAACGTGGTACTGGATGGCGCCTGCTCTTACTTAGCTCAATAATTTATTATGGTATTATTACTGAGTAACTGGCCTAGCTCGCTTTGAAACACTGGAGATTGGAGTCAAAGGCATCTATTAAGTATTAACTACCAATAAATTTAAATAATTTAAATACTTATACACTACAGGAAATATTCTTGTGAATAATTAAGTGAACGATTTCTTAGTTACTAATAAAAAAATATGAGTATGTCATATTATATAGAAAACGTGATAGGTACCTACTTACGGGATTATAATATGTGTTTGTGTAGACTTAATTGTATTAAAGAGGCAATATTTAATTGATTATAATAGATAAACCCTGCAAATACTGAACCAAATTTGAAAATCCTTTACTAATGCGCAGCTACACTATCCCTGAATGTTGTGTCGAGTTTTGTACGAGAAAAGGATGTTAACGCTGGCGGATCTGCGAGCGTAAGTTAGTTCTTCATAAAAATATTATATTATGACTGTTTAATCAGTAAATATGTGTGTAATGCTTACCACAGGTGTTATAATATAAATATGTGTGATTGTTTATCGAAGATTTGTAATACGTGTGGTAGAGCCACGCGGACGGCAGCTTTGTGTCCAGCATCTGTGAAAATCGTGTGAACAGTGAGGTGGTGGAAGGATACTTATATTCGACTATTGCAGGGTGTGTTAAATCCGCCTTAATGGCTCACTTAACTGTTCCACCTTCAGGATCAGCCATTGTTTCCCCGGTTTCAAATAAGCCGGCATTATTGTGTCGACTGGCAAGGGGTCAAATCTCTCGTCGACATTCTATCTGGGTCATACTTCACTTACCGTCAGGTGCAGTGGAGTCACTTTGGCTAAAAACTGGAATATTTTACAATTTGTGTTCGGCATTTCACAAGCAAGCTCGTTCTACAAACAGACGAGGTAGTTTATAAAATGACGGATAATAGAATATCCGACGACATACGTGTATACTTACATTTTGTTAAATAAGCTTCTATAATGTATAATATGAAAGTATGTATAGTCTACTAACCCGTACTTGGCCAGCGTGGTGCACTGAGGCCTAAGCTCTCTCAATAGTAGAGTAGGCCTATGATCAGCGGGAGACAGTATATAATACAGGGCTGATATTATTATATTTATTATTATAATATGTATTAGGTTCTCTGTACAGCCCAAAGATCATTCCAATGTATTTTTTTCTTGAGTGGGAGTTTGACTTTCCGCTCTGTTACAGATATTACATTTGGCAGCCTGTCTTGTAAATAATATTTCGTGCCAATACCTGTCTGTTTATGTGGCAGTGATGATTAGTTTGTTCAATTGTTTCTCATGATATATTATTAAAATATATTTGTAACAATTATAAATTAAACGGTAATGGTTTTACAGCCTTAGATTTGGCAGTGATTTGAGATACTATTTCATTTGATGATGTCGATATCTGCGTGTCATAATATCACAGTCGCTGCTAAGATACAGTTTAGTATTTTGGACTTTGGGAGAGTTTTATTCATGTACAGCCATAAAAGTAGCTGAAATTTAAAACTTCCAAACGCTTTTACACATTCACTTCAATCGAAATATCCATCTGTTTAAAATAAACTAAACACTCTGAAGTATATTTCAGTGAAGAAAAAACGATTGTTGATACGGAAACAAAAGTTTAAAGGCAGTTTGAAATTTTGAACTCTTTCAGCTATTATTGTGGCTGCCTGTGCATAACATGTCTTGAATGCTTCACAAATATCTTATGTACGGAGCGACATAGTCGTGAAATAACCAACCTCTTTTAGTAAAGATTAAAAAAATAAAACTTCTATAAGTCATTGTGCGCAATTTCTCACACATTGGAGTGTAGTCATAGATCTGAAAGCAATGGATCTAGCTCCCGATCGGCTATTACGGTCACGGTCGAAGTGCCGTCTTGGCGATTGATTCAGCTGACTTCGCCAATACGTGTCGTGTTGAGTTTGACACGAACCATGTCCACGGCTGAGTTCACGATCGCCGGCTCCATACATATTTATTTTATGTCATATCTAGTGATCGATCCTGGGGTTGGATGGATCAATAAAAAAAATGTTTCCGTTTATAGTCGTGTACGAAAATAATATTTTCATGGGTAGTTCGATGAAATGTTTATTACATGGGTATATACATTAATCATACTTTGTAGGCAAAACTTTTATACTTATAAGGTTATTGTTATTGAAAAAAAATCTCTTTGTTTATACAAAAATCTTTACCAATTTGAATATCATCTTATGTTGATATTAAAATTATTAAAGATTTTTTCTAGAAATAAAACTGTCATTGTCCATATCAGCTGTAATTCAAAACATATACACATTTACCATCATAAGTTATATCTGTTTTTAATTCAATCTGCCCATAACTACAGCAAAGTCTAAGCCCTTTTAAAGCCAAATCAACAGACCTTTAAAAGTAGAAATATCCTAATAAACACATTATAAGTATCTAAATTGAACATTTGAAGCTTAATTGCGCCCGCGCACAATGGACCTAAGGTTTACACCTTAAAAGAACCAGGTCAAATATTTACTTAGTCGAGTGACTCACCAGTGACATTGTTAACTTGTACTTACGTTTTCTTCTAACAAGCGTCAACACTGTACAAGGTTTATAAATGTATTAACTTGTGTTCCTGGTACAGTTGTAATTTTGTTTCGTCATTTCACAAGTGTCTGGTGGTTAGCTCTTCATAATATTGTTAATGCCTTGTAATATGGCCGTTAGTTTTATTTATTTATTTACAGCTTTATTGTACACCAAAAATATTGTTGTTGTACTGGACCTGTAGTTCTATTATTGATTATTCACAGCTTTTTTTGCAAAGCATAATTGGTAATAGAGCACCTCAGTGATCATTGATCATGACGATCACTACAATAATAGAATTATGGTTGCGTTCCTAAGTTTTATAGAGACTTCATTTTTAGCTATTCGTCAATCTTACCGGATGTTGTTACAAAAACGAGGCTGTTGGTTTCTGTTGTTATTCGAGATAGAGAACGTGCACGATTCAAGGCAGCAAGAACCGAACTATGTTGATGAAAAAGAAACTTTCCCAATCTATGAAATTTACTTTATATATATTTTCTTATTATGACAAAAATTATAAATAGACTAAGCGTATCTAGACTTTAGCCGGTAAATTGCAATAATTGTAGGTAGATATAAAATACGAACACGTTAAGCATATTCGTTTCTAAGAAATCATGAATTACATTTATGTTAGTTAAAGGCTTTTTGTAGTTAAACGAGTACAAAGGTTATTACCTATTTAAATTTTTAGTATTCATTATTACTCACACAGCATGGAAGATAATCGAATTACCAATAGGAAACATAAAACGAATCTTCCCCAAATATGTAAGATATTTTGATTATAAAGTTTGTATGACAAGGTATTGCGGTCTTAAGCGAGTATGTAGTACCTAATGGCTAAAAAAGGAAAATAAGACGTATATAATTGCAACAGACCGAGGTAGTTAAATGTAGCTACTACTCACGTTTTTATTAATTAAGTTCTTGCCGATGATGTCGAAGGGAAAATGTTGTTACTATTTTTATGTTATTTTCATTCCTTGACGTCAGATTAATTCTAAGACCTATACCTATGTTTTGTAGAAATGAGCGTCATTTGTTTTTAAATCAAGGACCTTAATTTACGTGCCATCATTAATGATATTTATTTATTCAGCGAGATTAAAGAATTTTATCATGATGCTATTGGACTAGAAAAAGCTTGGTAAAATGTAGTTGCACCAAGTAGTTGAATCTTTGTAATGACAAATTATTTTTGAAATTTACGGGGAAGTAAAAACTATGTTCCATGGACTTTAATTTTTTTTATATTATATAGAGATACTCTCCGACTTTTTCTACCTATTCTTATCCCATTTCAATGTAGAGTCGTCGCAACACGACCTACGAAATCAGAATGGTCGCCTATCTACCGTTAACCACTCTAGGGGTCGAATGCCGGGCAAATCGAGTTAGAAAAACCTAATACTAGATTAACTACAAAGTTTTTAGTGTGGTAATACATGCGGTTTTATGTAAAGCAATCGAAAGAGATCCGCTAGATAATTACCAAGACCTAGTAGAATGCTTGTTCGCCTGATTGACAATTATTTAGCCACCTGGAGGAAATTACGACCCCGAGCTTGTCAACATCTTTACAATAAATTCATAAGTAATCGTGAAATCATGTGAGTATACAGTGTCATTATGACATTGCGTTAATAAATGAAACCATATTTCTAAACTTGGTACGTTTTATAATTATGTCATAAATTTGTTTTATTATTGCTCTTATTGTCTATCTATGCACCTACCTCCGTGTTTACAAAACCCTAAGGTTCACTGGGAAAGAATGCCCATAGTAGTCCGCTTGTATCATGTGTATTGTGTACGGAGTGTGATAGTAATCTATCGGTGTTTTACCGGATACATTTGGGAGATTGTTCTACAGAATTGTACAATTTAATTCTTCCAACCCCATTCCACCACAGGAATAGTAGAAATACGGTGAAGCGTCATTGTTACATCGCCGAGTTCTTTTTGGCTATGCTTCCACCTTTATGATGCGGCCAGCCAAATTGTGGAATTCGCTACCGTCGTGTCTATGTCCGCATAGATACAATTGGAGGGTCATCATGGCGCGAGATTAAAATGCAAGTTTCTGTTTGAGTTTTAAGTCAATCGGTTTCTTCTGGGCAAGCGGGTTTCGCTGTAGGCCGCATAATCGTTTAACATAAGGCGGATACTGGTAAAACGTCAGGCCATTTAGCTTCAAAAATATTATAATATTACTTGAAAACACGCATAATAGACATCCACTACGAATAAAGAAAGGAATTAATGTAACAAAATTAATTTAAATAATGGTATTACACATTTATAAGCATGTACCTACATACACAGGTTTTTACTTCCAAGACAAATAAATAACAATAAGTCTTAGACAATGAAATAGCATTGGAACAGGCAAATTTGTGAACGTCTCTGGCAACGAATTAACCAGAATTAATGTCCTTATCGTGCTATGACGAATGCGGCTGACGAGGTACTGTTGTAGTACCTACGTAAAACAATTACAAGTACTTCTATTGTATACACAATACACAGAATGCGATTTCTCTGAAAATGATATTATTTTTCTATATTTTCAGGATAAATATTAATTTATAACCAAGGAATTATAGGAAAACGTTGGATATTGTGTTTTTGAATCTGGAAAGGAGGTTTTCTTTAATTGAAAATAGACGTACTCAATGTAAATTGTCTACATGTTAATATGTGAACAAAAAACATCGTAGTTAACCCTTTTTAAGCACACTGTGCGCACGGATGAGTGTGAGATTTGACATCATTAAAGTTCGTATAGTGGAGAATAAAAAAATAAAAGTTACGGATAATTTGTGTCACAAATGTATTAAATTCGACTCTACATTTTTTTGCCCGACTTGGGAATCGATCCCATAACCTCTCTGTTCATAGATGAAGTATGAAGTAGGAACTAGGAAAGTTGCCATTAGACCAAGCATCCCATAGAACTGTTATATTTCTTGTTTTATTTTTATACTAGCTTTTGCTCGCGGCTCCGCCCGCGTTATAAAGTTTTTCAGGCTAAAGTTTTCCATTATAAAAGTAGTAGTTTCCCGGGAGCCTATGTTCTTCCCAGGGTTTCAAACTGTCTCCATACCAAATTTTATCTTAATACGTTGGGTAGTTTTTGAGTTTAAGACGTTCAGGCAAACGGATGCAGCGGGGGACTTTGTTTTATAATATATTTTTTTAGAACTTTTTAAGAGGAATAATCCCGACATACATCATTGTTGCATAACTTTAACCGTTTACGCAGCGCACGCAACGGAAGCTCTCAAAACTAATAAATTGTCCCCGTATGTGTAACATGTTTCATTACTGCTCCGCTCCTATTGGTCATAGCGTGATGATATACAGCCTATAGCACCCCACAAATAAAGGGCTATCCAACACAAAACGAATTTTTCAGTTCAAACTGGTAGTTCCTAAGATTAGCCATTACTGCTCCGCTCCTATTGGTCATAGCGTGATGATATATAACTTAGAGCACTCCACGAACAAAGGGCTATCCAACGCAAAAATATTTTTTCAGTTTGGACCGGTAGTTCCAGAGATTAGCCATTGCTGCTCCGCTCCTATTGGGTATAGCGTGATGATATATAGCCTATAGCAATCCACAAATAAAGGGCTATCCAACGCAAAAAGAATTTTTCAGTTTGGACCGATAGTTCCTAAGATTAGTAAACAAATATAATGAGAAAGCTTCGAACTGCTAAGCTATCGGAAGTTACACGTGTCATTGTGAGTCAACCATAAAAGATAGACATATGCTGTCGTGGGATATTTTTTACATAATTTTAAGGAGAACATTTCCGTCATACATGATTTCTATGTAGCTTTAACCATTAAGGTTGCACACGCGACGGAAGCTTAAAAAATGGAGTAACTTCTCCCGTTTTCCCAACATTTCCCTTCACTGCTCTGCTCCTATTAATTGTAGCGTGATGAAAAGTATACTATAACCAGCACAGGAGTATGAAAAATAATTGTACCAAGTTTCGTTAAAATCCGTCGAGTAGTTTTTGTTTCTATAACGGTTATACAGACAGACAGACAGACAGACAGACAGACAGACAGACAGACAGACAAAAATTTTATTAATTGCATTTTTGGCATCAGTATCGATCCCTAATCACCCCCTGATAGTTATTTTTGAAATATATTTCATGTACAGAATTGACTTCTCTACAGATTTATTATAAGTATAGATTTCAATATTCTGGATTTTAATGTTAGAGCTGGATAGCTATGATGGGATATCATCAATTATAAGGAAATAATTAAATGAAAAGGACACTTGATTACCCAGAATAACAGGCAGAAAGAAATTTAGGACGTGTACACACGATGTTATTACAACGCAGCTAAAATGGGAGTGTAAAGCGTTCAATTTCTCTAATATTTATACCATTAATAAACAACCTGCTATAAACAGAGATTGCGCAAATATAAAATGCGTGTCGTTTAAAAGTAAATTATACCTTGTGTGCATAGGCCCTTATATTTTAAATTATTAAAACTTTAGTATTAGTTCCTTATTTGACAGTTTCCGTAAAAGGATAATCAGCAATGTCGGTGACAAGCACCTTGACCTAGTCACGCGAGGACTATGAGTTTACAGGTTGGTTTAAAAAGCGTTAACTTCATGAAGCAAAGGGTGATTGATATAAATTAAATAAAAAAAAAATATTTTCACTGATCACATAAATATATAAAAATATTTGTAACGCGCCAAAATAAAATTAAAATAGTTCAGATAAATGTAATAATTAAATTTAAAGATAACCAACATAGGCTTACTGGCACAGAAGTGTTAAACAACAAACGGTGGCATAGGAATGTGGACTTAGAGATGAAAAATTAAAAGCCAAATTTATGAGAAATTATCATTCTTAATAAGAACATAAGGTAAATAAAAAAATATCAGTAAGAATATCTTTTTTCTTTAGCATAGAACCGGAATCCGGACGAAGTCTGCTTAGACTAAAGCATGTTTAGTAAATAATTTCATCTTCAAAATAAATATTGACCATCAGGTAATATATTTAGACGTTTCATCTCTGTAAAGTTTTCTTGATTTGATAACAAAGAACGCAATCTATTTGAAGTCAACTTAAATGCGCTTGCATCATGCATATTTATCTAAATCATTATTAGACGACACAGCGTAAGCGGAGACGTCAATTTAGCAACCGACAAATTTTAATTGAGTTTTTATTCATCTAATACGAAATTTATGTTATTATGGATATAATGCATTTCATAAGATCTTAGACTCGAATATCCTAGGCTTCAAAGACGAAGCAAATCAGCATTCGGTGTCAAAATCCTCGATACCATACACGGTTGGTGTGAAAAGCAATGTTTCTGGCTGTTAATTAAATATCTTTTATTATGATATTTTTTTAAATAAAGAATACTTAGTGTTTCATATCTGTCGGTATTTTGATTTCTAGCATAAACCACGTCGCACTAAGATCTCAAGCAACAACATTTGGTGTACGTATGTCTCATTATATGGCTCTTATTCAGCAACCTTACATTACAGAAGACCGTTTTCTTTAACTAGGGCAAGGAACATAGTAACGTCTTCGTCATCATATTACAATGGGTTCAATCCTTGTACCGAAAGTGAAATTTCGAAGGCTTTTCCCCATGTGCCATATTGTCGGTGGCCCGAAGCGGGGTGAGACGGCCGACCTCATCTCCTTTCGCGGCGGTAAGGCGACACCGCGAGATCTGCCGCGTCTCTCGCCAGTCGCACCACAGCACGCGTCGACTCGACATGTAAGTACGAACGCTCTGTCTGTGCCTCAGTGTTAAGTGCTACAACATTGTGCGTTTTTTTTTTGTTTTTAATTTCAAGGTGAATTAATCCTTTTCTATCCTTCGGTAAGTAGGGTGCATTGTGCAGTGCTTCGTGTTTTAGTGCGATTTATCGGTGCTCAAAACTTTTGATTAGCCGAGACTCGAAATACAAACTTGTCAATTTGCTAACATATCATAATTATTTTTTAATTGCTGTACTATTATTAATGCTAAATAAATAAAAAAATAATATTACTCTTATAGAAAGTGATAGCTGTATTTGTATTATTACTAGTTCAACCGGCCTCCATAGAATTTCATTGGGTGAAGCTGCCAGTGATTTTGTAAGCGCCCCGCTTCTATTTTTGAATATCGCGGTGCTCGGTTACAAATTCTTTCATCCAATGAAGTCGGTCTATTCTAAAGTTTTCCCGCGCTTTGGCAGATTGCCAAGCAGTGGCCAATCGTGTATTTGCGCGGGTGTAGGAGCCATCTGACGCGCATGCGCGTCCCCGTTGTCGGATATCGGGTTTAGTTTATTTTTCAGCTGTTAAAATTAGACGATTTTAGCACAGCTGGTACTCCAGATAGCGAACTACAGTCGCCGTTCTAATTCTGCGTTTGGAATATTTTATTAGGTACCTACTTACTTTCATTTTTAAACCTAAATTATTAATCATTTGTTAAAGCTTATCACTTACGTTGAATTCAAACTCATTAAAGGTAGAGACAAGGGAAATAATTTCAAAATAAAACACGAAACACTTGAATCAGCAGCAAATTGATGACTGCCTTGAGACCGAAACAATTGTTGATAAGTCAAGGCCGCGACGAATCGAAATTGTATCTTTATGGGTAATTTTGTTAAAAGTCTTACTTCGTTTTTTGTTGCGAAATTAGATACTTGGGATACAATTTATTTCGCATGTCTTAAATCTTTCGCTTAGGAAATGTTATCAAAGGTTAGATTGATGATCGAAGCAACGTACCATAGGTACAGTAATCAGTGTATCATTATGCTTCATTAAGAAAGTGTGTCTCACCGTACATTACGGACACATTAGATACCTTTTTTCCATAATTGAAGAGGGATACCTTACCTTATATTATTATAGACTTCTTATAATCTAACTCAATAAATTATAATAAAGCTAAATCTCATATCGCTCACTTTATATGGTTTGGTGAGTACCTTTATCTTATTTTATGTATTCTAAAAGACTATGGCAATTAACGTATAGCATATAGTTTAGATTATTTTTCAATTTTACAATTCCCTCATTTGCTTGAGGCTTTATAAACCGCAATAACAAAATACTATAAAAATTGGTTTCATTTTACTCAAAATAAACAACCAAAGGGGTAATAAGATAAGATATCATTAAATGTAATTTGACTGTAATCAGAGATGATTCCACCACGAGACACAAGAATTCAAAAAAATCCCAGATAAAACGTCCCAGGAATTTTCAAACTCCGATCTTGAGTTTGGGATGATGCCAAAACCGGACTGCTCCAGTGACGTCATGCGCAACACACCTGAACACATAATTATGTTGAACAATGCACATTGTATAATCAACACATAATTACTACTGTATATGCCCGTAATGGTTCATTGAATATTCTTGTTCCAATTCATGAGGTCTATGTGAATGGCATTGATCGTATCGTAATTTCTTAGTCGATGTTGGTCATGGTCCTCAGACTATATTTTGTTGTAAACCCTTAGAATCACAAGGATAACTATTACGCAGGGATGCTTCATGAATAGAAGTTAAATTAGGTGTGATGACTTTTACATTTGTATCAAAGGCATCATTTTGAAAAACATTAAGTACTTACCTTAATCTTTACAAGCCGTAACAATTTCCTAATTCTACATTCTGCAAAGATCATTCGATTTAAATAAGTCTGTATTATTCCTGGCTCCATGTAGCTGGTTGTAATCAAGCGCTGCTAGGTCATAATCATTTATAAGACATAAACGTCAAGGTGACGGAGGATTCTTATTGATCAGGAAATCAACTCATCATCAATGCAAATGTCAGTGTAATTTAATTGTTAGATGGAACAAAAGAGGTTTATCTGCCTGTAGAATGTAAATATGCGTGGAATGCATGTTTGTTCTATGCATACGCAGCCGATGCACTCATGGACACGTTTGACGGACGTGCCTTTGTATTGCTGTATGACTGTAAGGGAATTAAAATTATTTGGGAAGACTTATTTTAATTTTAAATTTGCAAGATTGATTTGTAATGTAATGTATTTTTTATAATAAGATAATCTCGGGTTTTTGCTAATAAACCAATCTAACTGCCACGTTATACCAAATTATATAAATAATTCGATTTTCTGTAATGTAGAAATAGCAGCTACGAAGATGAAAAAATTTACAAAGCTTAATTTTTCTTCATGAAGAAGGCATACCTACAACAAAAACAACATTGGTACATAAGTCAATATTGATATAAAATTAAATATTGAAAATTGAATGCTAAAGAAATCACAAAAGGAAATCTCGCGAATGTGGTTCATTAACAATGTCAATAAGGTGAAGGTGGCCGACCTCTCCGGTTTCCAGTTCTCCGCAGACCCTTTGCAATTGGATACGTAATATTTTACAGTTTAAAATGGCATAAATCATAAAACTGACGTAATTAACAAGATCGTGATTTCTATAAAGTTATTGCTTTTAACTTTCTAGTAGACAGTACAGAAAATAACTTGGAATTGGAACAATAATATTTAAAAGCATAATAAAAATGTAAATTACTGGCAGCTTTCGTGCAACATAAAAAAGGATTAATATAAATTATCCGTTTACTGCTGTTAGTGACGATACTGGTATTACTTCTGACCCACTCGTAGCTAGAACGAACTGGCCTTATACTAAATATCCTTTACACATAAAAGAAAAAAACATGCTAAGGAATGTGTAGGAACGATGACCGCGGTCGCGCACCGCACGACCGGACCCTTTGAAATTTATCGCGAATTCTGACTCATGTTTAAGAATGCTTTTCTTTTGAATCACGAATCGATGCGGAAGATGTCGCAATATTCATCCCATTAATTTCGAAATAATTCGGATGTTTTAGTGACGCGGCCTTGTGAATGACCTCAATGTGAAAGTGCTTTATGAGATGTTATAAAAACTTATTTATTTCTGCATAATATATTTTGTTCTTGGAATTAGCAAGAATAAGTTAAGTCATTTTACTGACTCATAAAATACCGTGTAAAAATCTGTGTCCTAGTTAGAATAAATTACGTGATCAGACTTTGCAAAAACTTCGTGACAAACAACATTACCTGTTTCAAATGCAATACATTTCTCATTTAAATTGTGTTAACTTCCATATAAGAGAATTCTTTGAAATTACAAAGTTTGATAATAGAAAAACTACTATAAAGGTAAATTGTATATTGTGTTACTTTGATGCTATATGATCTTTAGCATCAATCTAGGTGATATTTAGCTTTGTTAAATTGAAAAATATTTTGCCATAAAATTATTAAAATGTTATTTATCTTCTTGAGTTAAATACGGCTTATACCATAATACAGAGGTTGTTAACCTCATTGCTATGTCGATCAGGAAAAAAATTAATCGCTTGTTAACTCGTTCTGATTGTTACTACCTTAACTATTACGTAAACCAATTAGCATGCAATTACCGTGACTTACAATAAGATCATCATTTCTTACTTTGTTTATAGACGCATATGATTTCTTGTTAGTAGAATTATTCGCTGTGGTTTTTTGTAAATTTTACGATTGTTTGGTGTGCCTTAATTAATTATAATGAATGAAAATTAGTTTTATTATTTAAATGTAGTTCATACATGATTCATAATGTAGAATCTATATGAGTCAGCTAGAATATCTGCTGTTGCTATGCTCTTGTAAATTTCTTACTGGGAACTGTTAAGACAGCATTTAGCAGCATTCCTAGGCGCTTTATGGCTGTTTGCAAATCGCATACTTGCCATTTACAATGTACCTGATCTTAGGTTAGATGATTGTTGTTCGAAATATATATTACAATATTGTAGTTATGTAGTACTTAGACACGAAAGTTCAGACTCTACTAATTAAAAACAAACTTTAATATCACAGTTTTTAAATAGGTTGACTTTAAATATTATAATCATTTTATTTTGAAATAATTCTATTTTTATTTGTACACAAGAAAAATTATGACTGACTAAACAGAATTCGAAATTTGAATTTTTAAATCTGTTTATTCTTTTGAGATGATTGTGATGAAAGTAATGAGCCTATGATATTTTTTTTTAAAATAAAGCTGCTAGGCGAAAGGATGTTACAGCAAATCCAAAGTGGGCTCTTCCACTGCACAAGATCAATGCACCCTCGGCAGTTGACTCCATAAATAGCCGCCCGCTTTACCCACTCAACTGACATACAACTACATCCAGTTACGCTTTTTTTTCCCTTGCTTTTGATTAAGTTTTTATTCTTTACTGGCCAGTGATTTCTATAAGTGTTCTTATCGTCGCGTCGGATGGCTATTAAAAATAAGGCTTTTAATTCTAAATTTTAGTCAGAAAGAATTGCACCGAATTATGATAATATAAAAAATATCTAATATGGAAAAGATAAAATTAAATTTATCTTAAAAATAAAGATATCATAGTAGTACTTTAGGCACTGATTTCAGTGCATGTATTGGTTAATATGAAAGCCTTTGTAAGAAAATTATCCACACATTTATTTTGCAAAAACCGTTGCTCACATTCTTATTACTTACTTTGATAAGTACAGTTATTCAAGGCAAAGGAACAAAGTACTAATTAGATTGATTAAGATTTTTTTTTATCGGATCAAAAAAGTTATCATTGCATCTTTAATAATAAGACTAATAATAACAACTTTGTTGCAGCTTTAACTTAGGGGAGCAGAAACAAACAAACCGCCAAAATGGACGCGATCAAGAAGAAGATGCAGGCGATGAAGCTGGAGAAGGACAACGCGTTGGACCGCGCCGCCATGTGCGAGCAGCAGGCCAAGGACGCTAACCTTCGCGCTGAGAAGGTACACTATTCATATCAGTATTCATTGTGTAATTTTATATTCGGCATAGGAGTATATCAATATTGAAACATAGGATCGGGGAAGGTGGAAGAAAGAGGATAAGTATTTATTAAATATGGTTTTATTCAGTTTATATTATGCGTAAGGCTATGATAAAATGAGATATAAAACAAGATTAGATAAAAGAAAAATTTAACCCAAAAGCTATCAACGGATTTGGTGCCAATATTGAAATCAAAGAAGGAACTTTTAGAAGTAGTAAATTTGCGCCTCATTTATGTTAAATCCTAATCATATAATTTAATAACGGGTAGGTAGAATCCTATATTTTTGGCTATGATTCCGACGACGATAACAGCTACGGTGCCGTACTGTACAGTTTATTATGCAACTAAATGATTAAGTGAAAATTTTAACAAATAAATATGCTATTATTGCTATCGTAGTAAATCAATGCTATAACATAGCTTATAACTATTTGATATACTATTATCTTTGGAATCATGGGTTTATGATTAAGTACTTTTTTGAATATCAATGTCCATTGGACCAGAGTTGAGCGTAAATATAGGATTTCGTGTAAGGAAGGTATCGATTTAGTTAAACATGATAAAGGGTGAGGGAGAGATTTTAAATTATGAACGAAAGGAATTAGTAACTATTTAATGGATACTATTGGTAATCATACTCGTTGGTAACATAGATAGTTAATAAAAAGTAAAAAAAGTAAACACTTCTGTTCGGACGGCATTTTTAACACCGGGAAAATGGATGTACTAACTCGTCAATAATTCAGTCTCATAATTTTAAAATCATTAGAACATTTTTAAACAAGTTTCCTCAATATACAATTTAAGTGATGGCATGATGATAATATGGCATACCAATTGAGTTTAATTAAAGCAAATATATAGACATATTATAATATAGTTAGGTAACCATTTAAAATACATTTAACGATGCGTTCTGAATTGCGACTTAAATTTATTTACCGATTTTATTAGTTATTTCTAAATGATTAATGCTAAGGTAATGTTTTATCTGATGATTTATGGTTAAATATACGCAGTTATCTGCATTGAAACGTATGAAGGAACAGAGCCTTGGAAGCCGCGAGTGCGTATCACACGTCAGGGGTAAGGACGCCAACCATCGTGTAGTTATGTCGAACTACTTGGTGTACTTGGGTAGGTATAGTAGTCGTGCGTTATATAGACCTACTTGGTATATATATAGTTGTGCAATATGCAGCAACTCTCACTGCGTTTTTTAGATTTTACGTCTATAGGTAGTTGTTAGAATCCGATGAATAGAGAATGTGTATGGTAAAGGCGTTATCAATAGAAAATAGGAAGTAGTTTCGTTTGTATGAGTAGGTTGGTAGGAGAAATTCGAAATACCTCGTTGGGTTTTGTGTATCTTTAAAATATTATAATAGCTATTTATTAATCTTCCTAAAATTTTAATACGACTAAGTAAAAAAATAATAATGTCTTTCAACATTTTTTTTTAGTATTGTGATGACAGAAAAGATAACAATTACGATTAAAATCTAATTAAAACCCAGAGGCAATTTTTGTTTATTATGAAGTCATAATGATTACTAGATAAGCTAGCAGATCAGATAAGTAAAGTTGTATGACGAGATATACATTTAATAGTAAGGTAATGTGACCATAGAAAGCCCGGTTCTTAACAAGGCCCAACGTCCATATTTTTCCTTTTTTTTAGTTATGGTGCAAACCGTCCTATGATATTTTAAGTAGTTTTATTATAATATGTAGTGATGTGATGCAATTTAATCAAAGATTTTTCGTTATATTTTTTCATGTAACAGTGTTATGCAGATTTTTAAATTAAGTAGGCCTTCAAGGGTCCAATTAATGTATAGATGATTAGAAGTATAATTATATTATTGCGTTTTAGATAATTATTATGAAATTATTATTATGACTATGAAACCGTTAGGTAATTATTACAAAAAAATAAACTTAGATATTTTGTAATAAGTTAAATAATGCTTCGTAAAAATACATTTTAAAATATTATCATCTTAGACTGGGATTTCATAAATTAAAAAATGTAGAGCTTAAACTATGTCAAATTTTATTCTAATATTGTTTAGAAAATATTATGTGCTGCAATTCTACTAAAGTATTCTATGAATATGTTTATTTTTATATGATTGCGACATACAAAATTTATGGCGTGAACACACTTTTGATTAGAATATATATTTTATTGCAATTCATGAATAATTAAATTTTGTGAATATTTCTATTTAAAAAAGGTAAAAATTAAACTTTTCCAAATGTATATACTAATTCTTTTTGAAAACAATATCATGATTCTATAATAAAAATACCATACCCATATGTGTTCAAAGTAGGTTAATTATAATTAATTCTTATTTCCTACGTGTAGGCCGAAGAGGAGGCCAGACAGCTCCAGAAGAAGATCCAGACCATCGAGAACGACCTCGACCAGACCCAGGAGGCTCTCATGCAGGTCAACGCCAAGCTTGAGGAGAAGGAGAAGGCTCTGCAGAACGTACGTACTTAGTCATTTTTGTTTTTTTTTAGTCTACGTAAACCAGCGTGGATGTCACTTTGATGTTTAATACAAGTTTTAAGCAGTTCCCGAATTCCTTTGCCTGTTATAAAACCAAAAATGTATACGTAGATACTTTTATATTAATGCAGTGTTAAAATTTACTAATTATTTTATGCCAAACCTTTCGTTATGTAACTTTTTAAATTTTCTGGCCTCCGTGGTGCGGCAGCTAATGAGCTTACTTTGAAATAATGGGCCGCGGGTTCGATTCCCCTATTTGATTTAGTACAATCTGTTGTTTTTATTTTATATTATAAAGATAAAAAAATAATATGTATGAATATACAATGTTTAACAATGTATCGGTAATTCAGTATCGGATAATAAGCGCCTTATTTCAAATTCGATATGTTGGGTATTCAAGTATGTATTTGCTATTAACTATTTGTAAGGAACAATTGCATCACTAAGACCGAAGTCCGAGGTTTGCTAACAGTTCGACAAGGTATTAGATTCTTTAACTGGCTTGAAGGACATCAAATTATTTGAAGAGAAATATTTTAATCCTACATCTGAATTAAAAGTGTTGTACCTAGGTATTACCTCTACTTAAAAACAATATTTTTATAGCTATAAAACATGCAAATTTTGCCCTGATAAAATCTTATCTAGGGATTGCTAACATAATGAGATTATTTAATAATAGGCGAGATCTACCTGTTCATCTAAATGAAGGACCTACATAATAATAAGGCATTAAAAACTGTCATTGTTTAGCCATGTTAAAAACGTTTGCTATGGCATAATTACGACGAATTTGCAAAATAAAAATTACGTTAGATGTGAGTCGTGTGTGTTATTGGATTTATTTAGTCTGTGACGTCACGTAACGTCGATATTTAATCAATTAATCGACGCGTTGATGCATGGACGCCAGAACACAGAAATCCAGAGCTGTGGGGTTACGTTCCGCGCACGTCGGTTATTTTCGGCACTCGACACCTAATATGGGCCCGATGCCCGGTGTTTCGGTAAAAATAGACGTCTGACTAGCTTGCCTCACCTACGGACTTAGCTTCTGTAATGAACGCTGTTTTCCATAAAACAGATTTTGCGAAGTCATTACCTTGTATTAATTTATTTTTAGATCATAGGAAATAAATTAGAGTTGGTTTTTTAATTCGCTTAATTAAACTAAACTTAACATTAGCGATTTATTGTTAACTTAAATAATTATCAACAAACGTTTTAAAATACGTGCGCTTTGGGGCAAGTGAGTAGTTCAGTCGGTAAAACAGTTCTCGGAAAACAAAGATGGCAGCTGTCAAAGTGCGACTACAGCGCCGCCGTGTTGTTGCCGCGAACGACAGTCAGTCAACATGGCGGCCGCCGCTGCGCGGCCGGACGGATCGCGGCGAGAGTAGTGATGTCCGCGTCCGCGCCCCACGCCCACGGGCGCACCCCCGTGCGGCGCAGGGGGCACCAACACCACCCGCGGCTGAGGGGTGACCGCGTGCCCGCCCCCAGCGCGCCCGCGAACTCCGATCCGTCCACACGAGTGACCTTAGACAGTCAAACAGACGATGTTGTGCCTTGTGTCAATAGTGTCAGTGAATCTCAAGAAGTGACAAGGACGAATAGTGACGATGCACTTTCGAATCGAAACGCAGTCGAAGACTGTGCGAATGCTAATGATGAAATTGAATTCGAAAATAGAGTAAAAAGCTCGGATTCCCTCGACAGCTTGGACGATGAATTCTCGTTTAGAGAGGAACGGTCCGCTGCTGACGGAGCCGAGTTTACCGCGCCTCCTGTAGATATTTCTGATGACGACCCTGAGACTGCAGAACTCGCAAAACTCAGGTGTCCTAGCGAATGCACAGAGGTGTTAGCAGAAAGAGAAAACAGGCGTAGGCGAAGATGCGCCGATTACCCGGGTCTTGCCTTTGGCAGTTCCATATTCTCTTCGGACACAATGATGAAATTTTCCATTATCAAGAACGAGCTGCAGAATATCAAGAACACTGCACTGAAAAGGGTAATGTCCTTAGTTATTTAAGCTTCTGTTGAGTTGTGTGTGTGTTAGCGTGGGCCAAATGCGCGCAGTACTATTTTTAATCACGTTCCGTCGGGAAAGTGTGGATTCTGTTCGTGCGGAGCGAGCTGCTACGAGGCACACGTCGCGCGTTTTGATCAGCTGAGCCACTGACATTTGATTTGACATGTTTACCCGGACGTCTACACAAGACGCCGCTAGATGTCGTTGACGGCAACAAGTGCACGTGGTCCCTCGCATACGACCCTATTCATTTCCAATAAACTCTAATAAGGGAACTCCGAACGTGTTCCAAGAATTCCAACGTGTTTGAACAAACAATTTCAACACACAAAACACATTGTTTAAGTATTTAGTTCATCGAGATAAATTATCTCGTCATTATCTTCAATTGTTTATATCTAAATAGATTACAGATAATGCCAGACCATCCAAATACAAGGATATTAGATAATAAAATAAAGTACAAGAAAGGCCGCCACGCTTTACATAACAATAAAAAGTAAGCGTCTTGTCGAGTGGCCGAACAATTTCCACTGTTAACTGCTTTACATTACTTTCTAAACTTGTTTATAGAGAACATATTTGAGCGGCGAAACAAAATTTAGTATATGCCTAGTTTACATCATTTAACGTAATCGTTAACAGGAAAAAGTTAATTCAGGATGCGCGACTAGTTGAAATGTTGTGATCAGTGACTGAACTGGAGCAGATGCTCCGCGTCTCTACTGATAAAACTATAAAAAGTTCCACGATTCAAAAGAAAACGTATGTAACTATGCGGTTAAACTATACAGCTATTTGTGAAAAGTATAAAAATGGTTGCACAACGGTTTGAAACAGTTTTTATGATGCAACGGATATTGTAATACGTGAAAACGATGAATAGGCATGCGATTGTTTTGCGAACAGCAAGAGCACCGGGAATGTATTGTGAACAATATAATATAAAGATATTGTTTTTGGTATATCGCATAATACTATTTAATTACCAAACAGGTTTCGCTTAATAGCTTCAATTTAAATGTAGTTAAGTAGTTGTTCTTAATGGAAAAACGAATCAAATAATAAAACAAAGAAGTAACACAAAAACCGTATTTGTTACAAAAAAAAACTGACCGAATAATTGCAGGCAGATTTATTTTTAAATCACTACAATACGGCATGAACAGATTCTCCTATAGGGAACGAATAGCTTACACAATTTCCAATAAAATTTAAGATAAAGAAATTCATTATAAATCGTGGGCAAATATAACTTTAAAATAAATAATTAAAATACCCACAGGTTCGTTTGTCGTGAACGGGAAAACGACCCAAGTATAAATAAACATGAACACCTAAGGAAATTTACTCCGTCTTCGTTTAAAAATGAGTCACGAAGGAACAAGATGTTAATAAAACTACAAATAGCTAACAAACAACGTCCCGTTATAAATATTAATGTGATTTGGCACTGGTGTACCGATTGTGTTCGCATAACGCAAGTTTCCTTGCCGGACTATTGATTTGCAATACAATAGCCGGTTAGACTTATTGAACAGGACGCGGCAATATGAAGACGTACAGGATTCAACGTGATTATGGTTTGAACAAAATGCGTTCAGTTCTCGTAGAGGAGTGAGGACGATGAATAGAGTGCAAAAACAGAGCAGCGTTAATTCTCATTTGAAAATCGTGAACCATTTATAAAGACTTATAAAACTAAATACAAATAAAAATTAAATCATTAAAATTAGTCTCAATAACATAATAAAAACATATCCAATTCAGTATTTAAACTCGTAAAAAAGTAAAAATCAGGCTAATGTCTTAAATTCTTGAATGGAAGATTCGATATCACTTATGCTTTAAAAAGATTATGATAATGTAAGACACACATTCCATTTGGATTACTTTCAGTAAATTATGAATCATCAGGTCAAAATTATAGTTTTTATTCTTCGTGGAATAATGATATTATAATTTAGATTAATAATCTATAGACTAGAATTACGTAGATATGAGGCAGTGTGCCGCCGACACCACGGGCGTTACTTATGTAATGTGTTATAATTGAATTAGTATGTCACAGATTTACTGTATCTTTGTAACTGCATTAACCATCTGTCAATAGGTTATCGTTTATTAATATGTAATTTACTCGTAGGTATGTCTATTAGAAATCATTTAGATTAAATGAACAGTAAATAATGGACATGAAAGTAAATCGCGGTTTTTAAAACTCCATGGCTGTCATAATGGATTATATTGGCGGAAAGATTTTCAATTGTTAGTTGAAAGTTATCTCAGTTTTGTTGCAACTGCCCGTGTTTTGTTGATATGAATCGTACTTGTCCCAAGGCGATTAAAATTATAAGAATTTCGTCGTATTTTTTATAATTTCTTATATTAATTAGAAATTACTTTAACCACCGCGACACAGTGTTTTGTTAGTTTATTCCTGGTAGCTCGATGCGTAATCATTATATTTGAATTTTCGTAGAATATTTACAAGCCAAGTTGGTTGACGTAAATTTAATACACATTGTTTAGTTTAGCCTAGTTTTTCCTTCAATATAATCCTCATTCATGGAATCATAATCAATTACCAACTTTTGTTTTCCTCAACAAATGAAAATATTTTGTCCATTACCTATAACAGCCTGCTATCATTCTAAGAATGTTTCACTTAATGCGGCTTCTTGAAATTTTGTTGGTTACCAGCGTGTTATTACATTGACGCAAAATTTAAAATTAAAAGATATTTATTACACATTTTAACCGACTTCAAAAAAAGGAGGTTCTCAATTCGGCTGTATTTTTTTTATTAAGTTATAATACAGGCACTGGAAATGAGTTACTCTGTAACTACTCTAATATTTCAAGCTCTACATTTTGGTTAGCGTGTTACAAAGACTGTTAACCACTGTAGTATTCATGTACCGGGTAATTATAACGGTTTATCTATGAACATGTGTCGATTCGACAACGATTTCGATCATGTAAAATATATTTCGCCGATGAATCATCTCGATCTAGGTCATATGTCGTGTGATCGATTCGGTGTCTTGGCCACCTTTGATTGTGTCGAAATTCGAAACTTCTTTACATATTTGGCGTGTCATTAACGATCTGCAGTACTTAATTACGGGCTTTAATCGATTGCAACGAAAGGTTCGTGAATCACCACTCATTACCAGGAAAAAGTCACAGTAGGTTTCCATAGTGATAAATATCTATAGACACGCAGGGAAAATTAATCAAAGGGAGTTAACACGTTCAAAATCGATGGTGTTTTACGTTTGACTGGTTTAGTACGTTTACCTTCATAGTTTACACATTATTGTATGTAGCAGTATATTTTCAGCACGAATATGAATTTTAATTTACCGTTGTTACTGTTATCGTTCTTTTATCTTTTAATTAAGCTATTATGTCTCATAGTGGTACAAAGGTCTCTAAAAAGATCTTGGCCTGAACTCTAAAGCCAAGGGACTTTGCTTTGTACTCTACAGTTTTTTAGTATGGAATTTTTATACATATTAGCATATTCTCTTTGCTTTAAAGTAGGTTTTGGTTCCCTGGTATTTAATTTGGAGTTTAAACTGTTCGTTTTCCATTATTCGTGATATTTACTACTTTTGGAGTTTTTTTTTAAATTGATGTTGTTACCAGGCATGTAGATTTTCTTAATTGTATTTCAAACTGTTTAAAATATCTAAAGTTTAATTTCTAAAGTAGGCATTGAATATTAACACGTGGTAATTTTGTGACTGCGAATAATATAAAAATGTATATTTAAAACAAAACGTCTTAAATAGCCGCTTCACAAGCAGCGCAATTAATAAAATGCACATAACCGTTGCTGAAAACGCAACACGAGGTCGAAAAAATTAGCGCACAAATTATAATGTACGTTTTCGAATGGCAAGCGAACTAACCACACAGAGGTTACTGTTTAGTTGAAACCGTCAGCCGTTGCAGTAAAAAAATAACAGTCGACACTTCAAAGAAACTAGATACAGCAAAAAGTATAAGAAGGAATGTGATCTAAATTCAATAGCGAAGTAGCAAAAGAACGATCACAAGGACAAAATATTGTTACATAATTTTTTGGTAGTTAACACTTATTTCTCTAAATTAAAGCATAGACCGTGTGTCATTCTGTTTTGTCGACATAGTACAGCAATGTTTTTTGCTACGATGCTAAGTTACTGGTTACTTAACGGAATTTAAAACAGGCGCATACTTTCCAACTGACGTCATATAAATTTCGGCTGTGGTCGTGCATGTTTCGTTTCTTATCGTGTCAATGTTCTTGTCTTTGTCTCCTTGTAAAAGTTATTCCAGTTGCTTACAAGTTCTCATAGATGGCGCTAAACATAAATTTTTAGGTCGTCTTGTTGCTCAATTATTGTTATTATTACTTAGTGAATATTTGTATATTTTCAAATTTATTTACAACCTATTTTTATTTATCCTAAAGCTTTTCAAAACTGTTTCCCATCCCATGATGTAACACAATAAACTATAATAGCCCTTCACTGATTCTGAATTCCATTTCCGATTTGGATTTTTATTGTGTTGGTTCACTCTACCGTTTCGCCCATCCTACATTTCGGCTTTCCTTTTGAACCTTGTTTTGACCCTACAGGATGTTGTATCGGATGTAGTGTTCCATGGCCGTTGACAGGTGGAGCCACTAGTAGTGCATTGAGAGCGGTCGATCGTACTTATCATCATACGTGTGTGACGTTTCGTTGTCCGTGTTTGGCTGTCAAAGTCCTTATAATAATGTGTAATTGTTATAAATATTAGTAATATTTCAATTTATCAATTACACTTGTCGTGTGCTGACGTGTATCGGCTTCAGTAAACGTCGAATCCGAGTGATCATTAGCAGCAAAGTTATAGCGTCTAGGTTTGGTGGCGGCCATTTTATTCGCCGGCTGTGTTCATTCGTGCCGAGCCCATCTCGACGATACGGGGCAATAACGAGCGGGGCAGTCAGTTGGCATTTTCGCGAGTAGGGCGAAGGTGTCTCTAGTTTTTAGCATTTAGGCAGTCGGTTTAAACACAAAAGTGCATAAAAATGACGACAAACATGCAGCAAGGAACGATTTTGGACGTTTTGAAGAAGAAAATGCGTCAAACAAAAGAGGAAATGGAGAAATATAAGGACGAATGTGAGGAGTATCACAAACGATTACAAGTGGAAATAATGCGGAGAGAAGAAGTAAGAAACGTGCTTTTATATTTGTGTCGTGTGTTTGTGGACCATCAGTTTTAACGTGTTCTTGTGTTAAGTTCATTCTAGATGTATGTAAGGGAGTTATCAGTATCTTGTGATATCTACCTATAGTGAGTAATGTCCGGCCATACTTAGGTGTGCAAGCAACGTACGCATATTTACCTCTCTTTCGGATTCATCTTGTCTGAATCTCGTAGAAAGAGAAGGCGAATAATTATTCTTTTCATCGGGCACTTATTCCTTTTCGTCAAGTTTGGTTTCGTTCCCAAAACAGTATTGCCAAAACGGAATACAGTTTTGGATGTTGAACATTTTAGGAACATAGTGTTTTACATAATTAAATCGGTAGTAGATTGTGCGGCGGTTTCTGTTACACGTAACAGGTTTGGTTGCGTTGGAGGTCGTGTACCGGTCTTTTGTGGCACATGTAGAGTGAGCCGGCTGGAATAGTGAGCCTTAGTGCCTATGCATTCCTGTTCGGACGTCCTCGAAGGACCGCCGGCGCCGTGAAGGCGTGTCCCCGGTCCCGTCCCGACTGCTCGCCGTTATCGTCCACATGACGTAACACGGCTGCGATCGTACCTCTGTGCCGTGCCATATAAACACCTGTAAAACTCACATTTAAATCCGTATTTTACCCATCATTTCAATTAAATTGGCCACATATTAATTTTGTGTTGTCAAATATTATTAGAATGCACAAATGCTTGTGAAATTTCATACAAAATTCTTATCGTGTTGCGTACAACAAAACTACGATAAGATTTTTAAACTCAAGATAGCACCAACACGAAATCACTACTCATCTTTGTACATGTTTGAACGTCAGGGCCATTAGGCCTGTACGAAGTACCATAATGACTCATTCGAGAAGTAGATGAAGAAGGTACATCGCAGATAAATAGGCACCAGGCATTTTTGTTACAAACGACGTGGGCGTGTACCAACATTGGAAAATTACGTGAATTTAAAGCTGTTAAGGTCAAACTGAGTACCAAAGCGCTACTAACTATTTAAAACACGTAGTCAGTAAAAAATATGAGTGTAAAAATAGAGAACGGTAATTGACAGATTTTATAGTAAATGAACATCAACAGTCCGATAAAAACCAGTATTGAACTGTAATTAATTATAAATCGTTTCGAACGATTTAAAGTAACTTTACCGCAGAGGATGATAACACTAAATAAAATAACAGCTTACAAATAATTACACGAGTGCGGCGTCTAAAATTCTAGCCTCCAAAAATATTGCGTGACAATGTTCAAAATTTATTGACTTAAAGGGCCGGGCCATTGTATTTGCGTGTTTCAATGGACACATTTGTCCCGTGTAAGCCGATCCCACTAAATTTTAACTGAACGAGCTTCCGTGAAAGTCCCCGTCATTACGTTTGAAGCAATGAGCACATTTGTACAAATGGAATTATAATCGTACTAGTGTATTTCATGGTATTCGAATAGCTTCTAATGCCTCATTTAATTAATGATGCATTGTCCTGTTTTAAGGAGACCAAATAGAGCATTGTACTGTACATCCTGATTAAGTAGGCGTGATATGTACTGCTAAAGATAAGAGTTACATTTATTTAAATGGTTTGTCAATTAAAACATTGAAATTCCTAATCAATACGCAACTGTCTATACATGCGAAGCCCTGCGGATTAAAAGCTTCCGATGTCGGTCAGCTTAGTGTTGCGGCCGAAACACCCTCGGTATGAAGGGAAACCTTAAGTTTTGTTTAGCCTTTAAAGGAAAGAACAGTGGAGCGAACGTGATCCCCGACACAAACACATACCTAATTAGAAGTCAATACCTAAGCTGTAAAACTGTACCCATGTTTGAATATCATCCACTTGACAAGGTCTTCGACCTTACCCGGCCAGACGATTAATTCACCGATTTCAAATAAGCTTTACCAAAACGTCAATTTGAATTATGTAGAGTTCAAGGCGACAGACAATAGTTGCGACTCGAGCCAAACGCCGTCTCGAAACGGCTCATTTTTTACGGTCACTGTATTAGAGGTATATTTTACACCGAGCTAGTTAATTGGTGTAAATAAAGTAAGTGTGCGTGATTGCTGCGGTCGGCCGTCATGATTATTATTAGCGTACATCCACACGTCGATGACGGCACAGGATTAACGGAGCGAACTGGGACTCCTTCCTCGCGGCAAGGACGCGTGATGTCACACATGTGGTCCACACTGCATGAATAAGGAACGCTAATGTCCGTCTCGGTACATTCTTCACACGTTTCGGCACTGAACAATGTTGTACAGTTGTGGCCAAATCTGTTACTATGTCATCACGGAATACGAATACGTTGGCCATTTTACGACACGTAGTAATATAGTATGGTGGCAATGACTTATTCGAGCCGCGTACCGCATTACTTACACCCAATCTCACTGGCGTGGAAGATTGTGGCCGGAATGCGCACATATCTCGTATGCAGAAGTGCAAGCGTAAAAATTCTACTTAAAAGTTAATTACCCTGAAAAGTGGTAAAACTGACGGGCAGTATTGACACAGTAAGATAACTGCTTCTATCTTAGGCCCTGAGCGGTATTGCGACCTTTCTTCGAAATGTAAATTTTTATCATCCTAAGTAACAATTTATAGCATTTAATGAGGTCAAGTAGATTACAGTTACAGTTTTAGTACAGATCATTATTTTGAGTTAAACATTTACCTGTTTTGAACCTGTATTACTAACGTATTACTCATAATTTTAAATATAAATGTTGTTACACTTTAACATGGAAACGACAGATAACAATTTGTCATTAATTATAATGTGAGTAAGCTATAAAAATAAAATCATGTATGGTTTACAATAGTAAAGGGACATGCTTAAGTATGTGTTAAAGTTTGATAATGAAAAGTTTTGTAATATAGCATTTTACTCTGTTGTCGTACGATACTTCACTTATAGTATTTGTAAGGGTTTTAGGTACATGTAGCACAAAAATTAAATCATGATTTGAAACTGCTCTACTTGCTACCGATCTATTGGCCATACCTATTTTATGTAAAATTTCGACACACATTTATCAAAATTGATACCTAAACAAAGAATGATAAAAATCAAAATTTGATCAAAATATTTGTTAATTCTGTTACACAAATAGTCGCAATATTGGCACCAATTAACAAAACTTGTGTTAATTAGTGCCAATATTGCTACTATTTGTGGACGATAAATTCCTTTAGTGTAAGTTCCAAAAACGTTTTTTGACAAGATGATGCTCAATACAATTTGTCCTGCAGGCCGAGTCTGAAGTGGCTGCCCTGAACCGACGCATCCAACTGCTGGAGGAGGACCTTGAGAGGTCCGAGGAGCGTCTCGCGACCGCCACCGCCAAGCTGGCCGAGGCTAGCCAGGCCGCCGATGAGTCCGAGCGGTGAGTCCGACACAGTGCTGCACCTCGCAGCAGTTATATTGATGGTGAAGCAGTTGTTGATCGTTTTTTGTTTGTTTTTTAAAAATATAATTCAATTTTTGAGATTTTTGGAGCTGTGTTATAACTACAAATAGAGCTATTAATGTTATAACTACAAATAATTTTAAAAGTTACAATAATGATGTTTAGTTCTTTAGTTTAAACTAAGAAAACTAGTGTCATTGTATATTAGAACATATTATTTTAAGATTAATAAATTTTTTAAACTTTTTGAATCAACAGCTGATTTGCCTTCGTAGAAAGTATTACAGATATGAAAAACTATTTATGTAGAGGCAATTATGTATGTTACAAATATCGTACATTTTATTTCAGACATTTAGTCTGGGCCTCTAATTATATTTGAGTTTTATTTAAAGAATCAGATACAAAGTAATGAAGCATAGAATTTGAAGAATCCAACACTAATTTAATTTGTAAAATTGACGTTCATTTTTGGTAGTATAAAACTTAAAATAGTAATTGCATTTTTATACTCAGCTTATAGAATTATATTAAATATTTATAGTATTAAGTATGCCCAATAAGCCATGAAAGCTGGCGTTTAAAATCAAATACATACGCTATAAGCGTGAGATTTTGTTTGGCTTCTTCAAATTCATTTGTAAAATTGGATTAGTTATAGTCTATATAAATATTTCATATGTAATATTATGTTTATTTTATTTGTATATTTGTTATTACCTTTATATTAATGTGTGCATGAGTGTTAATGTTTTTGCCCTTAACTACCACACTATTTACCTACTGTTTTTCGAAATTTTCCATTAAACGCAAAATTTTATGTTACGAAAGTTTTCTCGCTTTTAGGGTTTTTACTGCAATTTACATTGCTCTTGACTTTACCAAAGAAAATATTTGTCCTTACATTCTTATTCTTCTCCTGATTTGGAGATGTTAACGTTTTTTTTATCGATGTTATAACACGCATGTGTTTGGCCCCGCACTAACCAGAATACGCAAGGCGCTGGAGAACAGAACCAACATGGAGGATGACCGCGTCGCGATCTTGGAAGCTCAGCTCGCCCAGGCTAAGCTTATCGCTGAGGAGTCCGACAAGAAATACGAAGAGGTGACAGCTTGTTACAAATGTCATTACGTGTCAATAGTCACTTCTGACGTCATCCGGCACATACAAGCGTGAGCTGTCGAGCCCCGGGTGCCGTCAGAAACCTGACATGCCTACTCCGGCAACGTGTTGTAATGTGAATTAAGAAAAAAAACGTTTTTGCTTCCATAAAAAGTAACATGTGACGGATGTGGCCACTAGCGAGTGGCGGGCTCGATGTCACATGTCAATATGACACATTTGACAGCAGTACATGGCAGCGCTGATAATTGTTATTATTACAGTTATCATGTTTGCTCAAAAAATTGGGACGCAATGTTACCGTCCGAGTCGCGCGCCCCAAACGTTCGCGATGGAAATATACAAATTAATTCACGTAACAACACGAAATGCAATATTAATGACGTATAGAAACGTGAATTTCCAGTTTTGACGTTAATTTAGAGTCTCGTAATACATAGAGCGTTATTATATAAAGCTGGCAGTTCGCGGTTTTTATGTCAAATTTGGTAACAATATTGCACAAATTCCTACGGTCGCCTCATGTGAGCGTGCATAATGCATACATTTCAATGTCTGTGCCATATTGTTACTTTCTCATATTTTAAGTAGAATAAGAATTAATGTTTGGAACTATCAACGCCACTTGTCGATGTTAATGATTCATTGATTATATTTCGTTGCTGGTTCCAACGCAATTTTCTCCGCAGCATATCGAGTTGTTCGAGTTGTTTGTCGCTTTATATGTTCCTTGCAGTTGTAGCGTGTCTGTCTTTGCATGTCTTCTAACTATTGGGTTACCCTTGATATACTAGTATATATAGTTGACCGTAATACTCAAGTTGTATGTTGTTTCGGGGTCCAGTGCCCGCAAGGTCCTCGAGAACAGGTCGTTGGCCGATGAGGAGCGCATGGACGCTTTGGAGAACCAGCTGAAGGAGGCCAGGTTCCTCGCCGAGGAAGCCGACAAGAAATACGATGAGGTCTTTATACGGGAGTTTGATGTCGTTTGGTTTGGCTTGTCCCGCATGAGCGAGTACAATACACACGTTACCGCGTCGCCACCAACACTTGATATAATCATTCGACAGGCACACCCCGCGCGACTGTGTTTGGTGTACCATTTAGTCTCGAAAGTGTGTGTTGTACTTTCATCTCTACAGTTTCCACATTCATACCTGTATACGCAAACGTGTTCGCAGTTTCTATTCCCTTTTGAATCGTTTCTAAATATAACATAATTTATTATCTGTCCGAAACATAAGTATTGTTGTCCTACTAAAATGATTCACCATGTGGATTTCGATGTGTTTGATTGAAACTAACATCTGACTGAAATAACTCGTGTGAGCTTGAACAATCAACAGTTATGTCGCCTAGTTAATAATGTTACGTCGAATGATAATTCTGGAAATTCGGCGCAGTATCGCGCCGAGATTAGATACCGATATTTATCCATCTTCGGAGCGGGCTAATGGAGTCGCGCCTTGCGCCGCCAGATGGTTAAGCTGCAATAATATGTCCCAATTCCCCTGACATATGACCCTGCGCGGTTAAGGCGGTCATAAAAGTGAGCGTCCCAAGAAGGAGTCGTATCGCGCCCGCCGTTGGGCCGAACGCCTTATACGGGCAGGCAGGTCTCCTTCGTCGCAGATGTCGTTACATAAGCATTACTTCCATATATGCAGGGTGTAGTTGCTCAAGTGGCGAGTGCGCCGTAACAGTAATTGTATACAATCTGCCTTTGTCAATGGAGAATGATGGTTGTCTAATTTGGTTTGGTGTGTCCGCTGTCCAGGTTGCTCGTAAGCTGGCCATGGTTGAGGCTGACTTGGAGCGCGCCGAGGAGCGTGCCGAGGCCGGTGAATCGTAGGTTTCAATTCCTTTCCGCCGCAGGACCACTGCCCGCCGACTGTCGACACTGACCCCCGTTGAGCTCGGCCCGAGAATGACATTAACTTGGATCTGCGCCGTGAAAGCCCGCCGGCACATTGTGCCGCGCGCGTGCTACGCGATTGTGGTCGTTAGCGCAGTGGTCCCTAGGCGCTGTTTTGCAATTTTCGCCACCGTTCTGCATGGTTGTTCATTTGCATTCTTAACATTGCTGCACAGTAACCCGATTTACCTACATAGGTGTTTCTAACTTTGGTTCACACTGTTATTTTTATGCATGTCCGTTTGTAGGTCGGCGTGCCGCGAGAGGAGCCTGATTTGTTTCTTTATTTTTGCATTTGTCGTGACGCGATGTGGCCAGCTCGCGCTAGACGTGCGAAGTGGTGACATCATTTAATTATAAGAATGTGGGTTCAGCATCGTTTATCGAAACGTTCCGCTTCCATAAACGCTGGTGACCCGCGCCGCCGGACTAAAACAAGGGTTGCCCCATCTCATGGATATTTCTTATTATGTTAACTATCATGTCCATGTGTCGACTAAACTTCTGTCCTCAGTGTGTGTACAGTTAAACGTGACCGTAGGTTTAGGTACTCAGGAAATATGTGTGGTATAGGGCAATTTTCGTTTTCAGATATGCACCGCATTACACCAGAATTACTGGCCGTATGCGTGCCGCACATATGCAAGCGCACACATCACATAACGAATATCATAATGCACTAGATAGCACTTAGATTATTAATGTTTTATTTTGAAAATGATAATAACTTAGATCTAAATGATTTTGGGACAACCCTCGTTTATATTTTTTTTTTTATTTAATTTGAGTTGTGACGCCGCTCTCGACTTCCCTGCTTGGTGATCCTTTGAGTTTTATCACGTTTGACTTGAAATGGCTTTGCTTTTTGAATTGTATTTTGACAGGAATGCGCTCTGGGCGATCAATATAAAATTGAACACAGCACATTCTAGCTAACCGTGTCACGCAGTGCATTACTTGCGCTAAGAGTCCTAAACACTTTTTCGAGCATTTTTATTTTTTCACGTAAAAAATAATAAAATGCGACACAGTCCCTGCACCCGCGGCCCGTGCACACTGCACACTGCACAGTGCAGTGCTGCGTGCACGCATATTGTGTAACATAATCCTCACTGCAATAGAGAAGGCACTGCACAGTGGAGAGCGGCGTCCGGCTGTAGGTTAGTGTGTGTTGTGTGTGTGTGTGCGTGCGTGTACTAACGCTCGGCCGGCGGTAGGTGGCGCGCAAGCTTGTGCTCATGGAGCAGGACCTCGAGCGGGCCGAGGAGCGCGCCGAGCAGAGCGACTGGTGAGTACGCGCCGCCGCTGGGGGGCACTCCCCACCACCTACAGGGGGGGGGGGGAGAACAAAGATTAAGGGGAATTTTATTCATTTCATACGACAATAAGTCATGGTAGCTAGGTGGGCAAAGAACAAAGATTTAAATTTTATTTATTGCCATATTAACGCTTTTGTCAATTGTAGCTACAAAGAATTAAGTGAACAAATTTGAGCACTATGTTGAATAAATTCTAAGTGCGTTTGGGGAATCTTGAATAAATGCCAACTTATCGCCTCCAATCTTTAGTATTTGTCGCAATATAGTTTATTTCCACAGTAGACAAATGTAATGGGTCTGTCTCGAGTCTAGACTAAATGGTACCGCATTATGTCAATAAAAAAATTGCATAAGAAATCAATTATAATGACTTTATCATACTTATCAGCAAATAAATAGTAAAAAAACTAAAGTAAATTTACTAAAATTAATTTTAGACTTGAATATTTACAAACACTTAATTTGATTTGATCACACAACGTTGACCTTAACTCAGTTGAACCGTAAAAAGCATTGTTTCCAAGGGCATAGGGTTTATCCCACGCCGTACGCAGACTGACCAATTACATTTGAATTGCTGATCCTGAGACCAGATCGTATGTGAAAACGGGGTTTAACAACTTTCTTTGAAGATTCTTTACTTTGATTATATATCACAAGGTTAAGTTAGGTAGACGTCGTGTAAATTAATATGATCAATATTCAAGTATAACGTAATTTATTTGCAGTACTATGCTAAAATTATTTATTTGAGAATTATCGAGTAAAAAATATAAAAAAAAACGCGATAAAATCCGAAAATAGTTTCAAATTAATGTCTAACATTCGTGTATAAAAGTAGAACAAATCTTTCACACTTCAGTGGTTTTTTCAAATATTTGATTCTTTTTCATTCATTTAAAAAAATCTTTAATAAATCAAAATGTTCTTTAGTTTTAGCATTCTCATATTCTATAAAATCATCATAGTAATATGTTACAATTTTTCAAATGTATAAAATCAAGATCAAAATTTTATACGCAAATACTTTAACCGAAAAGTGGAGACTGTTTGTTCTACGATTGTGTCTACATAACATCTAGTTATGCATACAATCTGGTCTGAAGATGAATGAAATGTGCATACATTAACGCATGCGCACAAGCGTCGGCGCGCGCGCCTCAGTGAAAACGTGAAAGTACGCTTCAAATAATTAAATTGCAAATGAAACTGTTATCTCGAACGATTTGCACTGATACACGCTGATATTGGCTGGCCAATGACGATAGTGACGTGGTATTGATCTTCGAAAATCATTGCAATTATAAATTTGTCATTTTCTAGAATTTTTTTAGTATAACAGTTATCGAGGAAATGAAAAATGTTGACTAATTCTGACTACGAGTTATGTGGGCGATGTTACGTTACTATCGTTGTAGGCAATCTGCATGTAAAGCATTGTTTTTGTTGTTGTTAGCACTTTTATAAATGTTAAAATAAAAACTTGGAATCAAACTTCTCCCCTATCTTAAAATCAAATTGTTTTGTAAAGACATGGCATTCATATTGTAACAGTAATAAGTAGTTTGAATAGTTTGTACACACCAGAAGAAGTAAAATAGCGCACTGGTAATACTAATATCTGTGCAGTCAAAGTTATAATTCTTTTTCCTCAATATTACGTTCTAGAGTACGCCCCAAAGTAGTTTATTGGATGCAATAATATAGTAGTTTAATGTATGGAGAATATTGATGGTCCTTTTGTAATATTCCAGCAAAATCGTGGAACTCGAGGAGGAACTCCGTGTCGTTGGCAACAACCTGAAGTCCCTCGAGGTCTCCGAGGAGAAGGTATGTTCAAATCTGCATTTTATATTATTAATATCTTACAAATGTTACGAATCTAGAAAATTCTATAGAGCCACAATGGCTGTCCATTAAGAATTAGTGATTGATATTTCTAATGAGGCAATTTAATTGTCTTGATTTTAGTTTTTTTTTTAATTTAAATGAGGCCTATGTCCAAAGAATGGAAGTAAACATGAACGATCAAAAGATCCTGATGATAAAAGTTCGAAACATTGATATTGACCGTATGATGCACCAACCAGTTTGTGAATTTCTCTTTTTGAAAGTAACAGCTCCTGTATCGAGTGTAACACAGGTTTTGAGTCGAGTTAACACAACTAGGTCTCGAGCAGTCAACAATTTAATAAGGTGAAGATACTTGTTAGCATAGGGGTACTAACTGTTAGGAGGAACATTATAACACAATCTCAGAGAAGTAACTTAGCGTGTACCATTCCACACAGGCCAACCAACGCGAAGAGGAGTACAAAAATCAGATCAAAACCCTCACCACCCGCCTAAAGGAGGTGTGAATGCGAACGTTATCGGTTCATTTGCCGCGAGTGTTCGTACGCTTGCCTAACTGCATTCTGCCGCACACACCCTCTAGTGTAGCCCCTGCGCATGATTTACCATTCATTATCTACATCGAATGGTAAACATTGCACAGAGCGTAGTGCGTCTATAACTGGCCGTTTTTTTTCTCTCAATAATCGAACATTACCTTTTTTTAGCTGTTGTGTGTTTCTTTTCTTAACAGTTATGTTAATAGTTTTAGTGTTATAAATGTACATAGTGTGGCACAGGGTGCAAGGTCGAGTGCCGGCCCCGTGTCACGCTGCATGATGATTTTTCCGTTTTCGCTGTTTTGTGTTACGTTAACATATAATAATCGCAGGCGACGCAAAGGGAAGAGACATACGAGGGTCAAGTAAAACTGCTGGACGCACAACTGAAAGAGGTAACACGTACAGGAGCGGACGCCGGTAGATAGCGCTGGTTACGGTTGTAGTTGCCGATGAATGTTCATTGCCATCAGTGTCTGGGATCAGTAGTGGGTGCGCCGCGGGTGCCCCTCTCAACAGTCTCGCTGCGGTGCCGCTGCGGTACTGCGGTGCCGTGGTGCTGCGGTACCGTGGTGCTGCGGTGCTGCGGCACTGCGGTGCCACGGAGAGGTCCGTTTAGTCGGGCACGCGCGATCGGTCGGTTTAGGCTTCGTAAGGCTATCCGTTGGTGCAGGTCCCGTGTGGCTGCCGGCGGCGGTTGGTGCTTCATCTATGTATTTATTTACGACGTCTATCTCTACCACTATGTGTTAATTTATTTCTGTATGTAAGTGTATGTACAAAGTGTCGGTGTTGTGATTGTACGCCTCACTCGTCGCGGGCTCGGCTCGAGTGGTGTCGATGCGTTTTTGATTTAGTTTCCACTTTATCAAGCTTATCCTTCGGCTCGAGTGTTCGGTGCGAACCTGTTTTACGAGCGCATTATCAATCCATTACATTATTATTAGACCATTGTGAGTCGATATTCCAACGGCTGCTCATATTTATTATATGGAAAACGGTTTTGGCATATCCTTTAATTTGTCCTCTTGATATCTTAAAATGATGTATCATTCGTGACAAATATCACGCTGTTTTAAATGTATTTGATATCTCAATGAATACCTTTTACGGTTGGACATTGACAAATTCTCAGAAACACTCCTTACGATGCTTACCGCTCCATTACCCGTTCCGTTATCTTTCGGAAGCTTTTTTATATTTCATTTTCACTGTAATCATCAATTAAAGTCTCATTTATCTATAAATGGTTCTTATACATACATGGAAACTACGTCAAAGCATGACATGCATAATATAAACAAGATGTATAATGAACGCGTACGGTCACAATACTGATGGCATGGCGGTCGCTTGCCGTGAGTAATGAGTCCTGTGTGGCCAGGCGATGGCGACTCGCGACCACGTCGAGGATAAGATCCACAGCCTATCGCAGAAACTGTCGCAAGTAAGTTGGCCACACTGTGGGGTACTGATCGTTCGAACAATATTCCATTGCCCACTCCCGCCATCTATGATGGGGAATTTAAAATTTTTGAATTTGGAACTGATGGTATAACTGTCATTTTCAGTCAGTAGTCACCTCTTATGCCACAATATATTGCTAAGTAAAAATAGGTCTTAAGTCTAAATAGGTACCATATCTTTTGGAATAATGGATTTTGTTTGCAAGTGTTGACATACTAAGTAGTACTAAGACGGCTGTTTTCGCCAGAGTGCTAAATTCGAAATGGGCGCTAAAGTCTGCCTTTAGTAGAGCTCGTAAACCTAAAGGCTACTTCATTATACATACCTACATCGACTTATACATTTGTAAAGGTCATTAGCATTACTGCGAAAATTGTTTTGCCAACAAGTCGACGCCATTTATGAGGTGATATTAAATGCCACATTTCTTTGCAATAATAAATTAAGTTTTAATTAAAGTGCAAGTGAAAGTCCTTCGTTTTTAGTCAATGAAACATATTCATTCGAAAGTATTAACATTTACGGATATTTTGAAGTCGACGGAGTCACGTACGAATCAAGGTCAGTTAATTTGGGAACAATGGAATCTCATTAAGGAACTATAATAGGATTATAACAATATATTTTCCCCGAACGATCAGTACTCTTGTATGTTCTGTATGTAATATAATGTACATTCACCATCATTGCGGTAATATATTTATGTATATGTATTGGGTAACGGTAAAATTTAGTTTTGTAGCATCTGAGACCAGCACTTGCTGCTTTGGGCAAAGGTAAATGCATGCAAATTGTGTCGCTTCTGTTTATAACTGTTTGATGTTTTTTTATTACTAAATAGTTTTTGATTGATATTATTAAATTGAAAAAAATATATTGGATTTTTGCAATGTAAATTTTTTTATGATTAACAAAATATAAAAGTAAACTCATTTGGAAATTGCATGATTGGCCATTTTGAACAGTCTACTTTCTGAAGTATATATTTTTTATTTATTTTCCTTTTTTTTTTTTAAAGAAATTTGAATATGATTTGTTTTCACTGTTAAATATGATAAAAACAGAAAGTAGGCTGTTTACCAAACGATCTTGTGTTAAAAAATATGTTTTGCGAAATTACAGGCTGAAGCGCGCGCCGAGTTTGCCGAGCGCTCCGTGCAGAAACTCCAGAAGGAGGTCGACAGGCTTGAAGGTAACATAGCTCTCTTATATACACTACATGTAATGAAATATATAAAACGATATGTAAGAAAGAATAAAGAGAAAAATGAATCAGCTCAATTTAGACCTAAATAGTTAATTATTACGGTTTAGAATACAATATTCTATTCCTCAATGTTCTTTAAAGTTAGGAACATCTAGGCACAACTATAAATGCCAATGATTAAAATATTTACTACTAGTTTTCAAGGTTATCCAGATATTACAGAGTTTACAACGTACAGCAGTATGGTTAAGTCGAAATTTTGACATATCTCTAAAGTCAAGTTAAATAACAACGTTTGAAGATAACAAAAAGCTTTCAACATTAAAACGCACACGTGTTTAATCAGCCGTCATTAGATCTGGCTTTGTTTTTGAGCTGTACAATAGTTTTTGATAGCTTTCTTTCTTTCGTTTCTGCTAAACAAAGCTTAATATTTCTTATTTTAATTGTAACTGTTTTGATGTTTAGTTTTTATTTGATTTTAGTTTACGGAACTGATTTATTAGTATTGTATTTTTTTAAATGGAAAAGTTATAAGTGGGTGATGAAAAATTATAATTATTTTCGACATATTTTTTATATCAGTCCCGTAAACACGAAATCAATGAGCATGTAATTTTTTAAATGTGTCCCACTAGACTGCTCGATCCTTTAATGTTTTTTTTTGTTGTTTATTATTTTACAATTTTGGCATGGTTTTTATTTTAATGTTGTTTTTGCCTGTGCAGTTCGTTTCAATATTCTTGTCAAGAATTTAAACTTCGTCCCACGTTTTTTCAAATATTAAAATAACATCCAGGGACCCTATCGGTGCTGTTAAGTAGAAAGGGCATATCTTAAATTTTTCATTAGACATAATTAAAATTAGATTCGCCCTATCTCCAAAGCACCGCCGATACGATGACAAGAGTATTGAATAGAGCGCGCATGTTGTCGTTGTGTGGACTGACCGTGGGGCGTCCGACCTTGCAGACGACCTGGTGGCCGAGCGCGAAAAGAGCAAATTCCTGCAAGAGGAGATGGAGGCCACGCTCCACGACATCCAGAACATGTGAACACCCGCCACCCCCTCCCACACACCCGCGCCGCCCGCGACACCCATTCACTACAAAACATGACGAAATTACTCACAATCGATTAACTATATCGATAACAATCGAAACATCGATACATAGACGAAAATTGACACGAAATTATGTATTGATACGTTTTCACAGCGAATGGGACGCGCGGGCGACTAGATGTTATTAGTTTTAGAGTAATTGCCAGCTGCTTTTTTTTTTTACTGTAACGTCAGAAACGAGTGTTCGCTACGATACCACTGCCATGTGCAATTTTTTTTACACAAATTACTAATATCTGTCCGTTTTAAAGTGTATCTCCTGATTTTAGTCATTATTTTACGAGCGTGCCTGCTATCGATGCGATTGCGTTGTCGCAGTCAACCGCTCCCACGGGCCGCGACTGTAGTGTAACATGTCGACATTCCAATACGGGGACCAAAATGTAATGCATTTTACACTCGATATGAAAAAGACAATTAGCATCTTATTTTTAAAAATGCACATTATTTTGAATATGATATTTCATATAAAAGTCTATAAACGATTATCTCCGGTACGTTTCATTCCAGTATGTTTTTATAATTTGTAACATGTGGGGAATTGTGCACGCGAGTAAATGAACGTAGTACGCATTACGCAACGTATGGTGGAGTGCACTGTTTGCAATTATTACGAACTCTTTATTTACTTAATATTAGCGAAGAGATTAGATATTTTTATTTAATGAGTGATGGTAACACGTAAAATGATATTTATAAGAATATACTTGCTATAAAGTATTTGATATTCTATTTTGTTTCGAGTATGATTTTTTTTCTCGTGTCATAATTTGAGTTTGTTGTTATTTATTTAAATTAATCGATGAATAAATTATGACCATTCCATTGCTGTAAATGTACTCGTAAGTTTGGCAACAGTTAGTATATCGGTTAGTAGAGCGGGCGAAGTGCCGCGACCCGCCGCGAGGTCTCCGGACTGCGCTTGAGCAGAACGATCGAACAACAAACACATTACTGTGCATTGTGCAACCGAGGGATATCCGTCTTTTAAATGTTATCGATTAATGAATTGATAGATAAGTTCGTGAGAAATAAATTAATGATTTTTAAGAGTATTCTAACCGTTTATAAATATATATTATTATTTTTATAACGTTGTTTTTTTACTAACCCGTGTGACCCTTTTCCTGTTTGACTAAATATCGATTCTATCAGCTATAAAAATCATTGATCATAATATAGTTAATTTCATCTCATCATCATCATGATTGAAAGATCCGAGTTTTCCCCTCCCTCGACATCGATTCTCGATCACAATCGGAGCGACGGGACGCTAACCACCGAGCGAGGAGGAGCTGCCGCGAGCTGTCGCTCTGAAGACATCGCGCACTGTACATACCACACGCGCTACACCGTGCACGGCACGCGCATGAGGGACTCCCGTAGTGTAGCGCAGCATGGCGCGGTGCTAACGCATGTCCCCGCGAGCCGCGACCAGTCGGCCAGGGCTCACCGCCGCCGCCTGTGCAGATGACCTCATCAACGAGATCGAGAAGTACAACGACATCGGCGACGACATCGACGACTCCTTCGTGGAGCTCATCCCGGGTGTCGACCCCACGCCGCGCCAAGTGGAGGCCGCGCGCAGAGAGTACGAGCGCCTGCATCCGCCCAAGCAGCCCACGCCGCCGCCGCCGCCAAAGGAACCAACGCCTCCGCCGCCACCCAAGGAGCCCACTCCTCCTCCTGCGCCCGCGCCTGAACCCGCTCCCGCGCCCCCCGCCGAAGGCGCTCCGCCTGCCGAGGGAGCACCCGCCGCCCCTCCAGCTGAGGGAGCTGCACCACCAGCCGAAGGCGCTGTTCCCCCAGCTCCTGCAGAGGGCGCGCCCGCACCTCCGGCCGAGGGAGCCCCGGCTGCTCCACCGGCAGAAGGTGCTCCGGCGGCTCCGGCGGAAGGAGCCGCCCCGGCGGCCGCTCCTCCGGCTGAAGGTGCTCCGGCAGCTCCTGCCGAAGGAGCGGCACCTGCTGCCCCACCCGCGGAGGGAGCGCCCGCTCCTGCTCCCCCGGCGGAGGGTACCGCTCCTCCTGCTGATGGTGCCGCACCCCCACCGGCTGCCCCCGCCGCACCTCCAGCAGAGGGAGCTCCAGCTCCCGCTGCGGCCCCGCCCGCAGAAGGAGCGGCTCCGGCCGCACCGGCTGCGGACCCAGCTGCGGCACCTGCCCCTGCTCCTGCCCCCGCTCCCGAACCGGCACCGGCACCTGCCCCGGCAGAAGGCGCTGCCCCACCGGCGCCGGCTGCCGAGCCCGCGCCCGCGGTGGCTCTCCCGGCGGAGGCTGCGCCTGCCGCGCCGGCACCAGAAGCAGCGCCCGCCCCTCCCCAAGCCTAGACATCCGCGTTGCGTTACTCTACCGGTGGACTCCCCCATTCTCGGACTTCTCGTTGACGATTTGGTTATATGACGATTTCGGTGAAAATATATTCGTGTACTGAGGAAATATTTTTATGTTCTATAATAAACGCACCAACATAGCTGATGGAATAATTTCGGTGAAAACCGACGTGTGTCGGAAAACCCCCTCGTCTGAAGTAGATGCGTGATGGTGTGCATGCGTGTGTGAGCGACTAACCCCGCGAGGCGAGAGGGCCGCGCTGACGGCACCGGTGTCCGCAGACGAGTTGATCGCGAGCAAGGAGCTGTTCCACGAGATCGGCGGCGAGCTCGACTGCGCGTTCGAGGACATGGAGCTGCAGTCGCCGCCGCAGTCGCTGCTGCGCACGTGCGAGCGCTGCACCTGCTGCCACTGACTGCACGCACATGCGATAACAGTTCCGCTTTATGCCGTAATGCTTTTATACTCGATAACCTTAATAAATATACAAAAGTAAGCGATGGACGCTTTCTCACTGAAACCGCATGTCTTATTGCGTTGAATCTTTTCGTTAATTATTCGCATCCTAAAGAACTCAAGCTTAAGGTAAAAGCAACAGCAGAGCATGGCTTCAGAATAACAAGGAACGCGACATGTAAGCATTTCATTATTTTAATACGTTAGGGCATTCACTGATTTCGTGGAACTACTTAGCGAACATTGCTTTCAAGGAAATTACAATTTAGAATTCAGCGTTGGCACTGACAACAGTTATAACGGATTAATACCATTCATGCGCTATACAGAATAAAAAGTAATTGACATCATGCTTTTGCGATGCGATGCGATGCTATTCATCGCCAGGCAACAGCGTTTTACAGAATTAAACCGACATCCGCTTTTGCAAACTAATTCCAAAACTTGACTTGAAAGATCGAAATTCGGTAGATGAATGTCGTTGATTCGTTTTCTGAAAACATTGGGCATGCACATAACCTATCTATGATGTCCAGACGAACTTGTCGCTGAGAAGGAGAAGTACAAGGACATCGGAGACGACCTCGACACTGCCTTCGTGGAGCTCATCCTCAAGGAATAGGCGCCTGCGCAGGACCACTCCAGCGACACGCCACGGCACTGTCACCTGCCAGCGATTCACTAATCCGAATAGATGTATTTTAATTTATATTTTATACTCCTGATTTAAGGTTACAATCCATAGCTTTATGGCGGTATTTATTTTCGAATATAAATAATTTATTACTTCTCTTTGTTTTTTTTACTGCACCTAAATATAATAGTTATTTTAAAAAAATATACGTATGTATTTAATTTTCAATTGTAAATTAATGACGTGAATGGCAAAAATTTAAATAATTTATAATTTTTAAAGTAATTTGAATTTAGAAAATGCCAGCATAATGAGTTATAACGAAATTGACTATGCCTCTATTATATTATTTACCTACTAATAAGATCAGTTCTAAAAATAAATGATGTTCGTTTTATTCTTATGGTTCGATTTATACACACGACAAGATCGTATGTTCTCACCTCCAATGTAACAAAGTTTTTTAAAAAGGATATTAAAATTAAATTTGTGTTATTTTCGATAGTGATAAAGAATAAAATAATAAAACTTCTCTAACATTATTATTAATGTTGATCATAACTACAATTATTCATATTATGCAACTATATACATAATTTTTAATGAGTAGCATATCATTTATATATATATAAAATGCCACATGTAGTTGCTTCCATTGAAGTAGATCCGCTTGGCTTCTTAATCAGTTATAGCACCTAAAACGCATGTTTAATTACTTGATCACATTTATTTTAGTTGCACATTTGCCAGCAAGTTAAATGATTTCAAATAACATCAAGAACTAAGGTCAATTCTACTTGACGTTATTGAGTCAGGATCTCATATGAGACGCGAATTTGTCAAATTGTATCATTATTCTATTGATTATAATTTATAAATTGTATACTAATTTGTTTAAGATGGATTAAAAATGAGTTTAATATACATATTTTTTCTAAAATACAAGTTATTACAATATTCGGGTTCAAAGTAAAGACAAAATTTTATCTACACTGAACCTAAACTAAACTTGAATAAGATACATTTCCGTTGTATTTTACCTACATTAAAATATATTCATTAATTAATAACAGTTAAGTGTTGTTTGATTACTGAATAAAAATACTAACCCACTAACGTTACTGGCAGATGAGGTGGTTGAAGAACGGAGTAAGTACAAGGCGATCGCAGAGGAAGTGGATCAAACGTTCGCAGATTTGTCGGGTTACTAAGTGTGGATAAGTTTCATAATTCCGTCATCAAAATGGTGACGTGTCAGAATGGCGTGTAGTGAGAGTTCGATGCTTAAATCTATGAGAGATGTTGATATGCTTGTAATACTCGGATTGCTTATTATGTTTTAAATACACATTCCAATTAGTTCCACTTATACTGAAGTCGAAGGAATGTGACAAAAACCTACTATTAAAATAAGGGCGTAGGCTGTTTAAAGACTTTTAATCTGCATTCCTTAAATGCATTTCTAAAATTAGAATTCTTAATTTTATAAACCAAGTGATAATGTATGAAATCCCGGGATATATCATGCCCATTTCACATCGAAAAACTCATGCAAATGATTGCCGAGGATTTATATTTAGTATCTAGTATATAATGATCGGATTCGAAAAGCCACTTAAAATATCACTTTTCTCTATGTTAGAGTCCAGCATATAAATAATTTCATAACAAATATGTTAAAAAATCAGGAAATATTTGCGATTACCCTTATTTTAAAAGTAGATCACATTAATTTAAACCTTCCTCAGTAAGATTTTGAAAAACCGCGGTTCTTTTTGCCTTAATGTTGGTTACATTTAGTCAATTAGCCTTTAAGGATTTTAAAAATCGCGACGGTTACCAAAATCTGGGGTATATGTACGAAGCAATTTCAATGCGAATAGTTTGATTCGCAGTTACAGAAGTTGCTGGTTATACAATTTTACTACGCTTTGCACTATTTAAAATCATATCAAAGGAGTTACAGCTAAAAATATAAATATGAATATTAAAATAATATACAGATTAAAGAGTATTGTTGTTTATGATACTGTTAAGTCATAGCAATATAGATATTTTTTAAAGGTGTATTACATAGATGTACACAGACAAAATAATTCGTCTTTCAGAATATAATCAATATCGCAGGTTATTTATAGGTTCATGTTTAAGATAGCTCCGTGTATCAAGTAATTTCTCATATGCGCTCTTTCTGCCAAATTTTATACATAATACACTTACTTATTTATAACTATGTTTGAGTTTTTTATAAAGATTTGTTGAACATAAATATCATCCAGATAAATTAATATCTCATGGTCAATATACTATTATTATTGAAATTCGAATTTATTGGCTCAGTTTAATAGGAAGTGATTGTATACATTGGATAAGGCAATTTAACTATTAAGTGCCTAAGATCAGAAAAAAACGAAAGTGAATGTTTTAAAAATATTTTAATACGGAAACTAGTTTCTTAAACGATGGAAATTCGTCTTTTTTGGTGTAACAATTTTGTTTTAATAATGCTTAATATTATTGTCAATGAACGCAAACGCCTAAACAAGCACTGCCGGTGTTAATTTTAAGATGACATTAAAACGATTTTTTTTACAAAAATAATTCTGTAAATCAAGAACTTTACTTATGAATTGTATCGACGTTTAGTTGGTTTAAGACGCTGTATTATTAGTGTAACAGATTTGTAAACTTTTGTATTTAATTAGCGGTAGATTTTTTACAAGACTATGTATTCTATTAATAATTATAAATGTCGTGGGTGTGTGTTTGGCGAGCAGAATTTCTTTTATAGTGCCAAAGAATTATGTATTTTTAATTCATATCCGTTTATTTTCTCTTTGAAATCACCTTTTTAATTTGACAAGAAACTATGGGTTTGCGTTTGTAACCTCATATGCCTTAAACATTAAAATTTAATTTATGTAACCTGATCGAGTTTTTACATATTGTGTTCGTGTCCAAGAACCTTAATGTCCACGGATTTTTGATGGTCGGAATGTTCGTATTTTGAAAACAACCAACAGATTTATTCGTTTATAACTATAAGTTTGATTGATTGAAATAGAGCAAATTAGTGAAGAAAAAATTGTTTTCGATTCGTTCTTGCGTTTTTTTCATATTTACGAAAAGTAGTGGTTACATTGCTGTATGCAATTTATCATGTAATTAGTTTATGAAGCTATATTTAAAAAAACTAATTCCTCCAGACTTTTAATTGTAACGCCCACGACATTTAGAACTTCAATTTCATACTTATATTCCCGTAATTATGTGATCTATGGCTGCTTTATTTAAAATAGCTTCCACCGAACGTGTCAGCGCTTCGAAAACCGTTCATTCCAAAATAAATTTATACAGTAACCTAATGTGCGTTTTATTGTGTTTAATCCTAAAAAATACTCTATTATACAATAACGAAAAACACAAGCATGTTGAGTCATAAAAATATTATCTACACTATAAAAAGGGTAGGCAGAGGTGTAAGTTCTGGTATAAATACCAACTATGGCCAACTTGGATAATTTTATTTTTCAAATCGAAAGATGCATATATTTATAGATGTCTCGTGTTGAGAATGGAACCCTGAACCTCGCGCTCACGTCAGTTCAATACTACTAGGCAATCACAAACAATGCAAACGTCAGTTATCCATAAAATGAATATTTTTTGACGTGGTTTTATCACCAACGGCTTACAAAACTAATGAACCATTGCTTCTAACGCGTACTGACGGTTTGATTCAATCGGGCCTTGGTCAAGGGAGTTCATGTTCTATTTTTTAGGGCGAGCTGGCTCCCCCACCAAGTTTCCACTTGCTAGTCGCCACAAAATCGTTTCTAAACTGTTATTCGTTGTAGTCAAGTTTATTGACAAAATTATAATACCCGTCTAGTAATTCAGTGTTAAGTATTCACAATTATATTAACACATATTTATAGTCCCTAATTTCTATTTCTAGTGTTTCGACCTAAGACGATTCTTTTTGTATAAACGTACGATGTAAACAAAACCTAAAACTGGCGTTCAATAGAACATAACATTTTTTCATTAAAAGTTACAATATCACAATGAGTTTTTATTCCGGATAATCGGAAGCGTTAGCTCAGTAGATCCAGTTATATTAGATCCGATACGAATTGCCCGGATTCAATTAACGGATCCGGTAACCTGAAAAAATGTGAATGTTTATTATTGTTATTGATTTCTTAAAAAAAAACCTTATTATGGGGGTACTTATGTATTGAAAGCTATCGTTAAAGAATACACTGGATTTATCTTTCGATTTCAATGTGTAACTATAACAATAACAATATTAACTAGTTTAGCTACGCTGTCTTGAAGTAGAATACAACAGTATCTTATAATGACGTCGGTAAAGTCCGGACAAAGAATCGGCCATAAAAATAGCTGAACAATAAAAAAAACCGAAACGCTTCTAAATTCTAACGAAATATTCTTTTTTTTATCTGTAATAAAGTCTACCATCTGAAGTTAATTATGCTAAAGAAAAAACGATTGTTGACAAGGACCCAAAAATTTAAAGACGTTTCAAAATTTTGAATTTGTTCAGCTACATTTGTGGCTGACTGTACTAGAGGCGAAAAAATTAGACATACAGTTACAGCAAAAAAATAATCTTTCAATACATTTCGAATAAACAACAAATATTAAACTTTCATTGCACCGGTTTTTCACTTTGTATGTTATTAGGGAAGGAAAAAAGGATACTAGGAATATTTTTCTAATTAAACATCGAATCAAATATCATAAATTTATTATTATTATATAATAATCATTATTTATTTTTTCATACACTGAAGATAGTTTCTTTTTTATTGAACTACATCCATAGGGTGCCTACAGTAAACCTATTTGGTACAGTGTTCATTCATCAAATAAAATCCATAAGTGATATAAATATTCTGATATGTCAAAGTAATGTAGGTATTATAGTCTACTAATTAATGAACATAGAAATCGATGCACGTGTGCAAAACACGTGGTGTCATTCCAACCTGTTCGTGTCATGTGGAATGTAATTTGTATTTTAGTTCGAAAATCTAGAACTATTAGCACTAAGCACTGCTATTAGTGCGTATTTTTTTCTGTTTATTTAGTTTGTAATTTGGCCTGTATGTAATTAATAAACAAACGATCCTCGCATTGGGATGTTTTCTGGTCGAGTAAATCATTCAATGTAGATCAGAAATAATATAATTCTTTGGGAGTTGGAAAGTTTCGGCGGAGCACCATCGTAATGGTAATGGCTATTTTGTAATATCCGAATTATGTTTACACGATGAAAGCCGCGTATCGGTCTCAATGAAGTTCGGCAATGGACTAAATTTAGTACCGAACAACTTTTACCGGCTGATCTTTATGAAGAATTTGGAAAATCTGCAACGTGAGTCGTTTTCCCGCGAGAAAGAGATGGCGCTATAATTTGATAGGTGATTGACGACGACATGTTTTGATATCTCGCATCCATCGACAGCACATGTACACATCGTATAGCTGTCGTCACGAAGCTATACAAGCTACCATCAGCAATCGCAAATACGGCTGGAGCTGTGTGAGAGAGCGTGACGGGTGGCGATCGCCGCGAGCGCTGCGATTGCGATGGTGGATCGGTATCCTGAATTTTTGGCACCGAAAATAGTCGGGCGGGCGCGCGGTATCGCCGCGAGGGCGGGCGCGGCGCAGTGCGTGTCGCTCCGCCGTGTGAACAGCCCGTGAGTGAGGTGAGTGCAGCGCGCGCGCACCCCGTGCCGCCCTGCTTGGATACTCCACCGCGCCGGGGCACCGCCGCGCACCACCGCCGCCGCCGCGCCGCCGCTCCGCAGGACTCGCAGGACCCTGGAGCGCCGACCCGGCGCGCGACAGTGACAGTGACGCGTGTGACACGTGACGTGTGGAGTATCCAAGCTCCTGGATGTTATCCTCCAGCTACATATTCGGTGATATCGCCCCGAATTCGATATCGCGAATCGAACGCGTTAATCTGCGCTCTAAAGTTCTCTATTGAAAATTGAGATGGCAAAGTGGTACGTGGAGACGAGTGGAACTATGAAAGAGTATCTGAAATAGTTAGAAATATGAATCGCGCGGCACTCGTTTTCCACGGATATGACTCGGGTTTCATCGCTCGCGCGTCCTCGCTGAAAATAGTGTTCCCCGCCCGCCGCCCACGCTGTCGCTTGCGCCCGCGCCGACCAGTAGCTTGTAGCCTATTTGCGGCACGCCGAACATCAGTATTTATTTAGCAAGATGAGGAAACTCGTCTCAATTTTTATTTTAGATCCAGACTTGCCCTATATGTCTTGTAATTAGGACACCATGGTGCCATGCATTATTGCTATTGTGTGGACGATGTCTAACTTTAATGTACCACTGTACTCATAGTCATTGCACTTACGTTTATGCAAAGATTTTACGTAGACTTAATTAATCTAAAGTTGATTAAAACAATGATTTCTAAGCATTTTCGATTAAAATGAATAACAAGATTTCACATTTTACTAAGTAATCTTTTAATCAATTTTATAAAATAAATACGATTTATCATTTAATTATAATGTATAATCTATATCTCACATCTCCACTTTGTTAATCCACGTGTGCTTTGGATGTCACTCACCTGCCTTCGAGTGACGTTAAAAAATGTTAGTAAAATAATTTTTATAATTTCAGCTTTATCCAGATTTTAACAAACTAAAATGTCACGTTCAAAGTCACATTACTAATATTAACATTAGTACTAAGATTATATTTTAGAAGATTTGCGACATTTTTCACTCGTGTAACCTTGAAGAATGCTTAATACGTAACTCGTGATGTCACGTACTTTCAGATTTCAAGATGTTTTATTCCTTTACTACTTATTAATTAAATTCAGTTGAACTTAGTCATTTATACTTCATATTTTAAAATTTAAGGGTAGTTTTGATTAATTAAACTATTTCTTAACTTAAAACTTTTGAAATGATTGAAATATTATGGAATGTAACACCAGTTATTTTGAAATAGGATATGACGCGCGTAAGCTCCGAAATTTTAAAAAAATAATGATAGCAATTTAAATACGAAACAATTGAAGTAAATTCAGTGACGTAGCCTTGTGGATAGAGAACTGAAGAAGAGAATGAATTTGCAAATGATATTCGACTTATTGAGTTTGTTATTTAAAAATTACCTTAGAGTTAAGATTTTTTTATCGTCACTCGTTTGAAATATATATTTTTTTAATTTATTTGAATAACTTTGTTTTCGTATTTCGACATTCGCGTATTTCACTATTGACAAAACTTAAAAAAAAAACTGTTATTCTTTAGTTTAACGCCGCCCTTCATACTTTACAAAATTTCATTCTGACTTAAATTGGGTCCGTGCAAAGCTCATACTTGCATATCTTTGGCATTTTATCGAATTCTACAATGCAGTTTAACTACTCCGAGCACTTGACTTCTATAAAAAAATAATTTTAGTATTTATCGAAAATAAATAAATTAAATTTATATAAAAACAACGTATTTATCAGCGAGTTCATTAATTGTCCCCATAGGAATGTGACATTGTTTTGAGGGTTGTCTTCTGTCATCGCGCGGCAGTCGATGCCTCGGGGCCGTTGGTGTTGCAAATAGGCAAATGACGTCAAGGACACGCGGGTATTTATAAACGCTACGTTGTATGTAACCGTTCCACGGGTTATGCTATGTTTGGCCATGCACACTTCCCTCATACTCCGTTAAACTTTGTTACATGTTTTTGTGGCTTACACTTTTGTTTTGAAATGTAGAGGTTCTAAGTAAATGGGAATCACTTCAGATGTATACGAAGAAACAATTAATTTTTTTACTTCGTGTTACATGTACTGCCATTATATATTTTTGAAATCAGTTCAAATAACTTTAAGATATATGAGTAGCACCAGACGACATAATTAACTACCATGAATTAATTGAAATGTAAATCTCGCACCAGCTGTTGGAGATAGCTGTAAAGCAGTTATTTCTGCTAACAATATGTTGGTAACAGTTGAAAGCCGGCCAGAAATATCACAACGTCATGCGGTACGTTATTTTCGCAACGGTTTCACGCGTTCAGTTTTCAGCTTTGCTTTCGTTTTATAGTTTCCATGAACATATGTTTGATGCGTTCCATTTTTAAATTGGATCTGGTTTCAAATTATAAAATACTTGTTTACGTTCATTTACTATGTTTTTTTTTAGTTTTTAATATTGGTATCAGGATTTTTTTTATGATTGAGTAGCTCAGATAAAGAGAAAAAAGCGGTAATAAGTTATTAATTGGCACCTTTTACTTCAGTAGGTTTAGGTAATATAGCTCTATCATTTCTAAATTGTCTAGGTGGTAACTTTTGTCATATTTTATTAGAAATTATTATACAGATATTATATAAAGTTTGTTTAAATTTTACTAAAGTATAATCTGAAATTCTGAAGACCATGATCGTGATAGTGCTTGCTCCACTTGCATTAAACACAAATGTAGAGCATTTTAGTAATCAACATAAAATATCTATTATTTTGATTTACTTAATATATTTTCATTGGAGTTTTTAATAAGTCTTTATTCTTGGTAATATATTTATTTTATTATAGATGATACATGGATTGGGGCAAAACTATAATATTGATATAGAATTTATTGCTCGGTGTTATCCATTACTTGTTTTAAGGCTGTTAAATTATAAATTTAAAATCTTAAGAAACTAATGATAATGCGAGAAGGACAAAAGAGCGTTTAATGTAGAGTAAAAATAGTCACTTTAGCCTACATTGTTTTAGTTTACTACTTTTATTTGCCATCTTTTTATACATAACATAATACAAACAAATGTAGAGTACTTAGGTACTTACACTAGAACAATTATACCTACATATTATGTTTATCTACTAACTGTTGAGAAATATCAAACGTACGCAAACATATTTATAGAAAAACAATCAAGCCTAGTTGTCTCTAGTTTTTGAAATAGCTATCTTAATATTTTGTTTTAATATATTTCTATATCGAAAACGGACAAGATTTGCCAAAGTTTTTTACTAAAGGCATGATAAAGTAACTCTACCTGAAGGTATGACAAGTTTCTTGTCGAGATATGATTACCCTTCGTCAATCGAAGTAATTATGGCGGCCTGATTTACACAAAAAAATGCTTTATATAGCTCTACTTTAGAACCACAAGCTCTCATTATTTCTACATCTACGTGATTCAAATAACGATAAAATTAAGTGGGTTGGGTAGAAAGGAAGAGCATAGTAAATACCGAAGTAACACCATTGAAATACATATTTCGGTATAAAGCATTAATACTTGATAGTGTCGATCGATGGGTATAAATATTTTAATGCATTACATCATCAGCATCAGCAAACATCTCAAGTTAAAAATAATAAAGAATTGAATATAATGTGTGACCCAAAAATACAGGAACATTTTCGACCGAATTATTCGGGCAATTGTTGACATTGTATTATTACCATATGTATATTAAGTGATTTTTACGTAACAAACAGTGATTCAATAACAAACATAGAAACATCTCCAAAAATATTCTCATTAATATTAGAAGAATGGACGAAAAAAACGATTACTTCATTAGCTTCCTTCACTGGCCTGTTTCACATAACTTTTTTATTATTTCGTGGAACATTTCTCAGATGGTGTAAACAAATATGGCTGTTTCGGACCGGGTTTCATCGTTTAATTATAGACTAACATTGAAATAACGTGTTGATACTTAATTAAAATACTCCTACATTCTTATGATTCGTTAATTAAAAAGGAATTTTCCATGAGAACGGTTCTGCTGCTATAATTATCGCAGAAATAAGAGAGTTATTAGTTCAATTTCAAAGGAACGGAAGCATGTAGGCGGTGGAACATTCCGCTAGAAACATTTGTTTTAAGTAATGTACATGTGTGTATTAAACATGTTTATGCCTTGTTATAAAACTATAAGAAATGAAAATCCTTTTTTTTTACGGGCACAAAAAAGTGATCCCACAACACCTAATGGTAAGTGGAGTGGGGTCCAATAGAATGTCGACTGACGAGATGATGATTACCTCTCGACAGAATTATGCCGGCCTGTTGGAACCGGAATGTATACACAGGCTGATCGCGGAACACAACACACTTACGTACACTATGATGGGTTTTAACACATTGTGTGCGGTGGTCGCTATTCGGCCGGATATAAAATATATCCTACCACCAGCAAATAGTAACTATAATTCGGAAAATAATAAGTTATTTCAAGTAACTAAGATATTTATTTTACCTTTTGAGATAATGTAATAATGGATACGCAATACTACGTAAGAATTGATAGTGAATCTCATAAAACAATACGTCAAGTAATGTTTCAATCACAATTGACTTAATAATTTACAAATACAATCACAAAAATAATTAGCTAACGATGTAAGATAATATTTCTTAATGACACTTCAAATTAGAACTTTTGAAATGATAATATTTTGTATATTAAAAAATGAATATACTTCGACGCGATACAAATTATAGGGTAGTACATATAAATTGGGGGCACCAAATTTTGTTAGTATGGAAAAATGGCGTAGGGTGGGTTCTTGCTGCTCACGACGGAATCTAAATTTGCTGCCTCAAGATACCGAGCGAGAGCAAAAAACCTTGCGATAAAAGTACAAAAACTTTTTTTCCATATTTTTTCGCCCACTAAAAGTATCCCTGGGATAATCCTCCCCAATTACGATATGCGACTGCGTGGAAAGATCTTTAAGTATTATAATGTGCTCATCGCAGGGTACAAACCCACCTCCCACTGGAAAGGTTAGGTCTTTCGTCTCCACGCTGGCTGTAAAATGAAATAAAATTTTCGAACTAGGCTGCTCACCTGATCAGTTATATTTTGTATCAAGACATATATTAAATCATTATATAAAATATAACAATTCCGTGTTTTTTGACACGAATTTTCGTGATCACTCCTAGCGGATGTTAAAGTCAGATAGGCGGTCGATCCTAAGAAAGGGGTGGAAGGGGTGTTAAGAGCAGACGGAAACTGAAGATATATAATTACATATTTTTTACACTACACTGTATACAATAAAGTGTAATTTTGGTTGCAGGCCAGTAACTGGCGTATTTTTTCGACCGAACCGTAACAACACAAAGCCGCCACCATGGACGCGATCAAGAAGAAGATGCAGGCGATGAAGCTGGAGAAGGACAATGCCATGGACAAGGCAGACACCTGCGAACAGCAGGCCAGGGACGCCAACCTCCGCGCCGAGAAGGTACTACATTCTAGCTTGTCATTGATTTGTTGCTTTGGGTATTTTTAAATAACCCTATAGTTTACATCAAGCATAAAACTCAAGTAAACAGTGTAGAACTGATTTTTAAAAGAGCAAAACTAGAGTTTCTTGCCCCTTTCTTGCAAAAATTTGACTGAATCTAAATAATATTTAACATTTTACAGATTTAATAAATTTATTCATTTCAATTCATTTATAGATAAATATTATAATCGAGGAAATATAGTTTTGTTTAATTAAATATACCTAATAATAATTATAAATAGTGATTTAAAAAAATTACATTACAATAGTCAGTTCCGTAACATCCTTCGATTGGGTAGATTTTAAGATAAAAACACAAATAAATTAAAAATTAAATAACAGATGTTCCTTTCCCTTGCAGGTTAACGAGGAAGTCCGTGAGCTCCAGAAGAAGCTCGCCCAGGTGGAGGAGGACCTCATTCTGAACAAGAACAAGCTTGAGCAGGCTAACAAGGACCTGGAAGAGAAGGAGAAGCAGCTCACTGCCACCGAGGCTGAGGTCGCTTCCCTCAACAGGAAGGTGCAGCAGATTGAGGAGGACCTCGAGAAGTCTGAGGAGAGGTCCGGCACTGCCCAGCAGAAGCTGCTCGAGGCCCAGCAGGCTGCTGACGAGAACAACCGGTAACACTCTATTATGATATTAAGTATCAATAATAATCAATAGAAGGTCATATACTATATACTGGCTGGTCTGGTTCTCATTAAAATACGATGAAAATGAGCGATAAAAAGAGTAGGGAATGATTACCTATGTGAACTAATCACGAGCAGATAATGTGATAGAGACAATTATATTCACTAGATATCGTTTTACGTTTCTATCACGAATACAGTTGTCACATAAATAAGAGCTAGTTATAGTTGATACTGATGAGATAATTGTTTGTTCCAGTATGTGCAAAGTATTGGAGAACAGGGCACAACAGGACGAGGAGCGCATGGACCAACTGACCAACCAGCTGAAGGAGGCTCGTCTCCTTGCTGAAGACGCTGACGGCAAATCCGACGAGGTAACATATAACCATGATCACGTAAAAACCTAAAGTATAAAATTTCCATAGGGGTGAAAATCATGCAGTAAAAGAAATATATATGATTATACAGAGAGCACGTAAATGAATTTTAGACGTAGCTTAGTAATTATCATCATTCTATATATAATAATGTTACATCAAAATTATACTAGTGAAGATACCGACAAGGTATATTTAAGACAAAATGAAATCCACGTCATCACAAAATTGGTTCTCATTAAACTTGTATAATAACGTATGGTGTTGGTGATGCCCAGGTATCCCGTAAACTGGCGTTCGTTGAAGACGAGCTCGAAGTTGCTGAGGACCGTGTCAAATCTGGAGACGCCAAGATCTCAGAACTTGAGGAGGAATTGAAGGTAAATTTTTGCTGCAATTGTTGATTGTAAAATTGGGATAAGAATTATAATCAATATAAACTTTATTACGTAAAGGGATCAAGGCGCACTGCACTATTTCAAAAATCTTATATCATATTTTATTAAACCTTAGTTTTTTTTCGTTATTCTCTATTTTCTATTAGTTTTCTTAAAGCAATTCGTTACTTCGAAATCTAACAAATTTTTTCGACAACCAGGTCGTAGGTAACTCCCTTAAATCATTGGAAGTATCGGAAGAGAAGGCGAACCAGCGTGTTGAGGAGTTCAAGAAGCAGCTGAAGACCCTCACCAGCAAGTTGAAGGAAGCCGAGGCGCGCGCCGAGTTCGCCGAGAAGACCGTGAAGAAACTGCAGAAGGAGGTCGACAGGCTCGAAGGTACCATCTCGCTTCCATCCTTACTCTGTCATAACTATTTAAAATTCAATCTAACTGCTATTCAAATAAAACTATATTTCAAATAATTTGAAATAACGAACCTAACAGATTCAGTTTCGAAGCTCTAATATAATAATTTACTTTTCGGGCCGGCCACTACGCGATATTATCAAATGACAACATTTTACAGACGCATTATTCAACGAGAAGGAGAAATACAAGGCGATATGCGATGACTTGGACGGCACTTTCGCCGAGCTCACAGGATACTAACTTACCCTTATAGTGCTTAGTTTAATTATACCGTCCGTTCGTACCATCCACACCGACCATCTGTTTATATCGACACCTGACTAGCATCGGCGTTGGAATACTCCCGTTCTGAACGCTGCAAATCCAAATCTCCAGTGACATTGGACTTGATACGAGTTCAATCAAATTCATCTCCCATATTTTCTGTATCACAAATCTGTTTATTTTTAATGCTCCCTAACCCTTTTTCGATGTTTAGAGGATTGTCATTGACTTGTAGATCTGCAAATGCTTTTCTGACTACATCACTCGCTGACGATCCTTTAGAAATCGTAGTTTTAGGCCCCGCTTTTTGTGTTGTGATTAACATGTCTTTCGCTTTACGCCTACCGACGTGGACCAATGCTTCGAAGGTACTTTTTACTATAATATAATCTCTTAATTTTTATACTTAAACATTTCTATAAAGCTATCCGCTTCAGCCTTAAAAGTTATCAGTAAAATTACGGTTAATCACGAGTATAACAATAATAACTTTTAAATCCTTTCTTTCTAACCAAATCATATTCTTGGAAGAATCATATCATTTGTTTCTGGAGACGTGAGATCTTTTTTTTAATAACGGTACAATTAGTTGGTAGTGAAAAAATTTTGAACTATTTAGTTCTGGAAGTCCATTCGGGGTTTACGTAGTGGTTCAAAGTTCCGTTGTTTCCATATTCTGACATATGTATTGTGTGTGCCCACAGATGAGCTTGGCATCAACAAGGACAGATACAAGAGCTTGGCCGACGAGATGGACTCCACCTTCGCCGAGCTGGCTGGTTACTAAACACCATGCACAACGCACTCCACACATACACACCAGTACAAGCACGCACACACACGCAGCACAGCTGCCCATCCAACAGTTACACTATACAATGCAAATTTGATTCGTCTGTACACGTGATGTAATGATATTTATTAATATATTATGTAAATTTATTTACGATTTTGAAATAAAAGTTAATTTATAACAATTATTGTGCTTAATTTTTATTATATACAATTTAAGACATACTGTATTATGTATATTTAAATGTAATTTAAAAGCAAATTTAATGTTTTCGCTTCAAAGATACATCAACGACAAAATATATATATTTTTAATAAATTCGCTATCAATTACTTTTAATGTCTTTATATAGCAATTGATCCAATGAAATCCAATATCAAATAATTAAATCCGGAAACAGCTCTCATTAAAAACTGACAGTTGTCAAATGACGTCTTTCCGGAACGAGCCTGTAGGTGCCAGTAAATCGCATGCGCGGAGAAACCTCCAGCACGCATGCGCGACTACCCTCATAGCCCAATCGATAGTGCAATGTAGAGACAGCCTGTTGGGCTCCCGTTATTTTCTCCTTATTTCCGAATAATTTAGACTTTTTGCGTGATTATTGTGAAGAAACAAATTCACGGTGTCGGTGTCAAGTAGCGTCCTGCCGGGAGCTATCACGATGAAGATGTTGGCGCCCCGCGACGGTCCCGACATCGTGCCAGTCGAGTCCTGTGAGTAACAACAGTTTCACTTGCACCAGAATCACAAATAACATTCCCAATTACGATTTTATGCTTTACTGTTACGTAACATGAGAAAATGTTGGGGTTCATGGTATTTGTTATAGTTTGTAAATGAGCATTAGCTGAGCGTGCTTACAAGGGTCATTTTATTTTGACCAATCAAAGGTGGTCTTTAAGATATTTATATACTAGCGTCCCTTTGTTTCCAAGTTTAAATTTATCGTGAACTCTGTTTCTTGTAACCTTTAGACGTGGATGTTGGAACAAGTTCATTTTTCTACCATATTGATCTACGCTGCAAATTTTCTTTGTTTGGAATAACGAAATTAGTAAGTTTTTATAAGTGTAAACTGCTAATTTAACATATACATTTCAATGATCGTATTTTCTATATTGCATCATGTAGATTACAATCAATGAATATTAAAAAATGTCATGTTGTTTTTTTTAAATATTAATTGCAATTTAGAAATTCGCAAAAGTAAATACCATATTTTTAATATGGAAGTAGTTTTTGATTATTGCATAATTTTTTTTTTGTATAAATTTATAAGCGAATTTTTTATATTGTGGCATAGCCACGAAACCATAAAACAAAAAGTAAAAAAATATATGAAAGTAATATAAGTAACTACAAAAAAGGGACAAGAAGCCAGAAACTCAAATTCATGTAGCGCAGACCTTAATATTTTTTTTTTTACAAAAGATAACAAAAACGTTGAACAAGACATCACAAAAACAGATTAAAAACAGCTCGAAAAACAAATCGCCCATTGCGTTATCCGGAGATAATACGAGAGGCGATAACAATTTGGAACAGGGCGAGAATCACCTCATTACTCGGACGACACTCCAAACATCCACGAGAGCTCCCTGATAATATTATATTCAACATTTATATAGCTCAATTTTCTAGAATTTACATATTTTTTTTAAATCATGACAAAAATAAAGACAGTGTAGGTAATATTTAATCTAATATCTAAGGTCACAAAGTCGGGGGACATATTTTATTCTGAAAACGAAATCAAATTTCAAAGCGACGCAATAATTAAATTCGTATCAGCTTTCGATACTTAGGTTACGAAAATTTTGAATTTAATCACATAATGGGATATAAATAGTTGAGTCAAGCCGTGGGCGCACAAGTTTACCTCTATTCGACTTTGGCGACATAATCTTATTTATTTACGAGAGAATGTATCACATATTTAGTACCTCATTCAATCAATCAGTTTATTATTATCAGTCAATTAATTTATCGCCATCCACAGGTGAATATACTTACGAGAATGCGCCTCATATTGGAACCTTAGTCAATCAATCTATCGCCATCCGTTGCTCAATGTATCCACAAGTAAGCGCTTACCATCCAGGCCTTAAGCAGCCCACAGTCATCCGCCTTTAAGTTCCTGACAAAGATTAATTATGATTAATGAATAATAAACTTTTAACGCAAATAAGTCATTTTTTTCAATCTCCTATTAATAATCCATCGATGAGACGACTAACTTGCCTGTCTATCGTAGAAAATAAAAAAATCCAGAGCATCTATATCTGAAAAGATCAACTCTGAAGTCTAATACATGCGAAATATAATAATAACTGCTCGAAGTCACCATATTGATTCTTGACTCTTTGTAACAAAGAGGAAATTACCATTTTTTTTTCTTTCCCCTCTTGTCCTTCTATTGAGTAGACGGCGTCACCTTGACTTGATAAGATCTCGATAATTAATTCAAGTTAACTTAAAACAAGTTACGAGTTAAAATTTTTCATCTTATTCTACGATAAGAATAAAATATAATATTTAACATAATTTTACTGACTTCCCTTTTCGTGATGCTTTGTATTGCAATAATTATTGCGGAAATAACATATTATTTGAATTTCTATTAAGCATGTTCGTCTTGTTGTTCTACGACTGGGGGTACACTCCGTATTTTTCAATACCTTTCCATAATCCACCAAATAGGTCGTAGGTCAGTAGGTTGTGAGGCTACGTTTAGATATCTAAAAATAATAGATAAAGGCTCGTAAGTTGTTACCAACCATATTTGAGAAGGCAACTGTCGGTAAAGGCGAGTTTCGTCGGGTTACTTTGACATTTCCGAATTTATAGTATTGTTATTTCTTTACATTAATGGTATTTACACTTGTGTATAAACATGCTACTTAATCAAATTTAAACTTTATTAAACAACAAATTAAAAAAACAGCCCAAAACGTCCCCTGATCAAATACACTAAAGGGCACATTTGGCACTCGCAATGAAATCAGTTAATGAAGTTACGACCGACTAAGCACGGAGCTGTCTAATAGATAATTCAATTATTGCATCCACAACTATAGCTTGATACGTGCGTAATCGAATTTGTGCGCGGGATGAAGGCAAGCGTGTTTATTTTATTTTTACGCCGTTTCGTAACACGCATTGAGGTTTGCTGTCGCGGTGAGGGGCTTTGTTTGTGTACAGGCTGCGTGTTTGAACTTTGGTAGGAACGTGTGATTCGCAAATGGGTCAGTTTGGTGCTGGAGGCTAAGAGCCATGATTCTTTAAAGTGTACCAATTACCATGACTAATTATTTTCTTAAGTTATTCATTATGGATTAAGTGGTTCCGGTCATTTTGCTTTGGTAACGGTGCTCGTAAAGATGCATCGTGCATTTTTTGGTTCAAAGAGTGACCTCATATTACAGATGCTAAATGACGCCGAAAATCAAATATCGTTCCATCGTTCTATTGCCACGCGTATAAAAGACAAAAAATAAATACATATTAGTGAGGATAAACATTAATTGCATTTTTTTTAAAATCCTAATATGATATTTAATTTTCAGCCAAACACGTTCCATTTTAGTCTGTAAATATATTTTAGTATGTTCATCCTAAGATATGCTCAGTCACCTTTGACTAACCTTAGTAAGAACAGATCATTATTATAGAATGGATTGTGCTCCTCCAAATGCCTTATATATTCCAATAAAATCAATACCGTCGGGGAGCTTTCAGCCCCAAACTGGCTGCAGAGTTATAAGGCTTTATGTAAGTAAATATTTGTTGTTTATAAGGTTTCTGCCAGTTGGGAAAATTGTCTGTTCCTCGGTTATCGATGCGATCGCCTAGCCTCTGATACAGAAATAAAAATGAAGGTTGGTGAGGTAATTAAAGTTATTCTATTTTGTTAAAAATTAAGGCTGAGTTAATTAATGTTTATATCACTTTAATATCATTATTATTAGTTATAATAGGTTGTGTTACTAGGTGATTGTATATTCATTTTTAAAGCAGAATGTAGGGAAACAGGTCAGTCCCTTCAAAGTCATAATAAGGACGAAATGGAAAGGTAAGGTAAGGGATTTAAGCCCAATTTTACGAAAAAACTAAGCAATAACCTTCTTATAAAGCTTAACATTTTTTAAAGAGGAAGTATAAACACATAAAAGAAGTTATGTTCATAGCTGTGTGTGAATAATAGATAAATCTATGTACGCTTTTGCCCAATTTAAATTCCAGTACAGTATCTGGAAAGTTCTGAAAACGTGTCATTATGTTTAGCGACGGAACCGGGCCAAACTATCCAAACCCCACGGAAGGCGAGGGAGCTGAAGGGGGGCGAATTACGTATCAAATAGCGAACCTCGCTCCCCTCCGACACCAACTTGCTAAACACAACAAATAATTATTATAATTAGTCTATACTGTGTACTCATTTAGGAAAAAAATATCCAATGCATAAACTAGCGGAAGCCGCCCACAAGCTATCGAGGTAATTGCTCATAATGCCGTGTTCAGCCCACGTTCATTTGTATAGTGTCAGCTGTGAATTAGAGGCATCAGAACACACTGTTTTCAGGAATCTATTTTCCCCTTGATCAATATTCCGAGAAGCATGGCTTACGTATAATCAAAACTTTTCTAAAGGCTTAGATTCTCAGAAAGGTATATTAATTAATCTCGAAAGTTCTGGGAAAACTCCACGGATGACTCATTGAAAGCTTCTGAGAAGTCCAGCATATAATGTAACTCGCATACATTGTATCCATTGTTCGTAGCACTCAGTTTTCATTACGGGGACTGCTACGTATAACGCTGCTACGGCGTAGTACACTGCTACGATTATGTCGTTTATTATTCTCTACGTACTTAGTATACATTTTTGAAGTTGAAGTTTGAACTGTCTTCTGTCAGTAAAACGCGTATGGAAAACTTCGCTCGCCTCGAATAAATTGTTAAATAAAAAAAGTAACAATGTTATGTATTTTCTAGTTCTTAAGACCAATCTGATAAATTATTCTTAGGTACATGTTCTCTTTTGAGAAATACCTGACATAAATGATAAGTGGGATTTACAAATAATCCACATCAAAGAGAGAATTAATTTCGTAAGCTTAAGTTGTTTCTCTAAATTCCCTTCGTGTATAACTTACGACCGTTAATTGAACATTTTAATTGTTAAATATTTTATATCCTTACAATTCCTTTATTAAACAGGTACCTCTTTACATAACTTCAAAGGGTAAATGCTTAAAAAGCTTTAGATTAGGGACCTTGAACCTTTTTGACGAAGCCGTAGACTAGGGTCTCTTGTTTTGACGTTTCAATTAAGGTATACACATAGTAATGTTGTAATTTATCGTTAAAGCAGCCATGAATTACTTAATCATAACTGACAACTGTAAACAAAGACTTCGATTATCACACTGTTATTGCATTATTTCGTGGAAATATTTAAGGGTTGCAAGCGCCTAAAGTGTTCAACCAAAAGTCCTGTTTGTTTGTATTCCGGCCCTTGTCAGGCTAACAAAAGTAATGTCATGTTAAAAAAATCGGAAATATTAAAGTCACCTAACTTCACGCTGTGCTTTTATAGAATTGCACTGCTGTCGTTGAATCGGGACACATAAACTCCTACGATCGCTGTCAACTTGTTTCTTCAGATGCACTGTTGCAAAATTAATTAACGTAGTTCAAGCAACTTTTTCATAATTATTTTTTTTTATAAAATCTAAATATTGACAGTTAATTGCAGCCATTTTGTTTCGTTGTGTACAGATTAACGAGCAGTGTTTATGAAGCATCTTATTGACAAAATACCTATTTTTAAAAAGTTTAAAATGCAAAGAATTCACCTTTAATTTTGAATAGTCAGCATTGACAGCACTAAGAATTATCTGTTAAATTTTCTACGCGCTATACCATGTCAATGTTCCAGTGGTTTGAGGTCCATAAAACAAAATTCCTGTCGGCTTTTCTTTATGTAGAATCTACGTAGAATCTAATTACCATTAGAAGGATTTGCAGACCGCATTTATGCATATTAGTACCTATATGTTGTGTCAGGTTTCCTTTCGGATAATTTTACATTTAGCCATGTTATGTTCAGATAGTTCAGGAACAAAATAGACAAAAGTAAGACATATAAAAGGAGTCCTGTATCGTTAGAATGTAACAAAAAACACGTCACGTCTCCATATTGTTTATTAGGATTAGTTGAGAGATTACGTGACTGTGCATTAGTCTCTCGATCAACCACAAACGGCAAAATTAAACGATATGGACTTACGAGTCGCGTTATACAACATTCTAAGGAGGCTGGTAGACTCACAAGTACATTTCTTAAATAGTATTTGACATTTTGTGCCACATAATGTCATATGGAGCTTTTATTCCTATATCGGGCGTAGATAATGTCATTGCGTGCTCTCATTATATAATCGAGTGTATATCTAAATACAGCGTAGTTTCATGAACTTTAATAATAAACAGCGAATTATAAATTCATCAGCCTTTACCATACATCTTGACTGTTGTACCGAAGTAATTTCTAATGAGCGGGTATCGGTAATGATATTATTTTTAAGGTCGTAAAAGTTCCCTTTGGACCTTTAATCCCGGGCAAGAGTACCTGAGACTCTTTGACCTGGGAGTCAAACTCAAGATATCTCAGCCCATAGCCAATATAATGAGACCTATTAGACTGGGGCCTTATTCTCTATCCCACGCACGTTATTTTGACAGTGTGTAACAAGCACGTAACACAACGCATCATGTTTAGGACTATAGAAATTTGGCTTACAGAATACCATTCCACACACATTTCTCGAAGATAACATGACACGGCCGCGTTACGCGTTTACACTATCATACAGAATAAGGGCCCTGAGGAGGCAATATGTATTTTTAAATTTAATAATGATATTGAGTTGACATCCTGACCCTCGTCTGGATAACTTGTTTCAATTTAAGTTTATAAGTAAGTTTTAAGTACAGTTCCAAGAACTCCGGCTTAAGTAAAGTTTATGTTCAGTATTTAAAACGGTAATAAATGTAATGGAAGTTTGACTCATTCCCAAGTTCTCGTAAAACGTGATTAAGGGGACTAAGTAAATTTAATAGCGACTACGATGAAGGAAAACCGTGATGAAACCTGTATTCCTGAGAAGTTTTCTATTGGAATTTTAAGGGTCTGTGAAGTCTACCAATCCGCACTAGGCCATCGTGGTGGACTAAGCCTACCCTCTCAGTAGTAGAGGAGGCTCGTGCCAGCAGTGGGACAGTATATAACAGTTAATAGAAATAGCTAATCCATGCACGATGACCCCTTTTGTAAGAAAAATCGTAAAAAAAAATCATTGTACCAATATTCGAACAGAATTAAAAGCGATATTGCGTTTAACCGCTGATGAATACTCAAACCACTTTAATAAATGAGTCATTTCACAAATCAGATAAAACGTCCATTACTTGTAGCCTTTATGGGCATAAACTTGTTTATTTATATTTAATAACGTATTGCACTAGGCACGTGATGCAATATGGCGTCATCGTCATTATTATTAGCCCTAGAAAGTCCAATACTGAACATACATTACTTAAAGATTTCAAACAGACGTTATGGCATAATTTTATTATAATTTAATTGAGTATTTAAGCTAATACACTGTTAAGTATGTTAGTCAAAGCCACCTTCATTACGATAATTCTTGTATAGACAAATTGCTGACAATGATACCGCGTTGCCGCCATTTTGCGTTGCGTATTTGATCGTGACACCTAATTCGTTATGTATATTTCTTAAAGTATCGATAAGTTAAAGAAATAAAACACGATCGGAGAAATTACGAAATAGCTCTAGTCGGCTATTTAGAGTTTACAGCTTTGTCGAATAAGTTGGCAACAGAATACGTCTCTCCAGCCAAAATAAAAATTGTTCATAGTTTAAGGCCACGCTGATATTTAGAATTAAAACTAAACCTGAAATACATAAATAAACAAGTTACAAGCAAACTAGTTCTTTATTTACGACATGTTGTAATTTGTTGCGTTATGAAAAGCTGTTTTAGTAACTGCAAGCTGCCTCTCAGACGTCGCTTCATTAAGCGACATTATATTTCATATTTACATTTCTTTGTAAAAAGAAAACGAAAACAGTGTAAACTCATTGCAGGTGAACTCAGTTCATTAAAACTTTGTGATATTGTCACTTTGTAAGTAGTAGCTGTCTGAAGTCTGTCTGCAGTTGAAAGTGTTGATAGTTTGTAACGAGCTGTTGGCGTATATTATTTTAGTTTATCATTTCTTTTCTTAGTTTATATTATATGCACAAGTATTCTACATTTTTTTTTATTTTCGGCTATAGCTGACGTTAATGGGTCTTTGTATGTCGAGAATTCTTTATTTGAATTGAGGACAATGTTTTGCTGGATTGTTCTTATTTTGTTAGGAATTGAACTTTTCCATTTCCTCTACCCTGCTAGAATTTTAAATTTTTAGATAATTTTCCAAGAGATTAAAATACACGACGTGTAAGTGTTCATCATTGTCATTTCAAAATGGCCTTAGACATTTGTTATGTTACTCCATCATTGTTGAAGTAATTTTGTGATATAAATTGAGCCATTTTGTAATCCCTTTGCGGGAACATATAACAGTCCAATGAATGCGAGCGGAGATCGCTCCGAGATGAGAAACCTTAGACATACGTAATGCAAAACCAGATTGCAATTTGAATACATGTTGCCTATGTACCTACATATTAACTGATAACATGAACTCAAAGACATTCAAAGAGCATAAATGCGATTTTAAAATTGGTTATCTCTTGCATAGAATATTATGGATATATTATTTAAAAAACTGCGACAGTACATTCGCTGGTGTTGTTTTTTCACACATCAACTTGAGGATGGTTCAATATAATTTTTATACTGTTACTAGTTGACCCGACAGACGTTGTCCCGTCTTAACTATGAATTTGCAGCGCGCATTCTGTCAATCGCTGAAATTAACTTTTCTTAAATTTTGTAACGTTCCGCTCAATTTTCTTAATTTTTTCTTTCATAAGATCCTTCTCCTGACAACAACAGACACAACAAAAAAAAATTGTGAAATCGGTCCAGCCGTTCACGCGTGATGGCGTGATGGCGTGACCAAGGGAAATAGGGATTCTTTTTTATATATATAGATGATTACTGAACAGTGACATACATTTTTAACCTATGCGACTCCTGCGAGACATGTATAAATTAATTTTTCCTTGTATCGGTAAATGAAACTTCTTTAGACGAAATGAAACTTCGTCTGTTTTTATCTGTTATGACATTTATCTCGCCAGCATTTCAGACTATTTCAACTCTTGACCAGGTGTGTCTGCAGCCTTATTAGCCTCAGTTTTAAATGAACTCACGTAAAGTACAATTTGGTTTGTCCCGACTCCGGACGGGTCGCGCACGTGACCAACAAACTCCGCACGCACGCGTGTCACCAACTTTATATTACAATGGGGTGCTGGATAAAGTCAGGATTTATTAAGGTTCTTGTGAGGAGCCTCTTTAGGATTCAATGTCAAAAGATCTCGTAAGGAAACCTTTTTAGGATTCTTTTATTGGATTCAATATCAAAATATGAAGCACAAACTCTGTTAGAGACAAATATTTAGAAATTCAGAATCAGTTTGTACTTTAATACTTCAAAGTAGCTGATCAGTGAATTAATGTAATTGCTACATAGGCAAAAATCATAATGATGAACACAAAAGAAACTCCAACACACTTCATTAAAAATTTAACTAAACAAGCATAGATTCCAAAATATTGTTTGTGATACCTCCATATTTTGTAATGGATCTGGAATAAACAATGATAGACAACTCTGCACTTTTTGCTACAAAATACCTCCATACTTTATCCTGTCATGAAAAATTACTCGCACAATTTCAGACGCTCATCCTATTCCCCAGATGAGATATTTAACCAGACGGCCTACCCTTATCTTCCCAGGGGATCTTAATGCAGACCTTATTATCTAACATACCTCTTTGTTAACCAGTCAGCATTTTTTATGGTCAGAAGTACGATGTTTTTATCGCAAATCAATATTTTGTTTTGTGATGTTCAGAATTTATTATTTTTTCAGATAATCGAAACAAAGAATATTATGTATTTATGTGTTTTTGTGTTGTGATGCAATGTATTCTTATTTTTTCAGGTAAACCAAACAAAGATTATTTTGTGTAGTTTTTAAGAATTTCTATACACAAGCAGTTTGAGACATCTGCTTGTGTCTAGTTCTACCGTGTCCTACTAAACAAATAACTTCCTTTTGAGGCTCATTGAATACATAATTCTTACAAAATTGGAATTCAATTTTAGGCAACCTACCGTTCAATTTACGTAATTGTTGGCTTTCAATAGATATTAATGTCATAATCTCAAACAAAGTGTTCTTTAATCTATAACGTTTCCACGTACTTTTAAGAGATAAGTTCTTTGTATTTTTTTAGTATTCTTGCGATGTGTTCAATGAATTTAAAAATGCATATTGCCACTTCGTAGGAATTTTTGCGACTTCTTTTAAAAGTAGAAATTTATCTCTATCGCCTTAATAGTAATAAGTAAAACAATAAATATTTCTGTTTTGTTTTTAATATCTATTAATATTTCGGAAGAAAGAAAATATTGGAAGGTTACATGCTACATAACCCTTTGAGTGGGAGTTTCAAGTATTACTATTGGTGATATATATATCAAAATAATTTCAAGGAAAATACTAAATAAAATGTAGAGCATTCACAAAACCCCTCCGCATTTCCACCGAGGTTTGGATTAAAAACGAACTATATTAAATCTTGTTTTCCAGACAATCTTGCAAGATATAAATAAAATCATATCTCGTGACCATTATTCCGATGCTATTGTGCGGGGACCGCCCAGACAGCTTTGTTTATAGCTTCAGTTGCGTGGGTGCGATAAGGGCACCAGCGAACTAGTGCTTCAGATTTATTGAGAATCCTTGACTTTAAACTTCACGTAACCTATTTCAAGTTGGTTTTATTGCAGTACTCTTTTAGATGTGTTTTTGTGAATGTAATATTACGTAAGACGCAATTGTTTAACGTTTGGAGATAATGTTCTGACCCATCATCATAACGAAAGTTGCAATTATCGTTACTATAAAAGTTAACAATAACAAGAGGGGTTTATGATTATTCCCTAAACTGTAGTGTACTATCAACTCTACCAATAAACATTGGATGCAGCAAAAAGGAACCAATCTTCAAGCCCTTATAATTTTATTATTGTCACTTATTACAAAATAGGAGTATGAACTCTAATTACAAATCACTTCCACGTATCACTATAGGTGAGAAATATTTCAAATTGAATTAATTATTCTGCATTGGAACGTGCTGCCAAAAAATTTTGCAATTCTGTTAATTTGTCGAATAAATTAACGATAAACTTCGATTCTACTAAGTCGTACTAAGAACTAAGTGCATCCACCATTCAAAACGCTGCAAGGGCCTGTAAACGACAGCGGGGTAAACGATCTCTTTCTTACGAAGAGAGTATGTTCAGTGCAATGGAATAAAAAATGATATCTACATCTCCCGCTCGAACGAAACTCGGTCAACCAGTGATTATATTATTATTTGAAACGACTTTCACGATGGCTTTAACACCGAGTTTTTGAATTTGAGATAAACTGCTTATGTATATTATAGTTTTGTTTTGTATAGATACCTTGAGACAAAATAAGCTTTGTTAGTAATATTGTACAATTGGGACATAAAAGAGTCGAACGTGTGTTCAAAGGATTTTTGGATGGAAAACCCTTTGAAAAATGTATTTTTCAAACTGGAAACGTCACTAATTTGACAGGATCAAAATCAACAACCGATACTAAATGATATTTTAAATCGATCCAGAGAATAAACCATTCGAAACAAGTTAGCCGTAAGCATGTCAAACAAAGTCTATTTTGATTGTTCCATTTAATCCAAAGATAGCGATTGCGATCGTTTATTCATCGCGGCTGTAAGGGTTCAATAATACTTTCCATAGAGAACCATAATGAGAGAAAGAAAAATATCAAAATTATATTTCCATTAAAGTTATATTGGATTGAAAATACTTATAAATATTTCAGCGTTGGTTTTAGCCGGCTGTACAAACACCAATTAATTTATCCAGACAGACGTGGTTGTTTTTTCGTCTGTTTACCCAGCCTCCGGGATATTCTAGGCCGTGATTGTGTTTGATCGCCCCTTATTGCATCTCCCCCCTCGCCCCGCGCCGCGCCTCCCCTCGCCATCACTCGTGACATTGGCTGGAGGTTGCCTGTGTTTGTATGTGTCACTTGTGACGTCATTAATGCATTTCACACCGTTGGGTGTTTGCGTAATGACAACTTTTTACCTTGTTTGTATTTATTTGTATTTTGCATGACACATAATTGAAGTTCATTTACTAATGTTAATTATGTTGTGACTTATAATCTGACGCGTCATATAATACAGTCATACTGTCTCCCAAGGGTAGTCAGGTGTGCAACAATTACGCCCACGGTATTTGCGTCCCATGATGAAAGGGGAGAGTCTATTGTCTTGTATAATATGTTCGAGAATTAATAATAAACACCTCCGACTTTAAAATAAACAAATGTTCATGTTCTTATTAGTTCCATATGAATAAAAAATTGTATGTATGTTCTGTACAGCCTTTTCCCGCTTGAAAGAATAAATCGTCCAATGACGACCTCAGCCCTTAACTAATGCGAGGCTTACTGTTACTCGATTGCCAAAGGAGGGTAATGTTTTTCAATGTCCCTTTGCAAGGGCGAGACCTTGGGCTGTTAATTCATTCGCCACCACTAAGGTCGCCACTGAATCCAACAAACATAATTTCATATTTACATTGATTATAATATCAGCCCTGTAATATACTGTCCCACTGTTCGGCACGCGCACGGGCCTCCTCTACTACTAAGAGGGCTTAGTCCACCACGCTAGCCTAGTGCGGATTAGTAGACTTCACCCACCCTCAAAAATCCTATAGAGAACTTCTCACGTATGCTAGTTTTCCCACGATGTTTTTCCTTCACCGTTAAAGCAAGCGATAAATCACAAATACACACATAATTTTGAAAAAGTCAGAGGTGTGTGCCCTTGTGATTTAACCCTGTGGACATTCGTCTCGACAGTCCGTTCTACACCCAACTAGGCATCACCACGTTTATATTAGTAAGGATTACCAAACCCGTAGTATAACCAAATAGCAGAGCTCGTTGCAAAGTCCACCACAAACAAAAATATAAGAAACAAACTCTGCATGTAACGACTTTATTCCGAAGAGAAATCCGAACGCATTCGTTAAAACTTTTCGTATAACTTTGCTTATACGAATATAGAAAATATAAATTGTATTTGACATTTGTAGAGAAAGTTTATCTTCATTTTGGCTGCACATATGCTAGCGTTGAGTATAATGTAAGGTTAATAAACGTGTGATTGTGTAGGCTATAATTTACTTCAATGTAAATAAGACTCAATGAAATGATGATTTTTTTATCACAGTCGATGCCTACCCAGTTTCGGCATAACGAAAAGTTGTAAGCAGTCTGAAAGTTTCTATGCACCTTTTTAATGGTTGATGAACTAAAGTTTTGTCAACAGAAACTTAACCTAATTTTATTTCAATAGCAAACTCAATTCGGAACAATCATCATTTTCACGTTTTAATTTTCACATTCAAATATTCAGTAAAAACATAGCCCGCCCTGATCGTCCACAGCCTCATTTCACTAGTAAAACAAATCTTTCGCAAATATCTTTAAGGTCGAAAAACCTAAAAATTAAATCATCCCATTATTGTTGTTGTAACATTTTTTCAATTTGTTTCAGTCAACAAATCTCGGATGTAATAAGGACATTTATTACTTGGCCGGTACTTTTCCTAGACGAATGTATTCCTACAAAATGTAACTATAGTAAGTAGGTCACAACACGTTGCTCCCTCTGCTTTCTATAAAATATTTTATTATTTACATTTGCAGTCTGAATAAGAAATTCAATCTCGCACGATATCTTATTACTTCGAGAATGTCTCTGGATGTCTTTAATCAAGCCGCGTGTCATTTATTTCGACAGAATGTGGACATTATTGAATGTGAAAATGTAACAATATCTTATATAGTAACCATTATTATAACTTATTCTATATTTTATAATTCTCTTTGACTTATTCTTCAATGTGGCTTAAGATGTCTTAATTGTAAGATAGAGCATTTTATAGAGGGTTTCTTTTTGAGTTTTAATATTATTACTTCTTTATTGTAGCAGACAGTTTCTCTTAATACATCTGCGTTACGTTGTTAGGATTTTTTTTTAAAGAATTTCCTTAATAATCTTATCAAGTTGTTTTTTATGTCAAGAGATATTTGTACTTGTAACGGATAGAGGTAATAATATTAGCTCTATGTTATTTGCTGTCCCATTGCTGGGCACAGGCTTTCTCTACGACTGAGAGGGTTTCGGTCATAATTCATCACATTAGCCTATTGCAGTTTGGCAGACTTCACATACTCTCATATTTGAACATAGGTTGAAGATACTAATTTTAGAATTGGAATCTATTTATGTTCATTAAATGCGAGCTGTCATTTTATGCATCGTTTCATCTCATCACTCGTTGGCCCAAATGGCGGCAACGCTTCCACGATTACTATAGAGGTGTTTGTATTTTCGCTCAGTTGCCACATTACTTATATTTTTAATATTCCAGCTCTTGGATAAAGTTCAAGTTTTGGAAATAAGTGTGATTACACTGTTGCTCTACTATGCTGGTTCAATATAACTTGATGTGTTCGCTTCTTATCTCGATTGATCAGCACCGTACTTATAATCACGCTAATCAGGAATTTGGAAGGTTTAGTCGTGTCACATACCTGTCTATATCTATACTATTATATAAAGCTGAAGAGTTTGTATGTTTGAATGCGCTAATCTCAGGAACTACGGATTCGAATTGAAAAAATATTTTAGTGTTGAATAGCACATTTATTGGGGAAGGTTATAGGCAGTATAACATCACGCTATGGCCAATAAATACCAATAGGAGCGGAGCATTAATGAAAAATGTTCCAAAAACGGGGCAAAAATAAAACTCGAGAAAATATATTGTGGATTTTTTAGTCCGGAAAACCCAGACACCCGAGCGAAGCTGCAAGCAATAAAATAATTTACGTCCCGCTTGGTACATTACACACTAGTATGATAGTTTGCTAAAACTTTTGTTGTTTCAGCTGGCGAGTGGCACGGGCGCACGTTCTGGGCGGTGGTGGTGTGCGCGTCCGCGGCGGCGGTGGCGTTGCTCGCCGCGCTCGTCTGCTGGATCGCACGCCGCAGGAACTCGCTCGCTCACAAACTAGGTAACTTCACAATATAGTATTGTTATGCCTCATATTCTTCAAAGACACAATGATAAATTTAGTTTTTCGAATTAAAAAATCAATGTTTATAAGAGATTTTATAAGGAAAACAATTCGTTTCTTTCCTGTTACTGTACCTATATTCATTTATAGCATGTGTGGAGCATCCGAATTTTGTGCATAATCGGTGTTCTGACACACGTGTGTGTTGATACCAGGCGGCAAGCGCGGCCCGGACAAGGCTCTGGTATTCCAACCCCCCCGCCGAGCGACGGCGGTGCGCTCACCCGGCTCGGCCACGCACTACCTGCGCAAGTCGCCATCACCGACTGCGCCTGCGCCACCCGCCGCCACCTCGCCGCCGCAGCCGCAGCCCCAACCGGTGCCCCCGCAGAACCCGGTTGGTACACCTACACCTAACCTTATCCATATATTATGAGGTCAAAACGAATAGCTTAATACGTATTATGGTGTAAAACGTAGAACGTTTTGAATTAGTACTATAACAGGAAACATCATGAGCACACTACTGCAGGGCGATATTCTCGTACGATAGTGTAGCTACACAGTACCCTCACGTACAAAATATCCTCCACCACGCCATAGTGTGCTCTACTTGTTCATCGGTTATTATACTGGTGTCTAACATTATTTCAAGTTTAATATGCAACCCCAGGTTATACTGAAAGTTTGAGTGGACAGCTTATATATACGTTATATCACGTATTCGATTCCAGTATGGAAATCAAACGATTTGTAAATCTAGTCATGTTACAAGAACTACGGTAACATTAAAAAAATGATTCTAATTTTCACGTAATCAACATAACGCAAAGTATTACCTGAGTACTTTAATTACAATTAGTGTGTTAACGTAGGGCAATTGTTCTTCTTAACAATATTACTCGCCAAACAAGGCGTTTCTACAATCTCGTTCGTCTCATTAGTCATCAACGAGCAACAGCCCGAACACGCCAACCGCGCCCACCGAGCCGGCCCCGCTCAGCAAGGAACTCGCCGATGCCCATGCCACCGAGAAACCCAAGCCCGCTGAGCCTGAGAACAACGACGGCCGCCTCGGAGACCTGCACTTCAAGCTGCGGTGAGTACAGTATTGGAATTCTATTATTCAGTTGAACGAAATACATTTTAGGTTAAGTTATATAAAGTTACGAATATCGGCTGTTGGCCGAGGCTTGCCATGTGAAAACCAATACTATATGTAGACTACATTTGTGTTGTCTTGCCATCGCTCGGTATAGATTGCAAAGTTGACCGATCAAGCACCAATTTCCTTTGGCATAACTCGTCACAACTCGCAGACGCTCGTGATCATCTCCTCGAACAAAATGGTAGCACCTGCTGGGTATTAACTTGTCTATGCTCACGTTGGCCTAAGCTCGACCAACATGTATTGCCGGTTAAAATATTTGAAGATTGATTTACATTGTAATTACTACGTTGACTTAAGCAACGAAATATATGTTACCTGCGCCCTAAAACAACGGTTAGTTGAGTTACAGTGAATATTTTTTATTAGGTACGTATACAAAGAAAATGTTAAGTGTGAACGGTTTTGACGCATCGTTTACGGTTTTTTTAATTCACTTTCTTATTATTGAAAGTCTTTCTCTATTACAGACACAAGATAGTTAGTATGTTATTATTTGCAAACAATTGCAAATGCTGAAATCACAACTAACGAAAATCTAGTCCAGCGAACCACATAATTCTATCTATTATGTATTAAAGGCCTGAGAGTCTGACGCAGTTGAGTCGTGTTGAACACATCCGCTTACGCAACCAATAATTGCAAAAGCGGATTAGGTCTACGCGATAACAATGTTGAGGTCGCTGGCTAATTACTGAATTAAGCTGACCAGTGGCGACTTAATATTCATTCATACTGATTCTCAATGATAATAGCTGGATTATATTTTATGTATGCGACGGACTCATAGTAAGATTAACCTTTTCTAAGTTAATAAGAAACATTCTTAAGTGCGATTTTACAAGTTCTGCGGGAAACTATAGAAGTTTATGATGTAATTAAAGAATGGATAGACTATTGCCATATATTTGTAGCGGATCTAGGCTGAATGCTGAATTTTACATGAATACTTTACGAAATCTAAGTTATTTATATGATAATAAATTAGATCTATAATACATTAGACAACGTATGTAAATTATTCAAGATAAAATAAAGTATGATAACACAATTTGTATTAACACCGTTGTGTTCGCTGTCTCACACAAAATATTTCTTGACACCATAAAGCAATGTAAATAACAGCACATAATAAAACAGACAGTCCGTCGTAGGATTTCAGCTTCATTCTACGTGAAAGGTGATTAAAGTCTACTCAATTAATACTTTAACTTGAGTCTACCTAGTCTTGCCATAAATATTGTAATAAAGAAAAAAGAAAATTGTTAACTGCAAATAACATTTATTACTTTTACAGTGTGTCAGTTTAATACATAAATATAAAACAATTAAAAATATAAAAAGCTTATTCGAAGTGGTCTCCATTGGCTGCAATACAGTCCTTTAAACGATGAGGCCAGTTATCAATAGAAGCACGCACTCTTTCCATGGGAAAATTCTTCACTGCCAATCGTATAGATTGTTTTAGGGACTCAAATTATCATGGCGTTTAGAGCAAGCTGTACTCTCTAAAACTGACCACAAATCATAATCCAGCGGATTAAGATCGGGACTAGACGACGGCCAGTCTTCAGCTCTGATGAAGTCCGAAACGTTCGATTCCAACCAAGACTGCGTGGACCGAGCTTTATGACCCGGCGCCGAGTCTTGCTGGAAGGACCATACTTGGTTATTGAACATGGTGATGTTAAGGGGCTTAACTACCTTCTCAAGAATGGTATCTTGATACACTTGTGCCGATGTTTTGATACCTTTTTCACAAAAATATGGCTCAGTCACTCCTTCATAGCTAACACCCCACCAAACCATCACTGAAGTCGGATAATGTCCACGTTGCACTCTGTCGACTAATTGGGAAGCTTCCTTAGAGCTTTGAGCATAAATACGGTCATTTTGTTTGTTAAAATGTTGCTCAATTGTAAAAATTTTCTCATCCGTAAACAAAATTTTTCTGTGACCTCCCTTTGCGTACCGCTTCAGTAGTTGTTTCGATTTTACCACCCTATTCTTCTTTAAATTATCAGTTAAGAAATGGCCAGTGCGTCTCTTATAGGCTGCAAGTCCTAAGTCATCTTTTAAAATACGCGACATGGTTCTAGGTGCTATCTTCATTTCCCGAGATAAAATCTTTTGCTTTCGGACAGGATTTCTTCGAATTCTTTCCCTTACTGCTTTGACCACCTTTTTCGTACGAACACTACGTGGACGGCCAGATCTTTTCTGTCACAAACAGAGGAGGTCTCATTGTACCTATTAATAGCCCGGTACACAAACATTTTACTAATACCAAGTGTATGGAGAGTTTTAAAAATTGCATTTGGCTCCATACCTACTTTGTGTAATGCTATCACAGCGATTCGGTTCTCTTTATCACCCCACACCATTTTAATATCGCAAAATATTTTACAATGTATTGGCGCCAAAATGAGAAAACACAATGAACAATCGTATAAAAATGACAGATTCGAAATTCAAATGTAATATTTTTTTATAATTAAGTGTAACAGTATTTATGGCCAGACTAAGTATACTCACAATATCTTAAATATTCAAATAATTTAAAATAAATTTTAGTTATGAAACCATTTATCTAACCTGTTGTATTCGCTGTCTCTAACAAAATTTTCGCGTACAAATCATTCACATGGTGCGCGTATGAAGTGACTATGAATAATACGCCAGTCGTCATGAAAACGCAGTCCTCACGCATCAGCAAAGTCAAAAAATATTGCATAATGTTTTATTTTAATCTATTGTATGTGCTTAAATTATAATAATATATATTTTTAACATGCCTTGAAATATAGTATTGGCGTGAGAACTATGAACACCTATGCCACCTTAATTAGCCAATCTTCAACACTATTTCGCATAATATTTCATACCAGAGACATTCTGTCATCGCGGTGCTGTACTACTACCGCATGAATCCGAGTTTCATTTCTCTTCTGCCCGCCCGGCACCCAAAACTAGAAAATTCCATAAAAGTTGCAATAAAATGGAATTCCACGTAGAATACAGTTTCAGCGATCCAATCGGATACACTGACTTTTCATAAAATCGTACTGCGAAAATAAAATTGTATTTGAAGTGGTTTTGAACGTAACTCAAATTAAATGGATCGGACGTGAAATTTTACTTGGGTGGGTTATAGATTTTGCCAACTGGCGCTAGATAGAACTACTCCTAACCATATTGAATTTAATATTTCTTATTTGGATCCATAAAATAATAAAATGCAATTGTTCGGCGGCTTTTTAAGGTACCTTTACATCCGTATCGCGACCAACAATATAAAGGAAACCCCAGAGGACGATTTTCTACATTTCTTTTTTCAATAAACGCACTAAAATATGGACCTGTTACCACTTGGTCTAGTTATTTGTTCATTCTCTTACTTAGAAAAAAAAAATAAGCGCTAAGTCAGGCCGTCGTAATAAGATTGTTGTCATAAACTCAGATTCCCTCGAAAATGGAGAACTTTACTCTTGTGCGCTCCGAGTTTTCTCATTAATATTAAAGTATTCGCTAGCGAAATTAAATTAATCGAGAAGTTTATTTAAAAATGTTGATGAAAATATTTTCGTTCAAGTTTTCTGTTATTTGATTAGGAAAATAAAAGCCGCCGCTCAATTTAACGTAGGCATAGAGAAGTAACTTAATAGGAAATTACAATTTTCTATTGATGTTTTCTTACATCAATTCAAGAAATTATTTCATAGAACGAGTACTATGATGTACTATGCGGTAACTCCTTAATTGAATCAATTTTATGTCCATATGTGTGAGAAAGCATTGTGTTCAAGTTAGTATAAAATAATTAATATTTAGTTTCCGCTCATTGCCATGTTGCATAATGCTTTATTTTATAGAGTTGTTTTATCTTTTTAACCGACGTGATAAAATGAGGAGGTACTCAATTTGACTGTTTTTTTTTATGTTTGTTACCTCAGAACTTTTGACTGGGTGAATCGATCTTGATGATTCTTTTTTTTTCTAACACACGAATCAGAGAGACAGTGCAAATAGCCTATTCTTGTTGTTGGTATTTTTAAAAATACTATTTTCTATTACTAGCTTTTGCTCGCGGCTTCAATTGCATGAAACAGTTATTCCGGGACAAGTATGTAATCCTGGATTTAATAGCCTAGTTGTAAGTTAAACGGACTGTCAAGACGAATGTCCCTAAGATCAAAATCGAAAGGGCACACACCTCTGATTCTGAAGGAAATTTCATTCGTTACTTAATTCCTAGCCATATTTATTCGCTAAGTTATTCGAATTATTCGTCTAAATAAGTCATAACAATTCTACGCCCCTTATCGGCATCCCAATAACCAATTTTAAAGTTGTCTATAAAGAAATGTAGTAGTGCCGCCGTACCTCGCATTTTCTCCCCAACTTTTTATTTTATGTGCGAACTCCCCCGGGGCTCTACGGGGCGCGTTACCCAATCTCTTAATGTTGTCTACGCGTATAAGTTCCATTCCCTTTTTAATTTATTTATTTGCTCTGATCTTCATATTCGTGCGTATATATTTTCATTTTAAATAATTCTATTTGGTAACAGTCATCGAACCAAACGAAAAAGAAAGATCTTTTATAGTTGGTTCCAAAATAACATATTCCGAATATCACACAAGACTTACGCAAAGAATTGAATTCTTCTAAATACCGTATTTAAATGATGCAAGTCCCATTGATAAGGTGGATATAAGCTACAAATGACAACCATTTGAATGTAACAGCCCTCCGTAATATATGTGAAGGTATTATAACTCATTGTGTACCAAAAAGTTGTAACTTTTATTTACTAACTGTCGATTTTAATAAAATATCCTAATCGCGTTTATCCGTCGATATCGAAAATTGACCAATCTGAATAAGGTATTTTTGATATGCTAACAGAATGATCTATTTTAATTGGTTTATTCTCGAGATTGGTTCGGAGGTAAGTTTGGGATTGTTTATTGAAAATTGGCCATAATTCAGAGATGAAACTCTTAATTTCAAAGGGAAACATTATAAATTGTCATAATACGATCTCTCAGTGGTTCTTTCGAGACGGAAACGAGATTTTTCTAGTCTGTTTAAATCTGCGGCATATACAATGACGATCACAACCAACTGGCAATTACGTGACATAAAAACTATCAAAGTCATTCGTAGAACATACAGCTGACGTCATAGCCGGGAAACCCGACGCAAAATCGATATGTGCCGCGAACTCTTTGTCCTTTACCGGGTCCTCATAACACGACCCAAATGATTGAGGCCGCCATCGAACGCTCTAGGATCTATGCAATTACATAACCATTACTATATGCGTTAATGAGCTATTATCGTTTGCGTCGAATTGCCGAAATGTTCGCGATTCGGGGTTATTTGATAGACGCTTGTTTTCGAAATGTTTAATAATAAACTAATGCCGTTTGTTACGTAAAGGTTAAGGGATAGACAGACGATAATATTATACAACCGATTATTGCTTCTATTTTTGGTTTACATCTTTGGAACATACGTTGTGAATAGTGGATGCCCGACGGGGTAGGCAGATATATGTAGGCGTGATGTATGTACAACATACTTTTAGTAAACACTAAAAGAGCACTATTTTCTTTGATATTGATAAAACAAAGAAAAATAAAAAAGTTCTGTTTTATTAATTTTAAAGAACCATCTTATACTCATATCAATTCATTCTCATACAGATGTATAACACAGAATTATTAAGAATGTTTCAAGGTGGCAATATCGCACACAAGGTTAACCCGTCGGGACACACGCAGCAATAAATATCATTTAGTTGCCTTTTTTACGTACACTTGATGTAAAATGTTCTATTTTCTGTAATCCCCCATGTTACATGAACATGTACAATTTATAGCTAAATTTTAAATTTATTTTTTATGTAAGTATTTTTTTAAAAAGGGGAATAGAGTAAAATTGTGGATATTTATATTTATAAGAGGAAATTAACAATCAAGAGACTCGCCGCCTTGAGTTCTGCGAAATAAAAACTGTAATGTTTTTTATTGAATTATATAACATTAAATAAATCTCCTAAAATGATTAAGTATCAATGCTTTACTGTGAACAATTTTAAATAATAAACCCTCTACAACTGTGTTGCCAACTCTTATTTGTCAAACCCCTACAAAATTACTTCAAACCACTAAGAAATCAATCCACCGAAAATCCACTGAAAATCTGATTTTCCGGTGGCCTTTGTTTAGGCGCAGAAATATAAATGTCTCGGCTTTTTCTAGTAACCCTCTAATAACATTCACTTCCACACTATACTAATTATAGATTAATATTAGTAAAATGTTTTAGTGGATCCTCTCACCATCTCTTATAAACTAATTCACTAAGAACCACTAGCTACTAAAAGCAATATTTCTACGCTAAAATGGGCGTCTCAACCACCAGCTTTAGTAGCAAATTCACTAAGTAGTTACTAGACACTGCTCTCCGGGCAGCCCTTAGTTACTGTGGGGTGTATCGTTACCTGAAGGCATGTAAAGTCGTCTAAGCCACTTTGCTGTTATTTGATAACAAGCCAACAATAACGCCTAACTTCGGTAATATAGACTCGGTTTATGCGCGTTGTATATTTTTATTACATTATCAGACGTGATCATTTCGAGCTATTTTAGTAATACCCCCTTAGAATTTGCAGAATATGATGTTCATATTTAAAAAGATAATTCACATCACGAGTAACTTAAAATAATAATGTGTAAGTATACAAATGAATACTTTGAAGTAATTTAATAACGCCTGTGTTGGTTTAAAAATATCCAGCTCAATAAATGCTAAAACGGAATTTTTACTATCCAGTTAGTTTTTAATGGCATAGTTTACTTTATAGAATAATAATTTTACTGACCATCAAAACATCAAAAGTTTAATATTTCAATTTCCGCAAAATAATATAAGCTATAAAATGAAACAATTCAGTGATCATGTAGTACAATAAAGGTTCGGTGCTTCGGTTACCGAACACTGACGTAAACAGTTTACTGCGACATTGAACCAGCCGTAAACGCGAGCTGTTCACCGGCTGTTAATAAAAATGTTTAACGCTGACGGTAATTAACTTCTAAATAACTTTTATATGCCGGATTTACTACAGATAGAAAGTTTATTTATTTATTTCAATAACAATACACATAGCCATTACATGGTTCATCCAGTGCAACCTGGCGGAACTATTAATAATAACATTAAACTTACAATATATTCTATAACTATTTATAAAAATAAATAATGTAACACAAATGGGAACTAAGCATAACAAATAACAACAAAATATTTGATTCTTCTGTACTAAGCCATCCATAATTTCCATTTTTCAAGTTCGTTTTTTAAAAAGGTGTTTCCTAAACATTAATCCTTGGCTGTTTCGTGGACATAGCTCCAAAGACAACGTATGATTATGACCAAAATTTGGCTCGGGCAACACTGAAGCTACATTAAGTTCCCAGTGAGTTGTTTGGGTGCCAACTCAGCTTATGTTTTCAGAGCCAACGGTTGTTATTTAGACATTGCCGTAGAATTTAATTAAAGTATAATGTCGAAATGTCGTGAAATTTTATTAAGTCTCGAACCGTAATTAGCCTAGATTGGACGGTTTTAGCGTCACCGACTGAGAAGCTCGAGGCGTTCTGTCAGATTTAAAACGTGCTAATTAAAATCAGTACAATTTAAATGAAGCTATTAGAAAGTTTGCAACACATTTTAAAGAACTTTATTTAGCTCCCGATTAAATTTAGGGTAACCTTATTTTTATTATAGACAGTAAAAAAAAAGTCCAAATGAAATATATTAATTAATTTTATTTAGCCAGGAAAGTAAAACTAAGCGACGTGTTTATTTAATTAGTGATGAACATGGAGACCAGAAGAAATATTTTTTTCACACAACAAAATTAAAAATATATTTTAATTTTAGAATTATGGCATGAATCTTTCCCTGTGATAAACTAATCTTAAGATGTCCGACGGATTGGTCATAAAACCTCCTTACACTTTTCTATTTCACCGCTGGAGCCCTCGTTTATTGCGTAGCAACATATATCCTACCCACACGTTTGTCGCCACAACAAAAAGTATCGTCGGATTTTCTGAGATACTTCTACCCGACCCTCTTTAATACTTAAGGAGGTCAAACAAACTTCACGCTGTTATATAGTATTTTTGTCTTGAAAACTGTTATATCTTTATTACTTGGAACGAAACAAAGTTATTTCGCCTTATACCTATTCCTTTTTAAACAATATTATGACTATGTATATTGATGAATATCTCTATAAATCTTAAGACGCAGGCGGTCTTTAAATCACAGTCTTCTAAATAGCCTATCTAAAAACAATTGCTATCACGTGACGAAATTAAGTTCGTAAGATCGGCGGTAAGATTTATTATTTTAATTTAAACCATCCAGGGTCGTGATAGGGCACAAATCTGGCTGTTTCGTGAATTAAGACGGGTAATATCTCTATAGGGGCGGTGTTAGCCCGACCTCGTCTACGTGTACTTAGGCGCAGACATACGCAGCCGACTCTTATTTATTTTGTCTTATAGACATGGTTGCAAATATTATATTTGGGTTTAGTAATTGAGAATTGATTAATGTGGATTATATTTATATAATCCTGTGTTTTATCTTAAGTTACGGTTGGTTTTATATAAGTAAATAATTTAACAAAAAACAGTTACATTATGATATAAAAATTTCGTAGGAAACAACCTTGTGTTGACACAGCAGTCTACATCGGAGTTTATTCGTTATACAGTGTAGAGACGACGGGAGGGCTGTCTGCGAAGTATAATGTAAGAAGGCTGTCTGTGCCTGAATCCACTGTATATTCAGCCCAGAATTCGCTATTGATGACAGGCTAATTATTAACGGGCCTTGATAATAATAATTATGCATTTTAAAATAATATAAGTACTTATTCCATGCTATATGTATTTTTATATTTACGCAATTTGCCTAAGGCTTCTTTAAGGCAATTTGTTTTTTTTGCATAACGTAACAAAGTTTATCCGAAAAGTTTTTGTTGAAGATCTTTTTTATTTTAATACAAAGTGGAATGCTAATTTTGTATATACAAGCCTTGGAGTTGTTTTACAATATTCATTTCTTTTCGTATAAAAATATTTATGTAAGTTACCTTTTTGAAGGTACAATTCACACGGCAAAATTATCAAAACCTGAGGTAAATGTTTCGTGTTTCAACAAAAAGAAAGCTTTCAGCAGTTTTCTCCCCAACGTCAAATATTTGAAAACTTAGCAAAGCGACGTAAAAGTGCTAGCGTGTTGAATGTATTATTAATGTACCCGTTTTGTTGATGACTTTGACGTCATTCGAAGCTGATGCATACTATTTATGTGGCGTCGAACACGTTATTAATTATATCGAACGGTTAATAAACGGTCTGTCCAGAACAGCTAATAGATTTCAATAGAATTTTAGAGGGTTATTTGAAAAGGTAAATAGCACGAGAAAAGTTTTATGGCAGCCATGGATTGCGTTACTTTTTTCCAAGTTTTGGGATGCAGTAGGCATTTTATTTAGTTAAGATGAAAATCGGACTACAATCGAAACATATTTTCAATTGTGTATAGCATATATCTAAAAATTCAAATAAAAATAGTAGTAAGTAAGGTCAGGTGGGGCAAGTGCGCCGACGGGGTAAGTGCACCTACCCTAAAAAAATCGAGAACTATTGATGTTATACAATTACCGCAATCTTACATCTATGCTACTAACTGAAATACAGTTCCACTAAAAAACATAAATGGCTATGTTCATTTTAATACGATTTATTCGCCATTTTATTTTAAGTGTCATTTAGACCTGTAAACCGAGATGACCCCGTGAAAGATAACATCAAATATTTCAAGATATTTAACATATTTCTGTAAACCAGTAAGGTGAATACATAGTTTAAACCTTTTATTTTAACTTCCTGCCTGAATTTTATTTATATATACTAAAATAAAGGATTTTTTAGCAATGCGAAAAAATTTACCTAAAAATTGTCGAGTAGGGCAAGTGCGCCACAGTTAATAGTCGTATGGCGCACTTGCCCCTGATCCATATATAGCCAACCTTTTTTGAGAATAAGTTTTACTAATATGAATTATTATTATTAAAATGTTATACTTAACAGCAGAATTTTTGTACTCAAGGTATGTTGTTTTGAGCCGACTTAAATAAAAGGGCGTATTAGTTAATTCGTTTTTACAAAAGAAAAACTGAAATACCTTGGTCTAGAGCAACTTTACGTGAATAGGTTGCAACTGTTCGATGAGGCACGTTATCTGGATATAATGCAGCTAAAACATATCAAATGTCACAAGGCCATATTCTAAGTAATTGAGTTATAACGCATTCAAAAATTGTTAATTCCTACATTTTTGTATGTTTTTTTTAGTTTTTAGAAATAAAATGGATTTTATATTAGGGCTACCATTTTTTTATTCCAACATATCCGCACACAAAACTCTAACATAGCAAAAAATTATATATCAAAAAAAAAAAACTAAAATGTTTTCAAGCCCTGATTTACATATATATGGCGCACTTACCCCGAATTTGATTTGACAGCCATAGTTTGTTATAATATTGAGTGATTAAAAATTATCCAAGAGCAATGCGAGTAAAGCTCATTTCTCTATGGACTAAAGTGAGTGTTTTCTTTATAATGTTTCATATTGGCGTTTTTTTTACACAGGCGCTCTTACCCCATTTCCGGAGGCAAGTGCGCCTACTACCATTTTTTTTTACTTTGAGCAAAATATTATTAATTTATGGTCCGATTTCCTTGAATGGCTATAGGTTGTTATCATAAAATACCAAGTATTCTTAAATTAATAAAATTACATTCTTAAGTCAGCACAAAAAGAAATTATTTTGCATTGAATCCAGCTATGAAAATTTTATGGCGCACTTCCCCCGACTGACCTTACTCAAATTTAAATTAAAAATTTAATGTGATTCACCTAGAAAGTTATTTGACTTAATTTAATTAATTTGTAATAGTCGCCTCTGTGGCGTATGCCTCCCCTAGTTTTCTCCACACCTTTAAAATTTTTACTATTAGGTTTGAAAAGTTGAATTTTATTGTTTTATTAAAAATAATTTGATTGATCCAAAGCATCCCTTTGGTTGTAATTATAGCCACCATATATTTATTGCGATCTGCCGATATTTTTCATTGTCATAGGGAGCGTTATATCAGACATTAAAATATAAAACATTCGATTGACCAAACCTTTAATTTTAATTTAGACAGTCATATAACACGAACGTTTGAATGTATTATAACCTATAATATAAAAATGAATCGCTGAATGTCTTGCTAAGTGCAAATCTCGAGAGCAGCTGAACTAATTTTGTAATTTTTTTTTTATATTCCTTGAATTACGAGGATGGTTCTTATGGCGAGAAAAAATTAAAAAATTGCCTGTAAAATTCTAAAAACAACGCTTTTCTATATTCCCATACAAAAGATTTGTAATAATACTTAAAAGTCAATTTGAACTTCAATACCATACCATAAAGTTTAAGGGTTAGTGGAGGGGTTCCTGGAAGGCAAAACAATTGAGTGACGTTAGATGGAACGATGGAAAGAATTTGAAGTGTTTTATAATTTTTATTTTTGACATAATGTATTTGTTGAATTATCAACGTTCTTTTTTCTTTTTGAAAGGTTTGATTGTGAAGTGCTGCATTTTAACTCTTAGGTTAAATATATAAATAATGGGTTCATTGTTTCCATCAGCTATGAGAACGAGAAGAACGCGCTGGTGGTGTCCGTGGTGTCGTGCCAGGGTCTGCCGGGGCGTGAGCCGGCCGGCCCGGACCCGTATGTCAAGCTGCAGCTGCTCCCGGACAAGCAGCACAAGGTCAAGACCAGGTGAGGATACCGTGCCATGCTGATATAAGTTTTATTATACATATAAAATAATAGGATTATTTAATGAAATTAATGAGATTGAAAACTGGTGTTTATCAGTAATCACGATTGAATATCTGAAGGTATTTTCTATATATCTAGTAGGTTTATAGAAGCCCAAAATCTTTTCCTTAAAACCTATCCCATGCACTCTTTGCTTATCTTAAAAAAAAATCATACATTGGGAAAACAAATGAAACGCATAAAATTCTAGATATATCTGTCTATAATATATACAAAATAAACATGCTCCGTTGGACCGTTAGCCTAGAATTTCGGTTGTAATCGATCATGATATAATTGCAGAGTGGTGCGCAAGACGCGATGCCCGGTGTACGACGAGGACTTCACTTTCTACGGCATCGCACCCCACCAGCTCGCCGGCATCACGCTGCACTTCGTCGTGCTTAGCTTTGACAGGTCATTACTGTAAACCAATTGTTAATAGATAGAAGATATCCCTGACCTACAAATGTCGATAATAAATTACCTTTGCTATGGAGGGAAGTAGACAAGTTAAATTTCCAACTCTTTCCTCTCTTATTGTTAGATTAATTTCGTTGCGGGATAAATATAAATTAGTGTTCCCGGAAATTCGTCGAGCTTCACCGCTGGGTCTCATAAAATGCGTGCCTCTACTGATCGTGGCTTACAGGAGTTGTAGTGGTGGTTGTGAGGGCGGGAAAGTCTCTAAATACCAAGCCCCTATTATACCGAATAGTGAAGAACAAAATGATTTAAAAAAGAGAATACCCTGGTGTTAATTCTAAAATTAATAAATGTTTATACTTTGATATGATCGTCAAGAGGAATCTGAATTTGCATGATCAATTTCATATATGGTATTATCTGCATTATCCAGGTCCCATTGTTGGATACAAATTTTTTTTATTATGCTATTTCTCACGATCTAGAGCCAGTCGCAAGTGATGTAGAGTAGTTATATAAAATTCTGTAATGATTGATATCCTTCCAGATACTCCCGCGACGAGATAATAGGCGAGGTGGTGTCGCCGCTGTCGAACCTGCAGCTGCACAGCGGCGAGGCCATGGCGCTGTGCCGCGAGATACAACCGCGCAGCCTCAAGGTAACGCATTAATATTCCCTGAGCGCTTCTACTCTGTGCTGAGAACTAATGTATTTCGATGCCCTCTGTTTTCATTTACAGTTACTGATATAAATTATTGGTTTAAATGTTACAATCGGAAGGTTTTTCGTTATGATTAGTTGATTCTAGTTCTCGTGACTACATACAATAACTAACCAAACAAGATTCTGCTTTTGTAAAAATATTAAGTATTACACGGTGCAAACACCACTTGTCTCGAGATCGAATTATTAAGCGACATACCGATATTATACTGCGAGATGTGGAAACATAAGAGTAACACCACAGACTTGCTCCATTATCATTATCATTAAATCTTACGAGAAAGCACAATCCCTTTCTTAATTGATATATCACTAGAGATAGTTTTAAGAGCTCCGCTAACGGCTGCTTTCAATATACAATTCTATTTTCATATTTCATCCGATCCCGAAAATAAAACAATCAAAATAAATAAAGGTCGGGGTCCTATTCCGTCTACGAGGGTATATCCGTCTTTTTGCTATCACGGGCGTTCTATAGGTAAATAAGGGATTTTTTAACTCTCTTACCTATACGTCTATCGAAGCTGTCTTTCGAATAGCACGCCCATAATTGCAAATACTCATGGATTCACCTGTTGACGGTATCCCGTCAACCTTCCGTTCCTTCCCCAGACCTTATAATTTGTAAGTACGTGGAAAAAAGACTTCTAATCGATCCATTTCCAATTACTAACAATGTAACACCGGTGTCCGGTGCAGATGCGCAGCGTGGGCCGCGGCGAAGTGCTCGTGTCGCTGTGCTGGCAGCCGGCCGCCGCGCGTCTCACCGTCGTGCTGCTCAAGGCGCGCAACCTGCCCAAGATGGATGTCACCGGACTTGCCGATCCGTTAGTATTATGTTTTTTTTTCTAAAGGCATGGGCAAACTCTTTACTGCCAAGGGTGTATGCTCTATAGAACTAGTGAACTAACTAAGTCAATAATGTATGATCATTATAGCTGAAGGATTTCAAATCGATTCGAAATAGAAAACATATTTATTTATTCGAATTGGTCATTATGTCTGTTAGCGATGTTTTAATACTTTTTAATGGTCTAAAACATTAGTTAAACATCTAACCTTAATGAATAAAATATGCTGACCTTACAATAATTATAAATGATAAGAAACACGACACGAAAGTTTGTGTCGTTTTATTGCGACGATTGTAATTGGTTGATAAACCAACACGCGAGTCTCATGCCAGTTCGTCGACCAATCACAAAGAAACGGCACGATAATTCATGTTATTAGCCACATTCTAACGAGGTTGTACTCTGTAACAGTTACGTGAAGATGTACCTGTTGTACAACGGGCAGCGCATCGCCAAGAAGAAGACACACGTGAAGAAGCGCACGCTGAACCCGGTGTTCAATGAGTCGTTCGTGTTCGAGGTGCCGGCCGCGCCCAACGCCGCGCTCGACCACGTCTCGCTCGAGCTGCTCGTGCTCGACTGGGACCGCGTCACCAAGAACGAGGTACTGTTGTAATCTCTATAATACCACCGAAAATGTGATAGGAAAAAAAATAATTTAAGTTTTTTAAGATTTTCTAACATATTTCTAATTTAAAATTATATGGTGATGTTGGTGTTGTCTATTTAAAGGCAATTAGGGTACGTAACTTTAGACTGGAGGTTAGTTCGTGTTTTATTGTTTGTGGGTAATAACAAAAGCATATTCTGTTGGTGCAGGTGATCGGTCGGCTGGAGCTGGGCGCGAACGGCACGGGCAGCGCGCGCCACCACTGGCGCGAGGTGCAGGCCGCGCCGCGCCGCCAGATCGCAGACTGGCACAAGCTCAAGGAGTGAACCACCACACCACCACACTACCACACCCGCGCACCAAACACACTCGCTCATACATTCCACACATAGTACCCGATTAACACATTCCGACATGCGTTCCGGATTTAGTTTACAAGTTACCCAATGATATAATCAGCTTGAAGCCAAATTAAATATTTAGTTGGAATTCGCGGGATAATGTTGCCAAATGCATGTATTTTTCTCAGAGACACTGTTATTCACAAAAAGGATGATATCCACATAGACACATACATTAACATTTCATTCCGTAGGGCAGTTTATTTTGAGCAGTTTCTTTATTGTTTGTCACTGATTACTGTCGCACGGTTCACGGATAGATACGAGTAGGGTGGCAAAGCCAAAGTCCAGACACAGGTATGAAAAGTGTTGATTTAGCGTTAATTTGTAATTATATTAATAAAATAATGATATTTTATTGTAGATAGACGAAATTATCATGTTATTTTACTAATTCGGTGTTATTTCATGCGTTCATCTTATTTAAGATAATTTAATGGAATACGCACAGTTTCATTCCCTTGTGTACTCCTGATCATCTAGTTTATGGACATGATCTCGATTTAGTGTAGAAGCGCGATAATTGCTTGTTTCTAGCATCCGGCTTTATAAAAACCTTTAAGAAACACACCAAACTTGAATTGTTGTTTACGCCCCCGCTAAAGTGATAAAACATTTATGCATGCCTGGCGAACAACTACCAACCCTTATAATGAGATATCAAAAAACAATTAATTTGTGAGATGAGATTGACTTTTAATTATAGCGATTATCACCTTTGGAATGCTAAAAACATTTATAAGACATAAAAACGTTATCAAAAAACATTGAAGAGTTCTGCCGTCTCCACATGGCGTGATTTTTGTCGTTTATTTGGATATTTAAATGTTTTTCGTTTATCTGTTACCTTCCCTGCGTATATAAAATATGAGTGTGCTCTTCTATTTTAATATCATTGTAACGAAAAATTAGTTCAACTTACGGGTACCTCATAACACAAGCAAATCATTTACATACCTCACGATAAAGACCTAATCGCAGTATATGTATTTGACTTAAATATCTATTATAAGTATTAAATAATCAAAAATTCGGTAACTACCTAAAATGTAGAAAAAAAATCTTTAAAAACTAAGAATTTATGAGTGCTTAACGCCTGACGAATGATTTTTGGCTTGGAAACATCAGGGTGGAGACCAAACTACTGTGTAGAGATATTAACATCCTTTGGCGTTAAACGCACAATAAAACGAAATGTATCTAGATGTAACTTATAATCGAAATTTCAAGATTCATTCATCTAACGTAGCGTAACAAATTTGTTCACGCTATAAAAATAAAGTTTATTTGTTTAAGTAAATGTAACGAATTTTGAGTTCCTGCCCGGACATATTTATGCGTGAACAAAATTGACTTAGTTTGATACTCATTAATTATAATATGTATAGTTTATAGGTTAGAGAAATAAATCTATTTTATACTAACGTTAGGTGTTACCTTTGAATCTAGAGTTAAATGTACGAGCTCATGACAAAGGCTTTGAGCTTATAGTCACGTGTACCTCCTAGTGTCGCTGTATCACTGTAAGAGTAGTTGCGCTTTCACTGTTGATCTCACTTACATTCCGTGTTGATTCTTATAAAACAATAAACCTTACTCAGCCCACATATGATCTGTTTAAAGATAATAATATCTAAAGAGCTCTACAGGATAATCGACAATTTCGCGATGAGATTCAAATTGTATGTAAATTTTTCTGGGCTTGTGTCGTCATTATTTACTGTTATGTAATGCCGTGAAATAGCGCTCTATTATTCGTGTATAATAAATTGAAATCGAAGTTTTAGCGCGTTTAATTTATCATGTATGTCGCTTGATTCATTGAAACATAATTAAAATATTTAAAAACTATATTATTATAAGAACCCAAACTCCATACTTAAACATTCCAAATCCGATGGTGTAAATATTAGTAGCTTAGTCATCCATTAAGCTTTCATTCTAATTGTTAATATAGGATTTAAATTAAGTACCTTTAGGTCCAATCGTATTCAATTGTCGAAGTATTTTAGTGTCAAAAATTTGAAAATAACGGAATTTATGGCGTCGAAATACGACAATTCGTGCGTTTGGACCTTATATTGTATGTAATATCTCCGTTTCAATGAAAACTCATGTGTTTTTGTATTTCTTAAATGTTAATGAGTGTTGTAGAAGCAACCACAATATAATTCTCTCAAAATTACCATTAAAACTGTGAACGGTTTCAAGCCGAGACATATTGTTGACCATTCCCATGCTTGATAAATTTGTAATAGAGAATTAAGGAGTTCTCTCTTTTTATATATAAAACACATAGATTGTATCCATTATTACAATTGTATTAGGGTCTACACTGTCTTCTCAATACGATCTGCAGTCATATTTCCATGCAGTAATTATATTTTTTTATTGATATTAAAAATGCCTAATATTTAAATTTGAATACACGTGGTTCGCAATGTGTTTCGGTTGGAGGCTACGTAAATACACAATATAAACGGCATAACACTCGTAGAACATCCACTTCGCATAACAGATTTGTATACTAAAGAGATATTAGTGAATAAATTATTGACTGGTGCTTTCACAATGATTGTTTGTTTTATTTTGTATCCCATTCCACCTTCCCTTTATACAGGGTGTTGCAAAATGAGGATATCAACAATGTGTTGTTAAATTAATTCAATTTCCTTTACTAAGTTATTACTTTGTTAATAGTTATTATAGGTAACCTCATTCTGCAACGCGCGTTATTACTATCTATATTCGAAGAAGTTACAAACAATATTATTACTCTTTAGAGCAGAATATTCTGTTGCTAAACTTTAAAATACACCAAATATAGACCTTAATCTTGGCCCTTGGGCAAGGAATCTCATCAGATCTCACGATAATGAAACAATATTGATCAATATTGGTCAGGAATTTTTATACCCATTCGGACCTATATCAAATAAACTAAATTTATCAACTAAGCTATCTAAACTAGTAATAATATGCTTCGACATCGTTGACATACAGAATGTTATGTTCCTGTTCTTCTCTCAAGTGAATATCTGCAATTATGAGACTAGGTTTTGATCATGGCTGCGCCCGCGTGAAAATTGTCTTGTGTGCAAATACAGTATATTAATTTTCGGTTCATTGGAATATATTAAGTGAACACTATTATTTTCATTTTATTAAAACTTATTGATCAACTGCCCTTATAAAAAACTTATGATGCGACTTGCAATTGTTTTTTTGATAATGAATTAAGATTTCACCCCACTATTGAAATCAGAAAAAACGCTCATCGTAGCGTGCTGGTATTGTGGTAACAGGGATTCTCAATTAGGATTATGTTTAACAAAACACAAAAACATTTTTGTTTAAATAAACAAAAAAGGTGGCGATAGCTTAGTCGAGTATAGAATGGACTGTCAATACGAATGTCCACAGATTCAAAACGCAAGGGCACGCCTCTGACTTTTGTAGTTTTATTTATTACATTTTTTGCGAATTATCGCTTGATTTAACGGTGAAGCAAACAACGTGTGGAAACCATCATACCTGAGAAGTTTTGTATAAGATTTTTGAGGGTGTGTAAAGTCTACCAATCCGCACTAGGCCAGCAGAGTGGACTAAGGCCTAATCCCTCTCAATAGTAGAGGCTCGTGCCCAGCAGTGGGACAGTAAGTATAAAATAGGGCTGATATTATTATAATATTAAATAAAAACACAAAAACTCTTTACCAATTGTATATTTGATATCAAATCTTACACATAACACGGCTTAACAAAAAATTATACATAATCAGCTTAGTTTATATATTGTGTAGACAATATACTCATTCAAACTCCTAGTGTCATGTCGGTGCACTGTGCTGTGAGGGCTAAAAACCATTTCAAATAGGGCTTCAATATTAAATCTTGCACATTTTGTATATCTCGAAATTGTGTTACAGTAATCATTGTATCGAGCAATCCTCGTGAATCTGTTTTGTTTGTTACAAATACCAAATGTTATGCCTCTGATGAATACTATGTTAGGACAAATATTTTTATGTTATATGTTTGATAGTAACTACATTTTCTTGGGTATAATATTTGTCAATAACATATGATTCGTCAAAGGTACATGACTCTATAAAATATCGTTTTATGTTATTAAAAACATTTTTTTAAATCAATCTATATAGAGAGCATTTCCCTGACAATTACCGATATTTTTGACTAAACAAAAACATCTTTAGAACCTGACCGTAATCGTTTTCAATTTATTATAAAGTTACAAATTGGAAGCAAGTGCAAAATTTTACACGCATTTTTTGTTCATTCGATCACACACCACATTGTATCACTAACATATAAAATAAAATTAAAATGTCATATAAATTTACAATTACTACGAATTTTACATTTATTCACTGAGTCTTGATACACTCTTGACCATTTAAAAGAACTATGAGGTTCAAATAATTTATTAAGCCCAAATATACTAAAATCTGCGAATTTGTTTCAATAAAATATAAATTTTTATACATTTACTTGTGATTTATAAATGCTTTTGGTCTGCAATAAAATAACATGTACAGGTGTTCCATTAAGAGGGTGTCATTATTACATCAGGGAGATTAATTATAACTTATTAGTAAAATCGAAAAACGTAAATCACATTGAACTATTTACAGATTTTATCCCAAATGTAGGTATTGCAACTATTTCAAAGTCTAACATTCGCGTAAATATAAGAAATACGTAGATTATACGTTTGAGTTAATAAACTCTGTAATTCGTATTACAATATTCTATATAATAAGTATGTTTTTGTATCAGCTTCAATACGTTTATAAAAAAGTTGTCCACAATTACTATTTTTCATTTTCACCACTAAGTTATAAATTATTCTCCTTTGACGTGTATTGAACCCGAACGATTGTTTCCCATTTAAGTTATATTTTAATATAAATATATAAAAAAGGTATTTCCAATGATACAAAATCGCAAATAATTAATTATCCGGCCTCTTAACACAACAGCTAACATTTAACATCAATTTAAATTTTAACATTACATGCAGAAATTAATATCTCTCATAGAGTCGCTAGTCGTTGAGAAATCAACATTTATTAACATTTAACATTCATATTGTCTTTTTAATACATTCCCTACTTGGACGTTTCTTTGATTTCATCTAGCTACGAAGTTCATGCCGGCTGTAGACTCATGTGAAGTGTTTTGGGTGACATCACACTATACACATTTATATTATACAATCGCCATCCAACGTCAATTTGTTTCATTTCACGCATAAACTTTCAAAATGAATACGTTATTATTATATACTAGCTTTTGCTCGCGGCTCTGGCCGCTTGAAAGTTTTTTTGATGAAATGGAGTCTATGGAGGTTAGATCTCTAGCAATACATCTGTGAAAACGTTTTTGCATGTACATACATACAGACAGACAGACAGACAGACAGGCAAAAACAATCTAAATCTGTTGTTTTGGCTTTCGTTGCTCTAGTAAAGACCCCCAAAGGCCTATTATAATTTTGTTATAATATGTATATATAGAACTATTATTATGAGTTTGTAATTAAATAATACCGAAATAATCGTCTAAGTTCGTTTCTCGTAAAATCTACTAAAGCTCCAAAGTTACCACTAGACAATAAATGATCACTACCGCACCTCGCGTTACGTTATATGACGTTGGACGACGTCGCATACATTCGGTCCACAGCCGGCATCCACAAACACAAACACTAAACAGTGACACAATTAGGCAAGAGTTAGAAATGTGCGTCTAATAGTGGGGATTGTTCGCACTACAATACACTTCTTAAAAAACAATTAATAACTACCACTATATCGACATTTATTGCTAATACAAAATGAAGATATGAATTATAGTTCAGATATGTTCGAACTGTTATAATAAAATTTTTTGGTCCGAAATTGTGTATAATTTTGATATACAATGGTGTAGATTAAAATTTTGAGATAAACAGCGTCTAGGGGCGTTAGCTAGCGAACGCTATGAAATAATTTATGACTGTGTTCTGTCATATTTGCTCGATAGTATAAATCGATTATGACGTCAATATTTGTAGTTTGAGATATGTTCAATTTACTGTTAAGTTGGAATACATTTTGGTACAATTTATATTATAAAATCGTCTACTTACGTTAAGAGTGAATGTATTGAAGAAACTACGCCGGTGACGTCGCTTTAATGACAATATGAAATATGTGATGTGTAAACATGATTTTAAATATTATTTTAAATGTATTTAAATAATTCCAAATAAATATGTTTTCGCCATTGGGCTAATATGTTTAACCGTCACAAACATTCGTAGATAATTCATCGGTAATAGGCCGTATGCAATGACAATGTATTATGAATTACTGAATTACAACCCGCGCGGTTCAACTGTTCTTTCGTGGGATTGCGTTATGCGACCCTTCTTCCCCTTCGGTCAGTCACATCATTTACCTCCAGCGCGATCCATCATTTAATTGCAACAAAAAAAATAACTTAATTAACTTTTTTAACAAACTTTGAGGTGTACAGATAACTCGCACGGGTTAAATACAGCATTTTTTTTTTCATTCACTGCTATGATTGTAAAGATGCCATACTGCGCATTACAGTGTGATGTAAACGTAAATGTAGTGGAAACCTCGTACTTGTATTACGGTAACTTCGTCTAATAACTAAATAACTAAACCGTTCGAATACAATCACTTAAATTATATTTACAAATTATTAAATGCATTAATATTATTATTTTTTAAAATAACGCTTAATTAAAATTGAATACGAAACCAGGCAAGATGAACGCATCGACAGTCACATCTGTAGATATACTGGCATGTAGGCAAGTTATTATCTTAGAGAGGGTTAAAATTCATTTAGTCTATAAAATTAATTAAATAATTTGTTAGTTCAGTACTGAGAATCAATCCATTCATTTAACGAATAAAGAGAGCATTTTGCTACATAATAAAAAAATCATAAATTTAAATTTAGAACAGAAACTTAATTCGATGGAGATCTTTTTTCAGAATTATCGATGTTTTTAAAATACTCGATTAAAACAAATCTCGTCTCGCCGAATGAAGTGAGTATTCAATAAACTCGTATCACGAATTCTGTGACCAGAGAGCAAAGCGAAATGTAAATCGTACTGGTATAAATAAACGTGCGTTTAGTGGAATGAGAGCGCAAGCGACATCGAAATCTCAACACCGCGAAACCGACATGCAACAAATAGAGATATCATAGACAGAAAGGTCTTCAGAAGTAAGAATTATTGGAGATCTCGGAAGAAATTCTTAAAACAAATGACAGCAGGTATTACTCGTAGAGCCATAAGTTATTTTTCTGTTTTTTTTTTTTTTCGTTTTTGACAGAAAAGATGACGTAGCTTACGTAGAGTAGCTTATGTACAATATTGAAAAAAATCGAGCACAAATATTTTTAAGGCAGTAATAAATGTTTCCAAGTCGGTCCGCGGATGGAGCATGTGTATATTTACAAAACCTATCAATATATATAAAAATCAAATCTCCATTTGTGGAGATAACGATATTGTTGCGTGATGCCGCGGTCGCATCCGGAGCTATCGTGGCCGCGAGCGATGCTATAATGGTTGCACTAGTGGTGGAGTCTATTCGAATGTTTGCAAAATCGATAGAACAAACATTCGAATTTTAAAATTGGAATTCGAAATGTTTAACTCCGGTACTCGATTCAAGACTCGAATGAAATTAAATTGTTAACATGATTATATGGTATTTTAGTTTTACACTACACTGAATGTTTTCAAATACCGCTCATAAGACATTGCTCACGTTGAAAACATTTAAAAGTCAATCTAATCGATATAACATCGAGTCCCAACTATTCGAATACTCTCTGAAGGACCATTGGGCATATCGCAAGCAGCCAAGTTACGATGGTAGGTAAACCTTTGGTAGTGGTAGGACGGCTCATGTGAGGCGAGCTGGTGGGATTATAGCAGGCCTCGGTCGAGCTCCTTGCGCAGCATCCTGGACAGTTTGAGCACGTCCTCGTCTACTTGCCCGGCGAAGAGGGAGTCCAGAAGTTCTCCCCGAGAGGCCAGGGCGAAGACTCCGGCTAGACGGGACACGGATTTGTCTGATAGGTGCCTTTCGACCACCGCCCTGGAAAATTAATGTCATTTACGGTTAAGCTTAAGAATTAAATTAAGTGAGATTCGTTAGGGTCAATAAAATGCCTCTGAATCGTATGAGTAAGAATCTAAAATCGTTAAGCTTTATATGCGGTAATATTAACAAACATATAACATATAACAACATCCTTCGCAAAAGCATAAAATATTTAATTTTATTAGAATAGCAGGCCATGGGTCTTTACTCATTACTAGTTCGTATTAAATGACTGCATAAATATGCAAACTAATACAAAAATGTTAAAAATAAAGTATGTACGTACTTGAGCGACTGGTGGGACTCGCGCAGGGCATCCTGCAGGAACCCGCGGTCGTACGAGAACTCCACCTCGCAGAACGACACCACCGCCATCAATACGTTCTGTAACATTCATGGAAGCATTTTAATTGTATGGTTTTTTAATACATGCTGAATATTCCATAAAAAATGATTTTCAGTATATCATAAAACTATTATTCTTTTCTCAAAATAAGATTCTATGCGTAGTGACACACAGTGCAATGTATCGAATGAATATTTTAATTGAATATAAGTTCCTACATATTAAGAATAAATATACATCCCAATTCAACTCAATCTTTCATGGCTCTTATAATATTTATATATTTACAATTATTACGGTGAACTATAGGGTACTAACTGTAGGTAACGTAACTCGGCGACTTCCAAATTACTCGATAATAATCAGACTGCACCCTACTTTCCAACAAGCGCAGTGTCATTTACTTACTTAAAAATCGAATATAAACTTGGTGAGGATACACCAAAACCATTATATGATAAATATTATTTTAACAAGAACACGGTAAACCAGGATATAATATTTTGTTAATAACAACGCAGTAGTAAATCTGTAACTAAACGTACCTGGAACTTAGACCTGAAGGAGGCGAGCGCGCGGTCGTCGGCGGCCGAGAGCTGTCCGTGCCGCCGCAGCACGCCCAGCTTCACCGCCGACTTGATCACGTGCTTCACCAGCTTCTCCGCCTCGCGCTTCTCCACGCGCTCGCGCAGCACCACCAGGAACTGGAGAATAACCAACTATATGTTTAAGTATAATATATCCAACAATGAGACTTCTGTTCTGAGCTCGCTCTAAGGTACAATTGCTTTGGAAGATATCTCAAACATTAGTAGAGAAAATTAATGTAATTAAATTTTTGAACGCTAGAAAATGCAAATCCATACGGTTATGCACTGATACAGTTGCGTGTGATAATAATTATGTTCATATAGGTTAAATAGACATGACAGAGAAGTATGGATAAAGATCTTTAAATAAAAAAACGAATATAAGTTAAAGAAACAAATAATATAAAGCTACGTCGATTTTAGACATTATTATATATTTAAAACTTCAATAATAGGATCTTTCCTATTAAAACAAAACATCATCCATCCTTTAATTAGTTATTCCTGCTATCTCACTAATTTGTTTATTACTTGAAAGATAAACAAAGCAACGGGAAGCGGTCCTGAGGATGTAAACGATGCTTGAGACGGTCAAATTTATTGTTCCTGTCTTTAAATAGCGCTAGACTGTTGAAAAGCATAACACCATCCTTATTAGACGAGACGACTTTAATTTGAACACATTAAACTAGTTTAAGACTTAAACAAAATAATTAGAGATTTTTTATTTTGTTTAATAATATACATTATACATAGGCGATTTTAACGGTGAAGGAAAACATCGTGAGGAAACCTGCACATCTGAGAAGTTCTCTATAGGAATTTCGAAGGTGTGTGAAGTTTACCAATCCGCACTAGGCCAGCGTGGTGGACTAAGGCCTAATCCCTCTCAGTAGTAGAGGAGGCCCGTGCTCAGCAGTGGGCAAGTATATAAAACAAGGCTGATATTATTATATAGGGGATTTTACATTGAGAGCATTAGAGAAGACGACTTAAACTAAGACATTAGAGATTGTTTATTGATAATTTTTGAATAATGTACATTGTGGTTCCGCAAAATACTGAAACTGCCCAGCGTGAGGTTAAATTTCAATTGGCGATTACGCGCCTATTCTGTTTGAATGCCAACTTAAATGTTTATATTGTTAGCCTGTTCTTTCTTTATGAATTTAACATATGAATATATTTCATTATAACGAAAGTCTGGATTCTATCATGATATTCTGAAAACTCCGCACAAACAAACTAACTGAACCTTATATGAGAAGCAATTTTTCGTGTGTGTTTTACGCAACCCAGACAAGTGTAACTATTAAATTTGAATACAATGTTTGTTTCCGCTAACTTTATTTAGGTCAAGACGACAAACTTGTAACCGATTTTGTAAGTGTAACAATCTTCGACGGGTTTAAGATCTCCCTAGGGTATGTACAATCAGCAAAGTTCGCGGTCGACCACCCTAAGGGTCAAAATAACTTGGCAAATTTGTTTTACTACGTTTGGGAGGCGGGGTTTGGAATCGATTGCATAGATCGATATCAGTCGTAGGCCTACTGGCTACCTGCAATGACGTTACGTAACACTACCGAACCGCTGCTGAGTGTATAATAGAAAACGAAATTAAAATTGATGCGCGCACGTCTATGCTATGACGATAATTCCTATACTTGTAAGATGCATATCGTCGGCGTAAAGAACGTAATAACAAAAGTTTTATAGTTTGGAGACAATCGCGATTTACAGTGTTTTTATTGTTAATTTTTTTGGCATTATTTTTTGATAAATAAGAAACGACATTATGTTAATTATTTTATATCATATTATGTGCCTGATTACCTTCTTTTTAACTTTTAACAAACCAAACTTTATGTTGTATTCAAAAAATAATCATTTTAAAGCAATTTCCGCCATATTTGTCACAACTATATTTTGTTAGTAAATTATGATTAGCTACTTTTTTAAGCTTTTTTTTTAGTTTTCGGTCTCTTTAAACCCATAGTCTATAATTAATTTATTAAATAAATTCAATGACTGCATAATATTATGATTGAATTTTGAATCGTAAAAATTTAAACTGTTCAGTTTATTCAATTCGTTCAATAATTCATATTATAATAATAAATCATAGTTAATAGATTTCATTATTTGAATTGTTATTTTATTTTATTTCAAAAACTTAGACGATAACATTTTATTCCAATCTCTGTATTTACAAATATGTATTAACATTAAAGTTAAAATAATTGACCTAAAATTATTAGCTTCTTGGAGATATTGTTTTTTTTTTATTTCCTCTTAATGATCTTTTTTTATCTTAAATTAGCTTTTGCCCGCAGCTCCGCCCGCGTTATAAAGTTTTTCGGGCTAAAGTTTTCCGTTATAAAAGTCACGCTATATATTTTCCCGGGAGCCTATGTTCTTCCCAGGGTCTCAAACTGTCTCCATACCAAATTTTATCCTAATACGTTGGGTAGTTTTTAAGTTTAACACGTTCGGGCAGACCGATGCAGCGGGGGACTTTGTTTTATGATATTTTTGTAGAACTTTTTAAGAGGAACAATCCCGTCATACATTATTGTTGCATAACTTTAACCGTTTACGCAGCGCACGCAACAGAAGCTCTCAAAACTAATAAATTGTCCCCGTTTTTGCATCATGTTTCATTACTGCTCCGCTCCTATTGGTCATAGCGTGACGATATATAACCTATAGCACTCCAGGAACAAAGGGCTATCCAACACAAAAATATTTTTCAGTTCGAACCGGTAGTTCCTGAGATTAGCGATTACTGCTCCGCTCCTATTGGGCATAGCGTGATGATAAATATAGCCTATAGCATTCCAGGAACAAAGGGCTATCCAACACAAAAGAATTATTCAGTTCAAACTCCTAGTTTCTGAGATTAGCCGTTACTGCTCTGCTCCTATTGGTCATAGCGTGATGATATATAGCCTATAGCACTACACGAACAAAGGGCTATCCAAGACAAAATGATATTTTAGTTTGGACCGGTAGTTCCTGAGATTAGCCATTACTGCTCCGCTCCTATTGGGTATAGCGTGATGATATATAGCCTATAGCACTTCACGAACAAAAGGCTATCCAACGCAAAAAGAATTTTTCAGTTTGGACCGGTAGTTCCTGAGATTAGCCATTACTGCTCCGCTCCTATTGGGTATAGCGTGATGATATATAGCCTATAGCACTCCACGAACAAAGGGCTATCCAACGCAAAATGAATTTTTCAGTTCGGACCGATAGTTCCTGAGATTAGGCATTACTGCTCCGCTCCTATTGGGTATAGCGTGATGATATATAGCCTATAGCACTCCACGAACATAGGGCTATCCAACGCAAAAAGAATTTTTTAGTTTGGACCAGTAGTTCCTGAGATTAGCGCGTTCAAACAAACAAACAAACAAACAAACAAACAAACAAACTCTTCAGCTTTATATAATAGTATAGATATGAATAGTTTTTGAGTTAATAACGAAATACCTTTTTTCATCCTAATTTGAACTATTTAACACCTTTTTGAAGTAGTTAATTGGACTATTTATCGATATGCAGCGATTATTATTTATTTAATTTGAAGCGAGTTTAAAGATTTTATGTGTAGGCGGTAATATGCTTTTATTAGAGTAATATTGAAAGGCCAACATTTTTATTGCTACAGATGTTGTTTGAAAAGAATAAATATATCACATAAAAATTGTTTGTTAAAGAGCGCATTTTTATCAATGTTTGTATTGACACCGGTCTTACGTGGACGCATTTATCGTTAAACTGAGTCGATTGTTATGCTATTGAATTTAGAGGCATTTAAAGATTATAAGTGTAGGCGTTGATTTGAATTCTTATTACAATAATATTTGCAAGGCTAACATTTTATTGCTGCACATGTCCAATTTGTAAATTTTAGTTACTTTCTTTAGCCAATTATTTAGTTTTCGCTGAGTTAAAACCCAAAGTCTATAATCAACTTACAGTTATTGATTTTTTTTTTTACCGATTTAATAGCTGCATATTATGATTGAATTTTGAATTATATAAATTACTTAAACAGTTCAGTTTATTTAATTCGTTAAATCATTCACATAATCATAAATTATTGTTATTCGTTTCATTATTAGAAATTATTATATTTTTTCTCAATTTTTTTTATGCTTTTTTGAACATTTTATTTACTTTTTAAAGGACATGTCCGTTTTGTTGTATGGGCGCTGGTTTTTTGTTTCGAATAAATTCCAACCAACCTCAAACTTATTGAATAATAATGTGCCAAAAATTAGTACTTTGGAGTCATTACAATAATAATTTTAGACCCTTCATTGATAAGAAAAATAAGAAAGAAAAGTCATGGCTGAGTAATTCATACAAATAATTTCACGATTCGTCAAAAGATATAACTACCTGTTTTTTTTTTACCTAAGTAAGTGTTGTTGTTGTGTTGGAAAAATTTAAAAAATAAGAAAATTTGAAAAAAATGTTATTCGCAGTAAATATTTTCAGAGATAACTAAACAAGATTTTTGATTACTTAACTTTTTTCGGGATGCCTTCCAAATGTAATAACGTTTATATTTGCAGAGTTCATTTTAAGTGTAATATTTAAAGTAAATATTTTTTTTTAAATCTCACAATCAAATCTTTCAAATAAAATGATTTATTTCAATAGGCTCGTTTTGTGAACCAGTCGATGAGGCTCATGCACATATCGCTACGATATATAATTATCAAAAGTTAAAATCGAATATAGTAGATAATATATTTGCAACACCAACAAATAATGAGATACACATGTAAAATGAAATTTCGTAGAAAGTCCATGTAAATAAAACACATTTTTTTGTTACTTCAGTGATATGATTTAATTGTATTCATTACAAGTTTGATACGCTCAGCAGGCAGGTTGAGTAGAGTGTGCGCTCTGGATCGGTTAGCGATGGAGCTCTCATCCGCATCCTAGTGTATCCATCGAGGGACAGTGGTTCTCTGTAATACAATTAAATTATATATTAATTACTAAAATCTATTATTCTAATAATATTTTAACGTAATGACTACAGTGCCAAAATAATAAAATTTATATGGGAGCAGAACGCCAGTGCGGCCGACACAAAATACGTGGGTCAAGTACGAAATAATCCAAATTAAGTAAAAAAAAAAATCAGCTCTGTTTTCCATAATTGCACACATTTTATTGAGATAAAAATCCCAAATTTGCATTAAATCGGATTGTAATTCTACTTTAATTCAGTGCTACATATTATGTAGTTGTAAAAGAAACAATAATAACAGAAACCTCTGGGTTAAACTGGGTGGAACTTAAACGTCTATAAGCGGATCTTACAAACGCGCCGACATAGTTAATTACTCTAGTAAGAAATCATAATACCACTACTTAAAATCTTTAAACTCGTCTAAATTCAATAAACAATGGACGCCGCTTTCCGATAAAGGCGTCGACGTGGAACCGGGGTTAACAAAAACATAAAAAATGTCGTCCTCTAACAAAAGACCCTTTTTATGTGAAATCTTTACACTTTTAAACTGCACATGTGCAGCAATAAAAATGTTGGCTATGCAATATTACTGTAATAAAAACAAATTATCGCCTATCCATAAATTATTTATACTCGTCTATATTTTTGGCATTAAATAAAAATTATTAATAAAGGAGATAGAATTTCGGGCGTCGTGACTTCTTTAAATTGGAAATTTCCTCCTTATTTCTTAAATATTAATATTTTTTAAGTTATCGAAGAACCTCTTTATCCTCTTAATAACAATTATATTTTTTAAGTGCCAATGAATACTAAAGATTATTTTTCTAGACGTCATGTTATCCAAATCGAATGAGCTATCACTCATATTTTTGCATCTTTATAATACATAATTTGACACCTTTTTGAGCTTATTGACTAGACTAAAAGGCTTACCGGCCTGTCTTAATATATTCCCAACATTAAATTAGAGTTTACTATTAAAAGTCGACGGTAAAAGTTACGCTTAATGCTACTGCTGTTTCAATATCGAAAACTCTGAACTTTTAACTGAGATCAAGAAAAGATAGGTAACACCTATAACTATAGTGAGTATACCCGTCGAAGTAGTTTATTTTTGCATTGAGTACTTTTTGAGTTTTCCAATTATAATTCTTTTCAATATTTTGACATTTGATTATACGTAAAGCAACTTAAATAACATACTACATAGATTACTACAAGTATGATTAATAGCACTATGTTAATTTTTTTGGCAAAAAAAACACACCAATGACTAATCATATTTGACCCTACGATAGATAGGATAACTTAAGGATTAATATAAAATATAATAAGTAGCATATTGAAGTCTGTTTTACACAATTAAAGGAATAAGTATTCATCAAAACTCAATAATATTATAATTATATTTAAAAGAGCTTAAAATGGTGGTCTATGTTGGCTTTAAATATAATTAATTATAATGACCAATAATTAAAAAAAAAGCCATAAACCGCGATTTTCTCAAAACTGCAAAATTTTAATTATTAGTTCTCTGCGCTGACGATATTTTTCCCACGCATATTAACGTCCACTAGTTAAAATTAATATTAAAATATTATATAGTATAGTATGACTGATTTACTTACTGTAATATTTAATTCCCGGAATATATAATCCATGGTGCAGTAGTCACATGAAGGGTCGGCGACTAAGTAATTAAGAGTCCAGTAAACGAACATAAGCCTACGTAGTGGCAAGATATCGGTGTCCGTAAACGAAACAATAATTGTGAGCAAATTACTACTGGTACTCAATAGTTGCGTGCGCGTCGTCAATCAGTAAAATACAACTAAAGTAAACAATAATAGTTATCTGCTGTTCCTTTCGCACATCTCCAAAACTGTCGTAATTGGTGAAATATGAGACAGGGGCGTGTCTAAATATCTCGGGACATTAGACCGGTCAAGCAAAATGTGTTTGGAAGTGTACTAGCACCAACTTGTCCGATTGTACATGACCTGGATCTGGTTACCACGGAAGTGATGAGTTTCGCAAAGTTCATTCTCCTTGCGGCTTCATCACATATCTAGTTGTTGGAACTACTTGTAGAACTATTGTGACCAATATATTGCCGACTACTTAAACCATTTTCGATTTTTTTTGATAGTATGTTATAATATAAAACAGGGACAAACTAATGAAATATATTTTCAATACAGTGTATACAGAGATTTGAATAGCATTTTAAGGTTTGCTTATGCTGAATGATAACTCAAAACTAAAAGTCAAAAAGTATCCTTTACCAGGTGACACTATCAATGGACATTGACAAAGGCGTAGCAAAGAGCAAATATATCTTCAACAATGAGTGCCAAACAGAACTTTACTACCTTCAGATAAAGATAAATTTTCTTTACAATACCTGGTCAAGGAGCTTGGCGGCATGTTCGTCGAGAATGAGCGCCCGCGCGCTGGTGGCTCCTCCTACCCTCGAGAGGAACTTCTTCTGCGCGCGCAGCGAGATGTCGCGAGCGCACCACGCGCCGCCCTCCGTCGCTGTAAACAATTAAATGTATCATAAGAATACAATGGGAATTATGATAAGAAAAACTGACATCCGGTACTTAATTATTAGATATAAGATTAATAAACATAAGACAAATTGGTTAATATAATAATACTTAAATAAAATGTTTTTAAAACAATTAAATATATAATTAAAATTCTAAAACTGGAATTTCATAAATTCCACCTAATTAATAAAGCAACCGTAAAGGAAATGCTGGCTGAGATAATATTTATCAAAACGATGAGCTTTGGTGACGACCTCTGGCTATCCCTTGAGAATAAAACACACAAGCGTGTATTTTTAAACCCTTAAAACAAACCGCCGTCCTTAGATCAATACGTATCACCTCTACGTGCTCACCGACGTCCGAGGCGTCTTAAGATATCACGAGGTACATCCGATGGGTATTACTTAGGTCTCGGCAGACGATAGTTTACGCTAGGTAACCACACATCGAGTATTAAGGCCAGAGAGACCACTTAGGGCGAGCAAACAAACAGTGTACATAAGGGTTAATTTAGTATATTAAACTTTGGATCAAACTTGTGTGAAATGTCTTACTATCAAATCTCTTTTCCTTACGTCAAATAATGCAAATCAAAAAACAATGTAAAGTGAGTCATAAATTGATGTTCATTGCGGTGTGTTAAAAAAACATGAATGAACTCAGAAGTGAGTCAACCCATTAATTTTGCTTGAATATCGATTTGGTATTGGATATCTCATCCAAATACACAGCCACAAGTAAAATAGGGCACACATCACTAAAACCAATAAGAAAAAGCTGCCATCTTATTTTCTCCGAAATTCAAAAGACATGAAGGTACATACACTCTAAAAATTCCACGCAAAACTACTACTTTTACCAATCTGTTTTCAACGAGATCATTTAATGTCACCCATGTGACTGATGCCTTTTGACCTGAATCAATAATTTCAATAATAACTAAATTACAATCAAACTATAGATTAATGTATGACGCAAGTCCTTGATGACATCGTCTTTTAAATTCCAATATTGATTGGCACAATACACATGACCGTGAACAATTATTGCAATGAGCATACGATATACCAATATTAATGGAGCGTCCCGGCCGTTCCGAACAATTACCTTTGTATTGCGCATCTCTAGCGTACATCATCCGTTACCATAGCATTTGCAAACAAAAAGAGCATTTGTAAAGTAAGAGATGTAATCATTTGATTGGAATGTGATGTCATTAAGGTGTTTAAAGACTTGCTTTTATTGATAAGTATATTCTTAACATTGATAGGATGTTCATGCAACACATTTCATTATGTTTAAATTAGAATGTGCAATTATTTAATATATATTCAAACTACACGTAAAGAAAAGTCTCAGTTTGTTTACGTCTATACAATACTTTCTTATCATAAACATCATCCCTCACACAACACTAACGCCTTTTTATCCCCAAATCGGTAGGCAGAGGCGCAACCGTTGCACTTTCCATCCCATGAAGTGACAGGGGATAGAAATTATTTTATAATCAAATATTTCCCAATCCCACCCTTTTCAGCTGAATGAAATGAGAATTGAAATATCTCGTAAACACCGGCTCATCGCAACCAGAATATCGTACCAAGTGAAATACTATCAGGAATTAACATATGCATACGAATTAAGGCTAACCTGTTCTGCAAACGAAGCCGATGATTCACCAATAAGCACCGAACATGATAACGAGCATAATTAAACAACAAACAGGTTTGTTTTGTACTGAATGTACAGTTTTAACTGTCTAATTATTAAATACAATATACGAATAACAAATACATATATATACGGATTCCAGGAATTTTGTTGAAACAAAACAAACACCTGCCATTTATGTAACGATCTGATACTACTATAGCTATTACTATTAATAAAGCTTTATGACTTGTATGTACTATTATCTAAATTTCGAATATTTACTTGATCGGTTTAGCATTTTTTTAAAACCACATAATAAATAAGTCGTAAGGCTTTTATAGGTTTAGCTTCATAAAAAAAAACTTAATTACCTAACGCTTTTATCGGTTGATTATAATGAATACCTTGGTGGTGTAATTATATTACAGTACGACTGTAGTGCTGAGGTCTCGAGAACGAACCCTGGTGCGGGCAGTGATAGGTTTTTTAAACTGGAGTCTGGAATTTTGTGCCCGATATGGCGATAGGTTCACCTATCATGTCATGAAACGGAATAACCACGGACTAAAGTGGTGCACCAGTTGTACTTCTGCCTACCCCTTCGAGGATACAAAGCGCAAGTGTGTGTGTGTGTATGTATATCGGTATATTGCTCAGTGACCACTTACTTATTAACCTTTAAGACACAAAACATTTCGGACCGTGCGACCTTAATATCAAATTATGTATACATTAATCGTTTCAATACACAAAATGTCACCGCAGAATATACTAACTTATTACCTTATAATTAAAGTAATAATAACCTTATAATAGAACACATACAGACCGAGTAGTATGAAAACAGACCATTTGTTTAACTGACGTGGAATCTGGCGTACGGTCATATCCATTATCATCAATGAGCGGTTTCACAATGAGCAAAGGAATCCAGTATTTCGCGCCGGCCACAATGCACAATTGTACCGATTCAGATTATCTTAACTGTACTACATTGTTCTGTTAATGCTACTTATACAGGGTCATTTTGATATTGCGTTTTTAATGAAACCACATACTCTTGTTTACCTCTGCTATTATTGTACCAAAAAGTATCCATGGATAGCGAATAATTTCACTAAAAATTCCAGTTTTACTTTTCAGATTTCTTTTATCATTTTGTAGTCAGAATATGGCGTGTGTGTATTCCTTACTGAAAGTGCGATTGTTATTAAGATTGCCGCTGCGAGAAGTTTTGTTAAGAATATTATTACCGGCATTACGGCGAATAACATTTAAGTTAATTTTTATTAGCATTTATTGTTAAATATTATTATTTTTTTATGTTTGGAGTCTCTCTTTGTAAAGTGTTAATTTCAAGAAGTTAAGTATGAGGTTTCATTTAGTAAGGCAGTATCAAAATTCCCTTATATTATACATAGGGAAGAAGGCCCGTGCCAAGCAGTGGGACAGTATCTAATACAGGGCTGATATTATTATCATTATTTATTATTATACAAAGCGATGTATAAGAAGTCAACTGAATACTGGTACGTCTAATAGTTCCCAATAGGTCTAGTTTTATGGTCGTAATGATGCTTTGGTTAGAACACAAAGATTTTAAACATGCAGTAATTGAAGCAACGACCAAGTAGAAGCAACACAGAGAGACGAACCTGATCACTGGTCTGGGGTGCCAGCAAATAGAAAGTGATTAAAACAATCGTTCCTTGAGGCAATCTCATATGCTCAGTCCACTGTATTAAATATAACTTAGTTACTGCATGACTTTATTCGGCTTGAAGCCTCATACCTCCCATTCAACCAGAGAAGTATCCATGAGAATTTGATCAATAACTGATGATTTTTTCATGAGCTATACAATGGCACATAAGCACAAAGATACGAGAGCACAACGAAAAGCAGATGATGAAATGCAGTATCCGGTAAAATAGGACTGTATTGAAGAGGTCTCGTGCATTTTCATCTAGTTTTACTGACAGGCAGTGGCGTGTCGTCCGTACAATCCGATTCCTACCGGCTTTTCTAGGTTTATATAAGTTTGTCTTAGTTTTGTTTCTTTTTAATTTGCGATATGTTAACTTAGGCAATTTTTTGCTTCGGGTTACCTTTTAAAAAATTTCACCCTTCGCCATTGCTGATAGGTCACCAAACTCATAAACAACAGTCCAATAATATGATACACTATTTTTATAATAGGCCGGAATCGTTGTGCCGAGTTTGTATATTTTACTGTTTTGGTTTACACACTCGTTTATGGCGTAATAAATGTATTTTATGGTAGAGGAAAAGGAACGGAACTTTAAGCCGTGGAGATTTCTAAAATGCACACTATTACGATAACCATTGCTGTGCCTCGGGGGAAGGAGTAGGGGCGTAGCCTCCTCCCCTGAATGCAACATAAGTACATATTTTTGTAAGTTAGTTGTATTAATGGTTTTATACCAATTTAAAATTCTGCTTTGCAACCTCTGGATACAAATTTGAGATTTTCCTCCACTCTAAGTTGTAAGGTAATAAATAGTCCATGATGATAACCTTATTAAATTATAAAAAACACTAATGTATTTGGAACATAATATTAGGTAATAAATAATAACCGTCATATTCTTCCACATGCGAGAGTTTTTTTTGTTGCCTGAATGACGAAACGAGCTTGCCGTTCGCCTGATGGTAAGCGTTACGACCATAAACAATAGAAACAATTTGGCGCAACACAAAATTTTCACAAAAGTTGCACAAACTATTTGGCTGATTATCACGGCTGAGTGAAAACCGCACAAAGTTGGACCGACCTGAACGTTGCACCTTTCGGTCCACAGCCCATTTAACTAACACAAAGCTAAAGATGCAAAACCATATAAAAAAAAGACTCTAATACACCAATATTTCCCCTATCAATATACCTACACTGATTCCCGCGAGCACACGTAGATACAACAAACGAGTTTTGTCGCAAATTGATGAAGCGTAACCTCATTCAGAGCATTGGTGTTGTGCGGATATCCGGGAGAGACGCGCCGCACCGGGGACAAGGAGCTATATATTATTCAGATACCGGCAAAAGCTGTCTCCCGCCCCGTAAATATTTTATCACAATCTAAACACACGTTCAACTATTGCTCGTTGTAATGTAATCTCGGGCTAAAAGCCGATGCGGAGAATATTTTTACGAAACGACAAATCTTATTACGCTTTTATAGAAGTACATAATAATAATATTAGCCCTGTATTATATACTATCCCACTGTTGGGCACGGGCCTCCACCACGAGATAAGTCCACCACGGTGGCCTAGTGCGGATTGGTAGACATCACACATCTTCGAAATTCCTATAGGGAACTTCTCTGGTGCGCAGATTTCCTCGCGATGTTTTCTTTCACCGTTAAAGCGAGCGATAATTCACAAAGAATACACACATAATTTTTTAGAAAAGTCAAAGGTGTGTGCCCTTTGGGATTTGAACCTGCGGACATTCGTCTCGGCAGTCCGTTCCACAACCAACTAGGCTATCGTCGATAGAAGTACATAATATATTGGTCTTATTAAATACGTCAGTGGTCAAGCTTGTGGTATTAGAATCGATGTTAAATCCTTAATACGAAATTGTCTACTAAAGCTTCTAAGCAATATAGTTCAGGAATCTCGATTCGCGAAATCAATATATGAGCGAAACTGCCGCCACCGTTTATGCGCTGGGCTAATTACAATTGTTAATACAATTTTAAAGTTAGTCCTTGAAACATGAATAACAATGATCACCGTTATCAGTGCTCCGTTTTTATGTATGTTCATATTTAAATACGTTTGCTACGGAACAGTTGAAGAATTCTCAGAAATCGCAAATAATGGAAATCGGATCACGGCGAGGGATCTTACCGTGGAAACATAATTGTGTTTCTGGAGGAAGGCAGCAAGACAAATGGTGAGCGGATATTGCGCCTTTTGTTTTGTGTAGGTACAAATTCTCTATTGTTTTGTTTATTAACAGGTGGGCACGAGTTTATAGCCATTTATAAATATAGTAGGTTTACTCGTGGCTTCACGCGCGTGCCCTGAATCAAAAATCTCGCTATGTAATTTTCCGCGAAAACGATTAGCTTATTTGTTAACATCTAACATCCAAAGAACTTGACAAACTTAGTTATCTATTTATAAAGCTGAAGAGTTTCTTTGTTTGTTTGTTGAACTATTAAAATGATATTGAAAGTTTTTCCACTAATAGGAAACATTACTCCGGAGTGCTATAAGGTACTTTTTAACCCGAGAAAATATTTTTCCCGGAAAATCTATTTGACGCGGACGGAGCCGCAGGCAAAAGGTGTTTACAAGATTAGTAAGATGTAAGATTAGATGATAGTCAAGTATTACCTAAATAAAAAGCTAGAACAAAAATATTCATTTCATAAAAATACAAGTCCCAAATTTAAACGATCCATTTTACATTATCTGATACTTTACGCGAAAGAAAAATATATTAGCATTTTATTAACCAAAAAATGTACGGTAAGTTGATATTATTCAACATGTGTCGCGGTGCCTCGCCGGAATATCAAACGGGTATTCTGACTGAAATTGAAACTTGCCCTCCCAGCCTCCCACGCACGTGAGAGATCACTACAGGTTAGAAACATTTCATATTTAAACATATTTGTTACTATACTATAATATAATTCTGAATTATTCATTGCAGTATTCAAAAATTTGCTGTCATTTTTGCAAACTGCACAGCATTTGACAATACTATAAAAATATTTAAATATTAATGTTCATAAATAATAAATTTCATTGAGAATAGTAATTTACATGGGCATTGTATTCTCTTTTTCCTAATAAAGTGTTAGAAGAGTACATAATATATTTCACAGAATATTTAGAATATTTAGTATGTAACGACTCCACAAATTTTTGCCAATAAACGAGCAGTCCACATTTATATTCACTGTAAATAACAACGATTTGACAATCTGCTCCGATAACAAATATGTCTTCAAATTCAAATATATTCATAACCGTAGAAAATAGACTGAAGTGAATACGGACAAAATAGTGTGAAAGAGATAGAGTAATAGTGCGGTCTGTACATCTAGCGTCTAGGCTACAGACTAGAAAGTGCACGTATTTGTCGCACAGTCGGTTTGTCTCTTTTAACAGAGTAGCCAATTTTGTAAGGGATTAGTCTATTCTATATTTATAAATAAGATGTACTTATTTTGTTTCTGACAGTTGAGTATACTTCCGATACCTCCACGGCTGTATTATGGCTTAAGGCCAACGGACAACTACCCTGAAATGGTATATTAAGAGTTAAAGTCCATTAGCTAATCATAGACTCACACTAGTATTATGAAAAGTTCTTTGTGATTTTTCGTTTGATATTGTGTCCAAGGTCAGGGGTGAGACGGTTGATATTGATTTTCTTCACAAATGTATCATTATCGGCTTGTTTTTAAGTATTAGACGAGCTTCGTAGGCTGTAGACCCTTTTGTAATATTAGTTTAACGATGTACAGGCACACTGTATAATTTCATTAAATAAAAAGAATTACCAAGAAAATAGAAGCGAATACATTTCCAATAATAAAAAAATGCTTTTTTAAGCACTATACTTACATTAGATAAAAAAGTAACTATAGTAACTAATAGCTAATACACCACTTAAAACTACAATATTTAAACATATAATATCAAATATATATATTTTTGTATACGCTCAACATATCTAAACTTGAAATATGTAATAATCTTATATATTTATCCTGACTTAAAACAACTCTCTCGAATTCACTCAAAGTACCTGAGAATATCTATCTAGTCTACCCTGAAATGTTTAAATTTGTAATTCATTTCCGCTAATAAAATGTTTCATCACGTCTTTAACATTCCTTTTTGTATACTAAAACCATATTGCGATTCAAGAGTCTAATAAACTTTTGTATTTATCGAAAACCTAAAAAGTACCTCTATACCTATTTTCGAAACATAAAAAACTACACCAAAGATGGAAGGAAAATAAACATAAATGCTAGTGTTTAAATAATACCTCATTTGTATCTACCTAACGAAGATGAAACAAATTTGGCATAAAGCAAAAAAATTTTGTTCCGATCGCTCCCAAGCTTCACAGGCTCGCCCGCTAGGCTAATCTGAAGATTATCTAAAATTTCAAACATCCGGTCCCACCGTTTTGGAATCCATAGGGAATGTTTAATATATATATATGAAAAGAAAGAATGATAATAAGAAAGAAGAAGCCGATTGTCACTCATGAGACAACTGATTACGGACTCGGTTACAAGAAAAGGGCTCCCGGGAGCAAATATTATAAAGGACAAATTTTTTAAAGAAATTGGGGTGAGTTTATTAATTAATTTATTTGTATGTATGTTTAAAAACCACACAGGATCGAGAAGTCCGCACGTTGCTCGAAGTCCAAATATATTATGTATTAACATCTATACATAGAAGGGTACATACACACATTTATTTTTACAACGTAAATCGTAAAAGGAAAATTAGATCATGCCTATCAGTAACAATTCAAATAAACAAAACATATTCCTGCTAATTGTTCGCGTATTACGTATTCTGAAATATATTCACAGTACATATTATGTAAATAAAGTCGGCTCGATACCACAAAAGAACGCAATATTTATTTCAGGTTTAGGTAATGTCATTGTATTTTAAAAATGCTAATGATGTAACCATATTCCTGAGGAGTTTGAATCAGATTATAAATTTCCAAACATCCCTTCTTAGTTGTCACCTACGTAAAACGAGATAGGAACAACCAAATAATGACCAGACCCCCCACTCCCGAAGATGGGGGGGGAGCAATTCTTGTGCGCTCGGTCTCCACATAGAATGCACGCCCATGCACCAGGGGACATTTATCGCGGCCTTAGGCACACAGTTAAGTATGTATACCTCATAGTTGCCAATTCACATTGAGGTCTATAAGGGCTTGCGAACAGTTCCTAGTCTTATCCATTCCTAAGAGGTTTCCCAATCCTTCCCCCACATTTCCTTTCCAGCTATCCCTCCCTATCACTTCCTTCTCAACTTTCCTCCAGGGCCCTGTAGTCGCCAAGCCGGGGGAATCTAGTATCTAATTCGCTGTTTTCTCCCGGTGTTGATGCGAGGCCTGTACCCAAAAAAAAAATAACGACATAACGCATAAAACAAGTACAGGTTTGTGTAATGGCGACTGATGACTCAGCAGTGTTTATTGCAATTCATCCGCGGCACGTACAAAAACTGCCGCAAATGTTCCGCCGGAACTAACGGCATTGCCATATCGGGAACAGGATCGTGTGCCGTCTGAACTTTGATTCACTGTTTTCAGTATTCACCGGTGACTGTTTTGTTGCATTGTCTGTCTTTGCCTATATTTGTTTTTTTCTAAGAATCAAAGCGGACAATAACAACTCTTTTAAAATGTTACAATATTTTTAGACCTATCTAATAAAACTAACAGTACAGATAGTAAAACGGCACGGGTCTCCTCTACTTTTAAGAGGAATTAGGCCTAAGTCCACCACACCAGCCTAGTGCTGATTGGCAGACTTTACATACTTGCAAATTCTAATGTAGAATTGTAAGGTATATAGATTTCATTACGATGTTTTCCTTCACCGTTAAAACGAACAAAGTCCGAAGTATGTGCCTTCAGGATTCATAAAAGTGACAACTTTATGGTAAAGTGTTGACTATTGTACAAAACACGCCGGAACAAACAAAAATAGCTACTGAAAGATATGTACAATATATTAACATCAGAAAGTACTTAAGCTTGTGCATCGGAACAAGATAGGCTTGTATGACTATATCGCGTGTTCGCACCCTGTGTCCTGGGCGGATGCCAAACCTGCGACCTTACACAAAGTCAAGACCCCAAGGGCAATGCTCTTCTCGACCTGACATGAAAGAGTTTCTAATGTTATTCCAAACACAAAGGGAATTCGGCTAAACGTCCAGTTAACGATTTAGTTTTGAAATATTAAGTTTTAATCTTTATTTAGTGTATACTCTATTGGTTTACTTTATGGATTATTTCATTTGGTTGGAAAAGTTATGTTCATAAACTGAGTGTATAGTAGGTAGCGGCGGCTATAGCCTAGGTGGGTGTGGAGCAAACTACCAAGACGAATGTCCGCAGGTTCAAATCCCAAGGGCAAACAACTCTAACTTTTCTAAAATAATGTGTGTATTCTTTGTGAAATATCGCTTGCTTTAACGGTGAAGGAAAACATCGTGAGGAAACCTGCATACCTGAGAAGTTCTCTATAGGAAATTCGAAGGTGTTGTGACGTCTACCAATCCGTACTAGGCCAGCGTGGTGGACTAAGGCCTAATCCCTCTCAGTAGTAGAGGAGGCCCGTGCCCAGCAGTGGGACAGTATATAATACAGGGCTGATATTATTATACATTATTATAGTAGGTACGTGCGTATTTTATTTTAATTTAGGCCTTAAATGTGGATTTAAGCACATGACATTAAAATAAGTAGATTATTAAAGTTAGAGTCGTAAACAGTCTAATTAAGTTCATATTTTCAATAACCTTAGCTATAAACCTTTCGAGGTTGAAATATTTATAATACTACACATTTTATGATTTCTAGATGCATGAATTTTATAGTTCTCAGATTCCAACATTGTAAAATACAGCGGGAATCTTAATGATCGTTAAAAATAAGTAGTACTATAAATAAATTATTAAAAGTCATAATGCGAACGATTTAAAATTAAATACAAAATTACAATACTATTTTTTAGCTAGCAGAAACTTAAACAAACAAAACAATGCCTGAAAAACGGCATTAATCGCAGTTCTTTACTTTCTTCCTCGCATTTTTAATCAAGTCAAATATCTTAAGAGTGTAAAACACAAGTCTGATTAAATTGGTTACATGTTTATTAATGCAGTACATGTGTAATTTTACCCTTTACTTATTTAATGTGTTACTGTTCTCTGTTCCGTTTGAATAAAATAAAAATAATTTATCAGTTTTTTAAGACAAGTTCCGTTATAACAGAGAACAACATTCTTTTCAAACTTGTTTACTCACTACCCGTACAACGTAGTAATTTGATAAAAGGCTAGATGGCTGAAACACTTAATCCGAAACTAGTTGGACTCAGTAGGCCTTATTACAGCGGCACGTGACCAAGTGTCGGCCCGACAATACGGCCCGGAACAACTTGCCGTAAGCCGACTCGACACGAACTTTCTGCTTACAGCCTTTTTATTTTCACGAACACCTACTTAATGAAGTCTTTCTCTTAACTTTATGAAAAAAAAGTAGTATTTTATTTGATTCTTTATGGATATTTTAAATTAGATATTGAGATGAATGTGTTCGAAGGCTTTCACTAGTAAATTGTTTAAGAGAAAGTGTCTGAACAATGCTCATTAAAACACTTATTTGATTTTGATATGATTGATAAAATGAATATTTATTATCTTTGAGGTTATGTAGCATTTTATATCTCATTTTTTTTATTATATGTTCACAAAACTGGCTGCAACACTTAAAATTAACACAGGCAATATCAGCTTACAAACAAACAAGGTGAGCAACGTGCTCGATGTGATCACAACTTGCTTTAATGTGAATGAATAATATTTTTATCTAAATTTATACGTACTACTGTTTTTAAAAGCCCTACATTGTAACGCAAATTAGTCAAAAACAAAACAAAATTAGTAACTAGTAACTTCCTAATTAGATAACCCTTATTCCACGCTAATAACACGTGTTTATACGGAATGTTATGAAAATTAACAAAGTTCGGTAAACATCGGCTGTATGCTAATTGGCAATGATAATAGCGCGGGCTGGAAATTATCAAACTTTTGTTGTAACTTTGGCAAATATAAACCAATCCGTTTTATATGCCGTTTAATCAATTTAGTGGCTGTGGATAAAAAAATATAAGGAAGCTACACTTCAATCACGCACACACCCAACCTGAAGATCATGTCTGAGACTTTAGACTGCCATTTTTCTTATACGTACACGCCAAAGTCATCCTATTGCATCTGATGACGAGAGATGATTACCCCTCGGCAGTCGTCACAATTATGCCGGCCTATTGAAACTTGATATAGATAGGCTAAATAAAATATCGAAAAATATCTATAGGCTGATCCTGGAACGCGACACACATGGGCAACTATGACGGGGTTTAACACCTTGTACGATGTTTGCTATCTTGACGGATATATAATAAATCCTACCAACAACCCGCGCACCGTCATACGAAGCACGTAATACAACTACAGACAATCTTCAATTAATGTCGATTAATACGTAGTGTATGGATCAACTTCTTCAATTAACTTACATTAAGCTAACACTTCCACTGCGTGTGAGTTGTGTCACAAAGGAAAATTTTAAAATCGTTTAAAATTTTATAAAGCTATTGATGTAGGATAAGTAAATACTCCGACCGGCCGGTACACAATACCCGTAGCAAATGTTTACACAACAAATATAACGAGTAACTTCATTTACGGGGAATTGAGAGGGTTGGCCCAGTTTTAAATAAATGCCATTTGCATTCAGGTTTCATAAAAATTGCAATGAATATGGGCTTAGGGTTACGTTGTCCTTGCTTTAGTAAGGACAGTGGCGGACTTAGTGGGTGGCGAATGGGGCCGCCCACAGTTTCAAGATTAAAAAGGTTTTTGTCAACAAAGTGATAGTATAAGGGTTTCGCTTGAGGAAATGAACCCTAAAAATCAACTATTAAGATGCCGAATAATACAACAGAATCCTTCAAAATCCAAACTATGCATTAACATCTTATTACTCCATTTTAAACAGATTTGGCGTCACCGCGCAATAACGCAGTGTATCCCTTGGACGTTTTTATTCCCCGCAGTAGTTAATATTAGCGAGGTTGGCCCACTAATGTGGCCATTATACGCGCTGTGAGCCGACCTTCGCGGGCCCAGACAGGAAATTGCCCCCCGGGGTCATCGTTAACCCCTTAATAACTCCACTATCTGAAACTCGAGCGCGGCGCTGGTCGAAAACCTATCCTTTGTGTAACATGAATGCCGTTTAATGTTCTTTTTTTAAAATTAAACGATGAATATTTTAAGTATATACGAACTTTTTGTATAAAATGGCGACTTAATTTTTAGTATGAATAAACAAGATCAAAGCTACATAAATTTAGTGACTTGATTTTGTTAGTTTTGTTTATATCTAGTGACCCGCGAAGATTCGTTTCTCAAGATTTACATACTAAAGTGTGTAATAACTAATATGTTCTAACAATTTTAGTATTTCCTAATATTTCTAAGCGTATAATATTTCATAATGATTTGATATGGTTATAATTAAAACTATAGATCTAATTTCGATTACCAAATAGCAACACAGTATAATTTTCTATATCCATGATACATTTAAGTCTAATTATAACAAAAAGCACGTCAATTTCCATAAGGATAGTAACCTTAGCTCGCCAGTCCGCAGTAGATAAAAATCAGTTGCCGACAAGCGAGGTTGTCTGCTCACCTTTTCAGGTAGATTAGAAGTGACTCGATGAGGCCCTTTAGTCAACGACATCCACCTTGATAATACCTTACGTATACAATATTACGAGAGGTATACGGACTCTCAATAAAACTATTTTTCGGATTTTATTCCGGTTTTTTATTTTTCTCCCGTATGTATACAATATAACGAGAAGTATACGGACTCGAAATAAAACTATTTTTTCAAATTTATTCGGGTTTTTTTATTTTTCTCCCGTACGTATACACTATTACGGGAAGTATACGAACTCGAAATAAAACTATTTTTCGGATTTTATTCCGGTTTTTTATTTTTCTACCGATGTTTTGAAGAATTTGCAGCTTACATGGTTAAGGGGGGGGGGACTACCAGTTACACAGACTACCAGATGTACAGGATTACACAAGCACTTTAAATTACTGGTTCACTAACTGGTAACTATAACACAGATCGATTGACTAAATTATATTAATTGACCATAATTTATATAATTATTTATGTTACAATAACCTAAGTATACAGGGTCATTTTGACACTGCGTTACTATGAATCTTCTTGAAAATAACACTTTACAATAACTCATTCGAAATGTAGATGTAAAATATTTAAAAAAAATCTATTTAAATTTATTTTCATTTTACACGCCCCAATGCCACTAGTTCTACTCTAAAAGAATTTGTCGCCGCGGCAACATCACACTTTCCATCAATAATAAAATCAGGCACACACCATATTCGCACTAAACAACAAACTAATAAAAAAAATGAAAAGTAAAACTGGGATTTTGGTGAAAATATTCTTTATACATGAATAATTTTTGGCTCAATGTTAGAAAAGATAAAGACGAGTGGTTTAAATGAGCCAGTACACTTATAGCAGAAAAAGTAGTTCCTCTATGATGACTTAAATATAATATAGCCACTGTCCCTATTAACCACTTCATCTCCATTCACTTCCATTTGACGCGACCGTACAGCACTGCACGTCGCCTCCCGCTTGATGTATAGTTACACAACACACGAAATCATCAAAAGAAAACACACAATGTAGGGGTTCACCCAAATTCGGCCGTGAATCATTGTAGATTAATTGTCCGGACCGCGGCGGGAGCTTTGAGGTTGCGATTCAGTGCAATCTGTGCGGTTAGAGACGCCCTGCTGGCTCGTTGCGGATGGGTGCATTTGAAGAGGATTTTTACAAAAACCTATGTTTGTATGCCTATGAATGTTTAACTGTACACCAGTGATGTTTTCTCGGGATATGTCTCGAGATTTCTTTGTTATTACAACACTCGCTACTATTTGTAAAAATTAATTGTTCTAAGTTGTATTTATCTTTAATGAGTGTTTTCTTTTATTCTTCTTCATAGTGCTCACTTACTAATAACTTTCCATTTTAAACCCTATTCTATATTTTGCAATTCCATCCTTCATTATTTAACGTCTTAGAATTCATTCCCTTCAAGTTATTATGATTAAATACATAAGCTACATTTCTGATAATTGTGTTTTCCTAATTGACGTTACAAGAGAACAATATTAATAAAAGGTCTGTGAGGCCGCATAGATTACGTTTCCTTCGTCTGAATAGTAATTACATTAAAAGCGTGCTTGCGACCATCGCTTCGTCTCAATTTCCCGCGCCGCGCCAGCCCTATCGTTTGTTACACGAAGATGAATTGTTACTGAAATTTATAACATTTCGACGGTAGGGTTGACACAATTTCATTATTAAACATAATCAAAGTTACTTGCATTTGTATTTTAAATTTTCATGCTTTACAGCCAATGAATCAATGATTATGTGGAATAAAAAATCAATTTCAAGCATTCTCTTATTTTTTTATGTAATACTATGTAGATCGCGTCATGATTCCATTCCATTAGTCATTACCAACCCTTTGTGTTATAATTATTTACTTTTAATACCAATAATACTACAAGCAATATTAAATTTACCAAATTATATTAAACTTTAACATAGATAAAATAATTCACAGTGTCCTTTTAAATTAAAAATAAATAAACAGAGAACCTTTGAAATAAACATAGTCGAGACAGCCCTATATTCAACTGTTAGGGCTGGAGGTCAACGCTCCTAGCCCGTGTAAGACAATTAAGAACTGTCTTTGGTTAATTGGAATAAGTAGCTGAGGGCCGAGGGCTGAGGGCTGCTGAGGTCCCGAGAGATGTATCAATACTTCGATAGAAATTTGATTGCTATTAGCTATTAATGGCTTTAGATTAAAAATTATATTGAGATTTTTTTAATAAGTAATAAATTTGTAAAATTCTCATAAGTACGTAATCTTTAAGTAGCTTAATTTAATGGATCTTAATATCTGGAACATAGGACTAAAATACAGGAAGAGCACCATGAATACATATATCAAATATTTTAAAATATATTAACGAGAACATTAGACTTAAAATTCCATGTAAAAACTGAAGAAAAGTTAACAAATTTCGTTTATCGAGGTCTTACTGCAAACACCGAGTTCCACTGGAGAAACGCAGAAACAAGTGATATTAAAATTCAATACACAAGCGACCGAGTAAGTAACTTCGAATTTTACATCAATGAATTGAGAAACAAACTTCATGAGACCGCGAGTGTCCCGCCCTAGTTCGATAGTTACAAGGGGTTTCCAAATTCGTTGAATTTACATTACACCTATCTCTTTAATTGGTAAACAAAATGATTATATTTATATACAAAACTAGGTATTGCTTATGGCTTTACCCGCGTGACAGGCCTAAGGATGGAAAAAAAGGTTTTCAGGTCTGAGAAACAAAGTTTTATTATGCCCTTTTCAGGATGAAAAGTCTCTACAGTCTAAGATATTGTCAATCTTTATACCAAACTCTATCCAAATGAATTCAGCAGATCCGGTACGATTTTTCTAACAAAATCCAAATCTCCAAATATCACAAACTTACGCATTCATAATATATCTCCTACAGTAACACAAAGACAATTAAATCTATAAAATCTTATACAAGACTAGCTTTTGCCCGCGGCTCCGCCCGCGTTATAAAGTTTTTCAGGCTAAAGTTTTCCGTTATAAAAGTAGTAGTTTCCCGGGAGCCTCTCAAACTGTCTCCATACCAAATTTCATCTTAATACGTTGAGTAGTTTTTGAGTTTAACACGTTCAGGCAGACAAATGCAGCGGGGGACTTTGTTTTATAATATATTTTTTAGAACTTTTTAAGAGGAATAATCCCGTCATACATTATTGTTGTATAACTTTAACCGTTTACGCAGCGCACGCAACGGAAGCTCTCAAAATTAATAATTTTTCCCCGTTTTTGCAACATGTTTCATTACTGCTCCGCTCCGATTGGTCATAGCGTAATGATATATAGCCTATAGCACTCCAGGAACAAAGGGCTATCCAACACAAAAAGATTTTTTCAGTTCAAACACGGTAGTTCCTGAGATTAGCCATTACTGCTCCGCTCCTATTAGTCATAGCGTGATGATATATAGCCTATAGCACTCCAGGAACAAAGTGCTATCTAACACAAAAAGAATTTTTCAGTTCGAACCGGTAGTTCCTGAGATTAGTCATTACTGCTCCGCTCCTATTGGTCATAGCGTGATGATATATAGCCTATAGCACTCCACGAACAAAGGGCTATCCAACACAAAAAGAATTTTTCAGTTTGGACCGGTAGTTCCTGAGGTTAGCCATTACTGCCCCGCTCCTATTGGGTATCATCATTCATCATTGGCAATTAACATCTACGTGAGATGATTAAGTAGCGCTCGTAGAAGATGCGAGGTACGTTATACACCTACGCTGGTGACTTATCAGACCGATTCTAGCCCGAAAGATACGACCACAGTTTTGGCAGCGGATTTCTGTATTTGTGTATGGTAGGGGTAAAACGGCGTAGTTGCGCCGAATTTCGCGCTTGTGGGCTAGCTGCTTAAACCAGGCCTTATCGTGAGCGGAAACACCGTCAGCTACGGATTTACGCCATCTGACGCGGTCCACCGCCTCTTCCTCCCACTTGGTTGGATCCATGTTAAAAGATACCATGTCCCGCTTCACACTATCTTTAAACCTAAGTATTGGACGACCTACCGGGCGCTTAGCATGTGCTACTTCGGCTAAAAGTATCTGCCTGGGCAAACGATTGGGGGCCATGCGATGCACATGCCCTAGCCAACGCAGACGTCTCTGACGTAGTAACGCGATTATGCTAGGCAGCTGTGCGGTGCTTAACACGCTCTCGTTTGTGACTCTATCTTTCCAAGTGAGACCCAAGATGCTCCGAAGACAGCGCATGTGAAAGTTGTTTAATTTTCGCTCTTGTTTGTTATATGACGTCCAGGATTCAGATCCATACAAAAGAATGCTTAAGATGCACGTCTGGTATACCGCCATCTTGGTTCTAACTGTGAGGTATTTATTTTTCCAGACTCTTGCATGGAGTTTTCCAAACATCGTTGATGCTTTGCCAATGCGACTGTTGATTTCCGCATCGAGCGAAAGGTTGCTGCATATCGTCGAGCCTAGATAGCAAAATGAGTCAACTACTTCCAGACTGTTGTCACCTAGTGTAATGACCGGATTTTCAGTACAACCTTGCGTCATAATTACTGTCTTCTTCACATTGATTGACATTGAGAAGTAAGCACATGCATCAGCAAACTTTGACACAATAGTTTGCAGTTCTTGTGGTGTATTGGCGACAAAGGCAGCATCGTCCGCAAACAAGAGTGTATCCACAAAAAGATCTTTACGATAGCGACGGGATTTCAGCAAGGTAATATTAAATAGCTTACCATCATCTCTCGTGTGAAGATGAATGCCTTGGTGAAAATCACCGAAAGCATGTCTTAAAAGGAGAGAGAAAAAATATCCCAAATAAGGTTGGAGCTAAGACGCAGCCCTGTCGTACTCCCCGGCGCATGCAAAATGGTGTGGATGTTTGCCCATTGAAAACTATTGTACCGTTCATGTCTTGATGGAAAGACTTTATCAGCGATAACAACTTTGGTGGACAACCCACCTTCTCTAACGCTGTGTATAACCCTTCTCTGCTCACAGTGTCAAATGCTTTATTCAGGTCAACAAAAGCAATAAATAAGGGGGTTCTTTGTTCCCTACATTTTTCCTGGAGCTGGCGTAGTGTAAATATCATGTCCGTAGTAGATCTGTGAGCACGGAAACCACACTGCGCCTCAGGATAAATACGGTCAGCAAGTTTTTGTAGTTTGCCCAGGATGACACGAGCAAACAACTTGCCTACGATACTGAGTAAAGATATACCACGGTAGGAGTTACAATTGCCGCGGTCCCCTTTACCTTTGTACAAAGTGACGATATTTGCATCACGCATATCCTGAGGTACCTGCCCCTCACGCCAGCACTTCAGTAACAGATTGTATCAAAGCGGCATCACGCATTCCAACTTCAGCAGTACCGTCGGGATTCCATCGTTCCCCGGGCTTTTTCCACATTTTAACTTACTTACGGCAAGGTGGAACTCAGGAACCGTGGGTAGAGCATCGAGATCTTCCATCATAGGTAACTTTGGGAAGTTTTGTACAGCTGAGGCGTCAATGTCCACAGGTCGAGAATACAGCTCGGTATAATGTTCCACCCAACGGTTGAGTTGACGATTTCTGTCAGTGATGACAGAACCGTCAATCTCCTTGAGAGGTGCTGTTTTCTTGGGAATAGGACCTACTGCTTTCTTGATGCGCGAGTATAAGCCACTTATGTTGCCAGTATAAGCGCATTCCTGGATGCTTTGGCAAAGCTCTATCCAGTAAGCATTAGCTCAATAGCGAGTACTACGTTGCAGCATAGCTTTCGTTGCTCTGAGCTTTTCTTTTGATGAGTTTGAAGGGTTAAGACGGTAGTTCAATGCAGCTGAATTCTTAGAGGCCATTAGAGGCTTAAGTTTTTCAATATTAGTTTGGAACCAATCATTTTGGTGGCGTTGTACGTGACCGAATACTTCCCCGGCAGTAAGTGTAAGAAGGTTCTGAATATTAGTCCAATCTTCTGAAATTGATGTGTCAGGGTTCCATGATCTTGTAATTCGTTCTGTTACTTCATTAAATTGTGCTACCAGTTCCTTGTTGGCTAATTTAGGTAAGTCTAGTCTTTTTCTAGCTGGGGTACGAGATTTATAAATTTTCTTTGGTACAAAAGACATTTTTGCAACTACCAATGAGTGATCAGTATCACAATCTGCGCTATGGAACGAACGTGTGTGCTTTATGTCGCGTAAGTCGTTTCTTTTAGTCAGAATAAGATCTAGCTGATGCCAATGGCCCGACCTTGGATGTTTCCATGAGACTTTATGTAATGCTTTGCCTTTAAAGTAGGTGTTAGTAACACATAAGAGGTTTAGAGCACAGAACTCTAGAAGACGTTGGCCGTTTTATTGGGTATAGCGTGATGATATATAGCCTATAGCACTCCACGAACAAAGGGCTATCCAACGCAAAAAGAATTTTTCAATTTGGACTGGTAGTTCCTGAGATTAGCCATTACTGCTCCGCTCCTATTGGGTATAGCGTGATGATATATAGCCTATAGCACTCCACGAACATAGGGCTATCCAACGCAAAAAGAATTTTTCATTTCGGACCGGTAGTTCCTGAGATTAGGCATTACTGCTCCGCTCCTATTGGGTATAGCGTGATGATATATAGCCTATAGCACTCCACGAACATAGGGCTATCCAACGCAAAAAGAATTTTTTTAGGTCGGACCGGTAGTTCCTGAGATTAGGCATTACTGCTCCGCTCCTATTGGGTATAGCGTGATGATATATAGCCTATAGCACTCCACGAACATAGGGCTATCCAACGCAAAAGAATTTTTCAGTTCGGACCGGTAGTTCCTGAGATTAGGCATTACTGCTCCGCTCCTATTGGGTATAGCGTGATGATATATAGCCTATAGCACTCCACGAACATAGGGCTATCCAACGCAAAAAGAATTTTTCAGTTTGGACCGGTAGTTCCTGAGATTAGCGCATTCAAACAAACAAACAAACAAACAAACAAACAAACTCTTCAGCTTTATATAATAGTATAGATTATATATATAGAGCTGTTGTATTATTACAGCGATCTAATCACTGATTATGAACACTCATTATACTATAAGTCGATAAGTAAATTAACATCTTAACATAATTGCGCTAAAAGGTTGCATTACTCAGCAAAGTGTCAGAGATGTCAGCAATTAACTTCGCATTACGATACATACATTAATACGTAAACATGCAAAATCAAGGTACCAGTGGCGAAGGGTGAAATTTTTCAAAAGGTAACCCGGTGTGAAAAAATTGGCGTCAGTTAAGATATCGGGAGCAATTTATGGGAAAACAAAAACTAAGACAACGAATTAGTCTTGCTTCGAAATCGTCTAACGTTGACATACCTACTAAATTACCTATTATGCGTAAATAATTGAAACATTTATAAAATTGAACAATAAATGTAGCAGTGGCGAAGGGTGAAATTTTTCAAAAGGTAACCCGGTGTGAAAAAATTGGCGTCAGTTAAGATATCGGGAGCAATTTATGGGAAAACAAAAACTAAGACAACGAATTAGTCTTGCTTCGAAATCGTCTAACGTTGACATACCTACTAAATTACCTATTATGCGTAAATAATTGAAACATTTATAAAATTGAACAATAAATGTAGATAATTCTCCTTCCATTAATCACAAATATAAGTACTTACCTATTAATTTGTTATAAAAGCAACAAAAGTAAGTATTAAAATTATAACCACACTACCCCCAAATAAATATCTGTTCTTTTTTTTTCAAAATAAAACTTTAAATGTAATTACCCCATATAGAAATAGGTATCACGATCGTCAAACAGACCAACAGTTTAAAGGTAAACATTACATGATAAACGTATATAATTATCAATTTAAATAATCAAGAAAGGTTATTCGTTAACTTTTGCTTGTATCGTTTTAAATTCAGTAAAATATAATAAGTAAGTATTTATTTTCGTCTAACACACATTTTGTGTCTAAAATCAAAAACTTTCAGATCTACTTTTAATATTTAACCATCTAAATACTAATATGTGAAATTACAGACTAATAATATACTTACGTAAAGGTAGACATTAAACTGATCACAGGTAGTTAATTCCATTATAATACACATTTACTTGTAGTTTCTAAATAAACAAAGCGCTGGTTACTTAATATCACAAAACTATCAAAAAATAAAATGAATATGACAATTTACAAACACCGCAACTTAGTAGCATAATAAATTATGACGTTTAATGGACGTAAAAAGTGACAACTATACAAAGTCGGTTAACGTGAAGCCGAAAATGCTCGGGTTACCTTTGCCCATATCTTCCGCGCGATTCCGACAAACACTGGCATAGAAAGTCATACAAAGTGCTGCCATCTATATTAAAAAACATACTACGACATTAAGCCGCTTGACAACGGGTTACCTTGCGCCAGTGGCGTCACAATTTCACTTTGGTAACGGAATTTCTGGGGAACTAAATACAAGGTGCGCCATCTAACGTTATTGAAAATAGGTAATCGATATCGATTAAATTAACAAACAATGGGCTATTCGCCGATAGATGTCGTTATTAAGTGATCATTAATTAATAAGTTAAGCTATTATAATTATTGTCCACTGTCTGGTATGTTGTAAATTTATATTTGCCTATTAAATATTTTGTTTAGTATTACCGAAAACCTAAAAGGGAAGCCGGTGGGAATCGGCTTGTATGGACCCTTCGCCACTGCAAGGTACGGTAACACCCAAATCTTACATCTACGAAGTTCACTCACACGTGACGAACGGTTTAAATACAAAATGAAAAAAAAACCGTAAATGTGTATGCTTTCACACCTCATTATAGAAAACGTTCCAAAAAGTAACTCCCGAAATAAAGTTTGTTTCAAACTTGAACAATTTATTCACAAACGTGGTGCTCCGGCCAAATTTATTGCAGTATAAAATAAATTGGAAGTAGAAAATAAGAAAAAGTTTAGGGCTGAACTGCCGCCCATGAATGATTCACTCTGGATCCGCACTCCGCACTCCGCGACACCGTCCCATCGACACATTTATTATTTTTACATTGCTTTCGAACGATTTCATTACAAATTGATAGCATTTTCGAAGCCCCGTCATCTAATTTTTCATTACTGGTTCATTGAATAAATTCATTTTCTCGATAAGTGGCAGATAGACTGAGCCTTTCACGGCTGGTGCGTGAAAATAATTATTAAGCGCCAAGAAGGGCGACGAACTCTTGCTCGTGGCTAGTTATGATTGATGAACTTTATCAAATATCCTTAGACAATGTTTTGCTCGGTTTTCCAGATTTATTATCCTATTCCACTTTACTAGTACGTAGTTATAACATGCTAAGTGTTTGTTCCTCAATGGAAAATCATTCAAAGAAAATCGTGCTTTCTAAGAGGTTCTTCTGTTATATCATAGCTGCCGCCGTTTATTTATCGGTGATTTTGCCAATGTCGAGTAATGATAGAAGATTCAAAACAAAAAGAGACTATACAATCAGATCTCCATTTTCCATCTCAAGCGACCGTTTCCTTCTAAGAGGTTTCTTTACTAAACTGCTAACTCAAGATTTAAAGTCAAAATATAAAATGCAGTCGTCTGTCATCAATGTCATCGATCGTTTATTTTTGAATATTTAACTTCATTGGTAATTCATATCGCGATATGACCCAATATCGGTGTGTTTATTTAAAACTAGCCAGCTTTATTAGACGCATATAACCGCCCATTAAATTATTTATAAATTAAATTATTAACAACGTTTTCGCTTCATATTTTCCTTGATGATAACAGTGTTTTGTTAAGTGCTACAGGAATAACCCAGGAACTTAAATTAAACCTTTGTTTAAAAAAATATTATTCTTTATAAAAAAGACTGTTTATGAAAACAGATAATATGAAGCTCATACTCTGTAAAAGGAGACCAGAAATGCATTCATATCTATAATATTTCACTGATCTTTATATTCGTCTTGTATGATACTATGCGAGTCTATCGCCAAAATCTTTCCGGAACACTTGAATGTTTTACAAATAGAATAAATTTGGAATTCCCGGGCTATGCCTGAGTCACGGCTTCGGTAAACGAATAAACTTATCCGTCATAATTAGAAACCATAATAATCACAAACAAAATTTCACTTGACAAGACAATTCTTTTAAATATTTGTAAAATCGTCATCATCACCAGCCCTGTATTATACACTGTCCCACTGCTGGGCACGAGCCTCCTCTACTACTTAGAGGGATTAAGTCTACCACGCTACCCTAGTGCGGATTGGTAGATTTCACACACACTCAAAATTCCTATAGAGAACTTCTCAGGTATGCAGGTTTCTTCACAATGTTTTCCTTCACCGTTTTATACTTGAGCTATATTCTAGATAATAAACAAAGGCAACAAGAGCTATAAATCGAAGCAGCCAGCGCACGGCGAGCCGAACTCTCAAACGAGCACATTAGCTCGCCGCGCCGGCACACTCTGTTGCGTGACACACGCCATATCGATCCGCGACCCTCGGCCGCGAGCCTCTTGTGTTTTTATATTATGCTCGTGTACTTTAGAAATAAATCCGATACAACACAATAAGATAGTCTATTCTCACTCGACATATTAGTAACTACTGGAAATAAACGCGTCAGTATTGCAGTTTTATCTTAAATTTTGACCATAAGAGACAACTTTCTATTATAGTATCTACCTTCCACTACAGCTCCTAAACGCCAAAATCCTTAAATGCACATCGACACCTTGTTCACATATCACTTTGACGACATTACAAATAACGACATAGGTTGGCAACAAGTGGCATCGCTCCTTGATTCAATAACGGACAACCGCAATACACTAACAGTAAATGCAATGCAGTAATTTTGATCCTTTCATTAGAAACTACATTAAAAATGAACAGACTTAGACTTGTCTGTAGTGGTTTAAAGATCATTTAAAAGTTCCTTAGTCTAGATTTTTTTATAATATGTGCTTTGGTCTTAACACAATACCTATAATTATTTTTTAAATTAATACGATATTGTCTTGACATATCAAAATTCTATTACACTCAGTGCGAGCGCTATCCCTAATACTAATAAAGTTCAAAGTTAAAACGTACCAAAAATACGATCTTGCCTATCAACAAATCGTGTCACACCCCAGATAACTGTAATAGAGAAAATTCGTAATATGTTAGATCGTATAAAAGGATCATTTTGAGTAGCGTGTAATAAAGCCGATGTCGTTAGGACGATATCAGAGTTATAGGACGGTTCGATGCGACATGTATTTTACAAAAAGGTTTCTCTACACCACTACGAACAACTCTAGGTTTACGCTTACAATATTCATGGAATAGGTCGTTGCGGAGAATGACTTGTAATATGTTGTTAATATGATAAGTCATGTTTTCGATTTTCTTTTGAATTTAATTTACGAGCTAAATACAGCCGATCCTTTACTACATATATTAGAACAAGGTAATTCATATAACATTGCACCTATTACATCATACAAGGATAAAGTGGAAACACTGCAAATCTAGAGCGTAGTAAATTTTTGTCGCTCTCTCACTCCTAGTATTTTTCATATCGAAATCATAGTGGTCTTAACTCCTAGAAAATAGAGTGGAGATCCCAGTACTGATGACCTCTCTCCCTTACAGAAGATAGACAAAAAGACTGTGATACTTAATGATAAGTAATCATAAATTCCCAAACAGTTTAAGGTATTGGAAGCATTAAAAACGTAACTTACTGTAATACTGTTATACCCATTAACGCAACAAAGGCTCAATCGATATTGTAATGGTCAAATGCCGAATAACATAAAATGAATTTATTAAATGGCCTGCATTCTGACGACCAGAGGAAAAAGCATAAAATATTTATACATACGTACTCGCGCGGAATGAGTCATGTTTAAGCGGCTCACGGCTTACCTAATGAAGGCTTTTGTATTACTCACGACGATTCAAATAAAAACAAAAGGCCGCTTTATAATACATGGGACTTAACAGTTGTTGATGTTTTTATAGTAAATTTATTCATTTTTGAAGCAACACTGCGCTTTGAAACAACTATGCCGCGATTAAATTATTTCAAAGTAAAATGTTGCCAGCAATAAGCATAAATAGTATGAAAGCAAATTATTTTACTGTATCAAGAACAACAATAAAACCCGTGCTCTCTGCATTGGACATTTTCAACATGCATTTTACTATACTAGCAATAAATAACGCTCGGGCAGTTTTCGCCTTGAAATTAATATGCAAATACGTCTAGAATAAATTAGCGTATGAAACAATGTTTACTATACGGCACACGGCGCGCTACATGAAATATTCAGCCCGAGCGTCTGGCATCCATTACAGAGTCCATTTGTCGCCGCGCGGTCTGCCAACACACGGGAAATTCCTATTACGACACAATACCACTTTCGAAATTCGTATATACAAAATATTTTAAAGGAAATTTCTGGTATGTGAAAATCTGTTAGTTTTGATGCTTGGGACACTTCAAGGGTAATGTTAGAGTTGAACTTAATTGCCGATGTTAAAATTATGGCTGTATGTAGCCAAACCAAACAGTAGATACGAAATAGCGTGAAAAAAATCCTTCTGTGATGAAGTGAATTAAATAGGGTCTTGGATGTAACAAACATTAAAATCTACTGTGTAAAGATAATCATCAAAACCGAGATGAAAATATCTGTAGTTAGTACTTATTTCGCAGTAACTTATAGCTTCAAATAATATCAGCCTTGTATTATATACTATACCACTGCTGGGCACGAGCCTCCTCTGCTACTGAGAAGGAATAGGTATTAAATCCACCACGCAGGCTCAGGGATAGGCAGACTTCACACACCCTCAAAATTCCGATAGAGAACTTCTGAGGTATGCAGGTTTTCTCACGCAGTTTTCCTTCAGAGTTAAAGCAAGCGATAATTCACATAGAATACAATTTACTTGTTTTCTAACAAAGAATTACTTGAACGTAACAAACTCCAGGTAATGGAAACTGCCGTAGTTATATTATGTATCTGAATGTTTACTATCGATGAGAAAGGGTGGCGCCAGATCAAACGCAACAGGTCAAGTTGTCGCCACTCGCCTCCCCCGTTGATGCGCATTATGCATATTAGAATTCATTTCGCTCTTGGCATTTTCCTTAAGATTTTCCTCTAGATACGCAACTTAAATCGACTATTAGAATTGAGCAGTTGATTTAAAATTCAAACCAGAACGATATCTTTTACTAATAAATGTTGTAAATCGGCGTTTCATCTAATAATGTTTTATTACATTATTTTGACGTAAAAAAATGCGTTATGAAACTCTTAAATTAGGAGGATTATATTAGAGAGATTATCCAATCTATCTATCTATCCATCCAAATAAATGAGTTTAGTTTTAGAATCACAATGTAGAATACAGAACGTAAAATTCTCTATAATAAATAATATGTCGTATTACTTGAAATAAAAAATAAATAACCTACATACATTCCAGCTAGCGTAAGTCAAATTCCCTAGCAAAGTTCCATACATAACCGCAAGAAAGTTAATTGAGCATCTCAAACATTGTCTCTAATTATACTGTGTCGAAAATTCGTCGGCATATTTTATAGAGCTCCCATAATTAAGAGCGTTCATTAGCACTTATTCAAACTCCAAGCCCGGTGGCTCGCGTTTTGTCTTTTAACGAGCTATGAGGTATTAAGTCGGATTTAAATGAGGCTTTGTTATACAATAAAAGTATTTCAGCGCTATTTCTGCTCGAAAATAGATCACATCTATAATAGTCGCATTCTTATAAATGCAAGTGGGAAAGTCATTTATAATTTGCGACGATTACGAAAATATCAGGGAAATATTTGTAAACGTATTTACACATGATAAAAAAATATATTATAGTGTTTAGTAACACCCAATGCTCAGTCCGGCATAACTAGAACAACCGTCAGGAGATACTGCGTCTTTATTTGATCAATATAAAATTTTGACTACACTCTTATAATAATAATAATAATAATATCAGCCCTGTATTATATACTGTCCCACTGTTGGGCACGAGCGTCCTCTACTACTGAGAGAGATTACGCCTTAGTCCATAATGCTGGCCTAGTGTGGATTGGTAGACTTGACACACCCTCAAAATTATTATAGAGAATTCCTCAGGTATGCAGGTTTCCACACGATGTTTTTCTTCACCGTTAAAGCAAGCCATAATTCACAAAGAATACACAAATATTTTTTTTGACAACTCAGAGGTGTATGCCCTTGGTTTTTGAACATGCGAACATTCGTCTCGGCAGTCCGTTCCACAATCACCTAGGCTATCGCCGCTTAAAGCCAAAGCCACTATAACAAACCATAATCCTAACATAAACTTACTAGATAATCGTCTCATTAATACAACGAAGAACGTAATTTGTCATGTGCAAGAATTGTAGGAAGATAGATGATGTTAATTAACTACAACGCTTGCAAACCCGTGGTGGAAAACACGTGCACTGCAGTACGTTCATTATTCATAACATATTAAATTTATACACTCAACCAAACCTGGTGATTAATCTTGGTTGCATTAGGGACTAATTATGCATTGCAGACCGGTATGTGGTGCTTTTTTAAATAAAATTCCTATTAATCATGTAGACAATTCATATTGCGGATAAATATAGCACTAAATATTGCTGTTTTTTTAACTGACATTACACAAATGAGAAGGTCATCGACTACTACTATTCGATGTTTATTTTTTTTATGTTTGTTACCTTTGAACTCGATCATTTATGAACCGATTTGGCAAATTCTTTTCTTATTCGAAAGCATATACCTCCAGATTTGTCTCCTTAGATTTTTTTCAAAATCGCTTATTTAGTTTATTGTAAAGCAAATCATCTATCATTGTACATACGTGAGTTATGGAGGAAAATTATAAACCGTCTCAAATCCTCGTCTACCTATGAGTCAGTAAATAATGACATTCGACCTACTTCTTTAATATAAAAATGCACCAAGACCCCGTATTCCAAACATCCCGTTTTAAACTCCTCATCTCTAATTAAAACCAAGAGCAGCGGCACAATGTATTGAGATACAATGAAGCCGCGGTGTCATGGCGTTGAGCGTCATTAGCGCTCGCCCGACGCTACCTGCGAATAACAACCCACTTGACATTTGCCAAGTCTGCCTATTGGATTATGAAAGAGGCATTCTGATATCCTTACTCATCGTTTTATAGATAGTTCAATTTTTGCATTCCAAATAACTTAGTAATAAATAATAAGTATTAAGGAATTGTTATACCTCGTTAAAATCTTAAATACCACTTCAACATGATCTTGTAAATTTTTTATTACTTCAAATATTATTTTAAAATTCATTAAAATTATCGAAATGTGAAATTTTTTGGCGTTACAATTCCAAATGGAATCTAAATTGATACACAGGATACTTAGTATACAATTCATTTTATTATAAGTTATATACGTTTTTTTTCACTAATCTACTTACTAAGTTAAGGCTAGAGCAGTTAAGCATACTTTCGAAAATCAAATTAAAGTAAACCATAACATTCAAAACTTTCTTGCTATACGACGTCATGCATTATTCAGACGTACATCACACGTGAAGGAGCTAGAGGCCATTCCCACGCCACACCTACAAACCACAAGTACCATGTACACAGTCCCACCCTGACCTCTCTGAAACTCAAATAGTTTTCAAACAAATGCTTTAGACTGAAGCGGCAAAGCGACTACGCTTGTAGGTATCATGCAGCCTAAATATGCTATTGAGATAGCGAGTTATGCCTCTCTTACAGCAGTTTTCAATAAACGATCCCAATCTCGATCTTCAATCCGATTTCGGGAATGAACCAATCAAAACAACTCATTTGTGAGCATGTCAAACAACCCTTTGTTCTGATTGGTCTATTTTTGAGATAGGTCGAAAAAATTGTTTGGAATTGTTTATTAAACATGGCGGTTAATCGACCGTATTACGTATAGAGTTATAGAAAGAGAATCGGAAAATCAGCGACGAAACGTCGTATAAGACCCCTTTCAGATGACAATGATTAGACGGCTTCGTATGACAACGCACCGATCAAAATACATACAAAATACGTGTATTTGTATGTATTTTGGCTAAAAATTGACATCTGAACAGTGACACAGACGGCCTACAAAACCGAATCTTACCCACAATTTCAACTAATGACGCGTAACATTCACTGTTGAGTATTGTATCTGTTTCTATAGCTTGATGCTATACTGTAAACTGTTGTTCGGAATACTCATCTAAACATGCTACATTACGCATGGATGTAGCTAGACATTTTCCAGAGCCTGTATCCTAGACTCAGAAAAAGAGACTTCCATATATTTCAGTATTTTGGTGGTTTTAAAAATATATTATAATAAACAACCCAACATTCAGTAGGTGGGCATCACGCTATTCTGTCGGCATGGACCACCTGGCCCTCCTCTACATACGCCTATACTATCCCGGTGGTTGCTATCCCTTTAGGTACAAATCTTAAGCCCTCTAGAATCTAAGTGCATAGTCCAGAGCCCACCAATAGACGTCACCTTTCCCAGTACTGTAGTGCGAATGTGCACAAAAGCCTTGTTAGAACGGGAGCGTTGACCTAACCGATAAATCGCGGAAGACTAGTAATTGCGACTTTTGTTTTTTGCGTCATGATTTCGTATTTCGGTTTTAGCTCGTGCTTGTTGCGGGCGATATTAAAGTTTTAAAAGTGCTACAGCTAACAGCAGATTTTTTAAATATGGTAACATTAGACGATATACAGCTATACACATATTGTAAAAGACATTGCATAGTACATAAAATAAAATTCCTAACAGCCATTGTGAATACTTACTAATAAAATTACTCGTACTTGACATAAAATACAAAATACCTAAATGTAACTTAAAGACAATTCCATATGTTTACAATTGTCCAGTATCATCAAAGTAACATAGAAAACCAGTAATTTAAATCCTACTCCATATACACACACCATTACTCCATAAATATTGACCTACTTAAATTCAAACTCGACACTGAAAATCGAAAGCAATTACTTCGAAACGGTTATCGTTTGTGCACGACTCATTTAGTTAAATATTACTTTAAATTAATGAGTCACAATTATTTTTAGACGGCAAACAACCACGGTGCAGTTTTAAATTGTTAATGGAAGTTGAAATGTTTTGTGCGGGGCGGGCTTAATGCAGTTACAGAGCTATTGACGGAACGAAGTCTGGTACGAAACAGATTCAATAACGTATGATAATATCGTTCCTGTTCACGCTATAAAAACATTAGTATTTGCATACTTTCTTTCCCGTATTCAATGAATAAACTAAGACTAAACGTAGTGGTACACTACCTCTAGTATAGCTAACAATGGCGAAGGGTGAAATTTTTCAAAAGGTAATCCGAGGCAAAAATATGACCTTAGTTATAAATACATGTCGCGGTCAATTTGATAGAAAACAAAAAAAAATACAAACGTAAATGAACCTAAAAGGGAAGTAGAAATCGTATCGTATGGAAGCTTCGCTACTGATAGCTCAACAAAGATACGTATCGCTGGCTCACTATTATGATGTTCTATATTTGATGCGCGAATTGAATTATATATATCACAGGTTTCTATAAGTCTTTTACAGTATAAATTTCCAATGCTCCCAAAGATAAATAAAGAGGGAACCATGAAATATTGTCTTTTCTAATTTTTAACAATATGAAAATCTTAAATTCGTTTTTTGCAACACATATAAAAATTAACATACAGTGTAATAGTGAGCTAGTGAAATGTCGTTTGCATTCAAATTACACACATACGTCAAGTAGATAACTGTACTTTGTCATAGGAAATTATTAAAATAGTTTACACTATCCTCCGTAACGCGCGTCAGCACACTGCTAGCTTTGGTGTCGTAATTACGACAACTAATGTGAAATTGGATTACATAATTTATATTAACTTTATGTACAAAACTTCGGTACTAATTAAGACCCAACTAAGCAAATAATAAACCACAGCGCACTACGAAACTATAACGCTTGCTATATACACATTGTATGCAAAATTTATATCCGTTCTCGAATAATATCTGCAAAAGCTTCAATTCCACAAAACCGATAAACTAAACTAAATCAAACCAATAAGTTTTAATATCAGTTATTAATTCTTCTCTCTTGATTAACTTCCAGATAGTAATAAAGACAATTAGAAATGGAATGAAATATTTTATCACCAAAGAATAAAACTTAGAACTGCAATTTAATTTGTGATATTGAAGCTGAGATAAATTCTAAGAGAAATGCAACAGAAAATGGGTTTTTTATCGTAGTGAGACACCGCGCGCTCCTGCAACTGAAGGGTGTAGACATTTTCAATTACTGAAGTGCTTCTTGCCGGTACAAAATATCAAGTGAACATTTCACAATTATAAAGTTTTATTATGAAAATAAAACGCTATCTCGGTTAGTTGTAGACGTACGTGTTATTTATTTTTATAGGGAAATGCCTTGATCTAAAACCGCAAGTAGAATGATTCATTAACATGGGTTTTTAGCTTGAGTATTGCGGTAGATATTAAAACGAATGTCTTTCACTTAACGAACAAGAGCTCTCGTCATTTTTGTACTAGATTTTCAACTCCTACCTTCCGAGGTATGCTCGATTGCCAAAAATTTTAATATCGCTTGATCGGCAGCGTCCAACTTCTGCAATAACGCTTACCAGAGGCACATAACTCTTTTATCCTCAGTCACTTACCAAGCCTAACAATTCATCAACGATAATTTACCTCAAACTCACCTTCTCAATTCTAGTACCAAAATGCTATCAAAGCCATAATTAAAACTGTTTAAAGCACGTTGTATACTATCTAGTCTTCCATGGTACTATAATATATTGCGTAACAGATTATCCAGTGATAAATCACCTGTCCAAGAGGGTAGTGAGTAAATAATTAGCGGAACACGTGTGCATCCTTGACACGGCAGCGGCCTCATATGTGCCAAGGGAAACTCATGGCAAACACGCCTCGGTAAACGCCATGTGGCAAGTCTCAAGTGGTAAATTACATTCCACGGGGGTTTTCAAATACTAATATTTGTACAAGCACACATTTTTCCTCCAAGTATATGTATCAGTGGCGAATGGTGAAATTTCCTGAAGACGAACACAACAAATAGGTACTAATATTCATAAATAAGGTCTGCGAATCGTTCTAATGGTAATTAGATTTTACATTAATTACGAAAGGGAAGCCGACAGGAATCGGGAATAATATGGACCCTTCGCCACTGATAAGTATTGGTGTTAGTCTTTACATGTATTCACACTTCATAATATCGGTCACGTAAGGTACTACCGTGCTTTAGACCCATTATGAGGCACAGTTTCTAATTCGAAATTTTAAGATTGTTTTCCCCAATAAAACTACATCTTTTTGTTGTCGTCTATGGTAATCGATCTGAATGTCAATACATAACCCAAGTAGCTAACACTATACCAAGATAATTTACTATTACTAAAACAACCTATCACTATTTGAAGTCTAATGGAAACTAATGTGATTCTAGGTACAGCGTCTGCGAAAAACGTTCTCAACAACATGGTTATTTTATTTATGTCCTCCCTGGCGTCTTTCGTTATTTCGCACTATTTTATGTGGAAATTGTTCTACAAATAAAATTAACAATTCAAAATGAATTACTATTTCAAACGATTGTATTTTTAGATGATGTAAAAGATGATCAATAATTAGTTAATGTGGTACTTGCATCAACGATGCTACACATAAGACATTACTTAAATGTAGGCATGCCCCAGAACTATTTACCTACGTCGAATTAATAGGAAGATAGTAAACAGCGTCAAAGGCATGATCTAATTGCTTGACGGAGACATGATTCCGACTTTCATCCGCGTTTTCCTTCTCTATATATGACGTTAATGCCGATATGTTTCTGTAGGCATAGGTTAATATAAAAATTAGTTATGATACCTCAGTACCTATAAGGAAAATGCTATTCTCTACCGGCCATCCTACGGGCTGACCTATATTTAAGCAACAACAATAACTATTACCTATATCCATGTATGGAATATTTTCTCTTTACACCTGTTTGCCTTAATCCTACACTAATTTTACTTTTCTTTTACTGTTTTCAACATATCTTTCATGCACATACGATGAAAACTCTGCACCATCCTAAGGTTGACTGGCAGAGAATGCCTTCGATATAAAAGCAACCTATATACATTTGTATATGAAGTGCTAAATAAATAATTTAGGATCAGTGCAACACACGATTTGGCTTGGTTTTCGTGACCAACTTGCATAACTTTACCCGCCCCTAAAGGAGATATTACTTGGCAAGTCGTGCTAGAAAATACAAATAGTTATCCGAATTAGTATTCGCACTCAAGACCTCCTGTTCCATAGCCTATATAGGCTACCAAACCAAGAAGGCGACTTGTAGTACCTAGTGTAACATAATATATAAAAATAAATATATCAGCCCTGTATTATATGCTGTCCCACTGCTGGGCACGGGTCTCCTATATTAGTGAGAGGTATTAGGCCTTAGTCCACCACACTGGCCTAGTGCGGGTTGGTAGACTTCACACACCCTCAAAATTTCAATAGAGCACTTTTTAGGTATGCAGGCTTCCTCACGATGTTTTCCTTCACCATTAAAGCAAGAGATAATTCACAAAGAATACACAGATAATTTTTAGAAAAATTAGAGTTGAGGTCAGACATGTGAACCTGCGGCCATTCGCCTTGCCAGTCCATTCCACTCCCAACTAGGCTATCGCCGCTTGTGTAACATAATATTTACACCTAATATTACAAATAATACCATTAGTTGTTCAGTAACATTGATCTGGACAAAAATATTATTAGCTATACATATTTTTTCTTACGCGAAATATACCATAATAGAGACAAAATTAAGTGTACAGAAGGTATAAGCCGAATGTACATAAAGAGGAATATTGCTTGTAACCAAATAATATTTTGTAACAAAATTTAATTCCCTTTTCTCGTCTCGACGAAATATATTGAATTCTTGTTGCTTTTTACGTATACCAACAAAATTGTTTTCTTTACTGTCTGCGAAATTAAAACCTTATGGTAAATAGGGATCCGGTTTTTTTCCGTATATGTTAAAACAACTTAGCCTGTATATTTGTCTTTCATCAATTCAAATATTTATAATGTAACTAAATAGAAAACGTCTTAATTGTCCGGCTGGGTGCACCAAGAAAATGTATACAAGAACATTTTTTTTTAAATCTTTATTTAAGGAGCTTAGTCGTTATTTCACGACTATGTCGCTCCGTAAATTAAGAACTATTCGTTTGAGAGATGATAGCCTTCCCGTAACATCTGCATTAACTAAAATAATTCACATATGTTCCGACGCAGTTGTGTGACAATACTTTGTGATGATATACTCACCTAGACGTAAGTTTATTTTCGTATACCGACCGTACTTCGCAAATATGCAGGCATGGAAGCGTGCTATATTGAAATTTAATTAAAGGTGATTAATGGTACGAGGTTCATATACCTCTTTGTTGTGTTTAAGGATGTTCCATTTGATTTCCTAAATAAATTATTTTATAAGTGTACCAAAGAGCAATGCCTATTGGTCATTGAATCTCAGGCCGTGAAGCGGACATTGCAAAAAATACTGTGTTTTTGTTTATTCAAATACTAAAAAGATTAAAAGGAATAAATTAATTTAAAAAAAATGGTTTTACCTCACTTTTTTTTTAAATTAATGAAATACTTACTGGGTGCACGACTTTATGAATATATAAATTAAGTAACTATTATTACTGAATTTGATGTGATTTAAGTTATCTTTTACTATTTAGAAATACATACACAAAATATTATTTTCCCTTCTTCGAATTTTCGCCATTTTGAAAGTCACTCGATCATTTGAATTCCTCAATATATAAAATAACAAATCATTCTGGCCAACTTTCAATAACATTGTAACATTAAAACTCAATTATGAGCAATTCGCTAAAATTGTTTAATGTCTACCAACTGGGCCTAGATTGAGCATTGTTTTTTTGTGTATTAGCTAAACTTAACTGTATTACCTGTTACCCAACGTTAAATTTCCTAATTTTAAAGTACCGCACAAGAAAACAGCATATTAATTATGTCTTAACGCCTGTTATAGTAATATGGAGCAGTGAATAGTCATAAAATACTTATATGTGAAAAGAATAAGTCGTTGCCTTATTTGAAATGTACATGTGACAAGATGTCAGTGTTCTTAGACAGAAAATATGCTAATGTGCGCATTAAATAGATGCAAATTTCGATATGGAAATATATTATGAAGTATTTTATATTGGTGTTTTGCTATTTCACCCGCTCCATATAATCTTCTAAGATAGTTCTAACCATCGACTTAGAACTCTTTATTGTTACAAAGTGTTATCGAACAAGTTAGCTGTTATATCACATAACTATACAATATCCTTTTTAACAAAATACGTGTCCGAAATAAATACAAAAAAAACCGACACGCAACTTAATCGCAGCATTTCACTCACACCCTAAATCGGCGATTTTTATTACTTTTATGTGATACGATTGCTAATACGCGACATAGCAACATGACTTTTATTGTACAGGACATAAACACCAGGCGATAAAATTGCAAATCGCCATCGAATTTTTTATGCACGGCCGGAAAATCTTTTTATGCTCGTTCCCTTTTCCGCCACCTGTATAGATTGTGAACGGTTGGTTCGTCTACATACGGACAGAAAACACAACGGACAGGAAACTGTTTTTATATAGGGCTTCAAAAAATGACAATTACCTACCTTTTACGCGTTGAATAGGCTGGCGGAAGTTTGCTGCGATGGTATCACGGTGTTTTTGATCTTCGCTATTAGAATTCTGGACTTGGGTTCTATTCTGGTATGTATATTTGAAGAATAATCTTTACACACCTTTTTAAGCGCATTGTGTATGAAATATTTTGCATAATTTAATATGGAGGGATGGAGAAAAATAAAATTCATATGTGTAACGAACATATTAAATTCGACGGCAAATTTCGACCACTAGGTGATTTTAATTACGCTTTGGCTTTAATAATTTAATTACAGTCATGTTTTATGTAAAATTTTAAATCTACTGCAATTTATATGATCAAACAAAAATCATAACTGCACAACGCGACGAAAGCATATACAGTTGAGAAAGACATTCCATAAATAAAACATTCAACATTACTCATCAATGTTAATGTACAATGAATCGTCGAATATGTAAATATTATGGATAATAACAAAACACTATCGCATGCCTTTATATATCAAAACACTACATCGACTATCTACTCAAGTTAAATTATCTTCAAAACTCAAGATCAAAATAAATGAAAAGTTTAATTAAATTCTTGAAACACCCGTTCACCTCTACAAAGTGATTTGGGAACTGCCGGGACTCCGTTCAAAAATCCGATAGCGTCATGTCAACGACCTTACGATCCGAAACTTTCCTGTTTATATGGAAAATAAACATTCAATGGAAATGGGAAAATGTTTCGATAATCTGGATTTCGGGGCTTTTCATTCCAAACCTTTTGCGTGGAACTTTTTTTATTTTTTTTTTACATCTTGTTTATTTTTTATGTAATCTCTGTTACTGAAATGTTATGCTCACATTTAATACATAAAATTGAATATAAATATATATTATTATATTAAGCTGAAGAGTTTGTTTGTTTAAACGCGCTAATATCAGGAACTATTGATTCGAATGGAAAACATATTTTATTGTTACCTAGCGCATTTATTGAGGTATGCCATAGGCTATATAACATGTCGCTATGACCAATAGGAGCGGAGCATCAACGAAAAGTGGTGTTAAAACGGGAAAAAAATATTCTTCTGTTGCGTACGCTGTGTTAACGATAAAGTTACGAAATAATCATGTATGACGGAATTAATCCTCATAAAAAGTTTTTAAAAAATATATTATAAAACTAAGTTCCTTGCTCCATCTGTATGACTATTTATAAACTACCCAACAGATTAGAGATTACCCGCGAGCAATTAAAATATAAATATTAAATAATTTAAAATAAATCTTTGAAATAATATTTACATGGTTTACCAATATTTTGTCCTGTAATCTAGTGTTCTCCGAACTACCCTTTTCAACCCTGAAGGGCTGCTTGGCTCAACAAATAACCAACTATCTTCAAGCAAAACATTCGCCTTAGAAAACGGTTCTAAGAAATCATTACTAACTCGAATCAGTTCTAAGAAATATCAAATAATAATGTCCTTATTTATGCACGAACATAACTTTATAATCTTTTAATCCTTGACCTTTAAAATTTTAAACGAGTTTTAATATTATTAAAACTCTTTGAACTTCAAAAACTTTTTAATATGTTATTTAATTATCGTACAATTCACCCATAACAGGACTTATTTTCCAAGATATTTTATTTGATATTATTCGTTCTCTCAGATAAGTTTAATATCAAAGTTCAGTAAAGAAAATCAATATAAAAGCCATTGCACTTTTCATAGCTCCGTTGGTCCAATTAATTAAGGTGTATCATGAGCGAGCTTAGGAAACGAAATACTTCGTCTAATTAGTTCCAACCGACTCCAGATATACTAGCATACCTTAGTTCAAAGCTAACCTTACATTTGTTACTTGAGAAATTGAGATACTTAAGGAGTTTAATTTAGTCGAGAAAATTGGTCCTTCGAACTTCTCTTGGTTTAACTCCAATATACCCAAGCAACGGCGATAGAAGCATCTCCGAGTCGGTAATAAAGGTTAGTTTAGTTAACGGATATATCTCATTTAAAAATAGTTAGCTTTTGTTTGTAACATGCAAGAAAGGAAACGAATAATTGACGTAATTTCTTAGGAGACATAAAACATATTACCGTTGGTATATACCAATATTCATATGAATAAAACCCCCTAAACCATCGATATATATGTACTACGTACTAGATTTGGCGTTCCGAACATTCACTGTGTTCAACTGAATTGAACTGTCATCCATTCAAACTAATTTTAGTTTGGTCTTAATATTGATGCTTGTGGCTGTGTACGGAGTGGCGCTCATAATATAAAAACGTGGTATAAAACAAACCTGGATGTGAATAAAAAATATTAGTCAAATAAGTAAAATTATTATATTCAAGTGAATAAATAAGTTTTAACAGTGACGTTTTGGTTGTCATTTTAGTTTAGATGTTGAACAAATAGTTTATATGGACGTTCGTGTCTATAGAATATACTAGTCCATTGAAATGTTACATTTTTTAGGCCTTACCTTGCGTTTTTTAGAGGACGCAATTTTATTTTTTTGTAGTGTAGGGGGGGTCAGTGTAAAGCTAAAACCAAGTTTGTGGGGTCGCCACCCTTGTCCCACGGCCGCCATCTTGAAAATAGGGGTTGAAATAGTTTTTACGATGTATTTCTTAAACTATTTATCTGACAAAAAAAAATTATAAACATTATTTGAAAAAATAAAATTGCGTCCTCTAAAAAACGCAACCCCAAATGTAACTTTTCAATGGACTATACGTCAATGCCCTAAACTGAGACGTATTCGAAATTTAAAATTTGTCTAATCACGTCGCTCGCAAACATTTTTATCGTCCAATGACAACTCGCCCGTGAACATGACCCTGTTGAAATTAATAAAGTTCCGACGCCCTTCAGCAAGGCTGGATCGTGTAACATTCATTTGCGGGTGGAAGTGCGCGAAGTTATTGCAATAAAGTCGCAAATCGACCTTGGCTCTGGGCTCCGGGCGGAAGCCTGTCGCCAAGACGACGGCACGCGCTACACATTCCATGAGACACTTTCATATTACAAGTTTTATATTTAATCAATATGGAAATGTTGCAGTTAAAAAGTGAATAAAGTTTTTATTATAATGTCTACTGCTAGTCTCTAAATATCACTGAAATAGTTTAATAATAAGACTAAGCTCATAAGAGAGTAGGGACTATATCAAAACAAAACATATTGATAAAAAATCAAATCATAAAAGACTTACCACAATTTTTTCAATGCTGATGAAAGATATAAAATTCGAATGAACGTAAATAGATTTTACTATCATATCTGTGTACCTACACAGATATGATCTACTAGACGTTTTACATAAAATACGATTCCATTACTCATCCACAACAGAAACACGGTCATGGAATACTGTCGAAGTGAAAATTGTCGTTAACGTACGTGAATAGAGTTCGCTTTCCTTATTAATGATACATTTTCATCAGTACTATAAAATATTTGATGAATCTTTATATTAATGTATAGCTCGCTACGTATAGCTACGTCTTCTTCTACCTGATAAAATTCGTAATTCTGATTGATTGAACATTATGATTTGATTCTGGAAGCCCGTTATTTTGCACACGCGTCTCTTAAGCAATGTAGAGACTTATCTAAGTATGAAGAAAATATTTTTGAAAATTTATTTTGTCATTAGTACCAATTCGTCTGTATCTGTCGACATGCATTACTATGCTTATTTTAAGCATTGTATTATAATGACAAATTTATTTGTTTTCAAAAAATCAGTAATAATACTTAAACTCTAACCGTCTTATTACAGAACGAGGTTTAACTAAAAACTTTAGTTTAAACCTATACAAAGTACGGTTTATATAAAAATGGTATTACAAAAAGTGGTTTAACGATAAACCATGGACTATTTGATGGTCTAATGCTAAACCTCGGCGCCCCTGGTTTGATGATGGTCTAAATCGTAAATGTCAAATCAAATTTCAAATCATTGTCAGATTGTGTCAGAATATCTCTTAAATTAGCGTCTGTTTCGTTATCTTGTGTTATTTTTTACACGAAAATGGATATTAACGTGGTAGATTCAGTCGATATTGAGGATATTGAAGTCGTTGAGCTACTAGACACGCCACGCCGACCCAATAGAAATCGTGTTCGAGTCAATCCCTTCATTGATTTATCTGATGAAGATTTCAGGCAAAAGTATAGATTTACTAAATCTTTTGCAATGAAAATAGTAGATTTATTAAAGGACCCATTAACTCGAGACACCCGTGGATGCCCGGTGTCTCCCGAAATCCAAGTGATTTGCGCATTGCGAAGCTGGGCTCGACATGAAGTAAGTCATGAATTTTTCCTCAGTACTCCAATTTTCAGATCTTTTTTTCTTTCCTCGATCCATCACAATAGTACAAATAGTCAATTATTCTATATAATAATAAACTGATAATAAATTTTAAAGCTATTTGCCGCTTAAGTTACCGCAATAGTTTTGTTTAATGTTATGGTTTCATATAACGCGCGGGAAGCGCTTACGTTTCGTAACACGCATTTATATGTATTACCAGCTAATACAACATTAGTCAAAACTTGAAACCTAAACAAAAGTGCAATCGAAGTTACAACTATTATTTATCTTGGAGCAAAATAACCAAGTCTTAATATTTTTAATATTCCTAAACATTATTTAATCATTAACATTGTTTGAAAACGTTTTCATTTTTGTGTATATGGAACGTTGCGATTGAATGATATCGTATTGAACGAATGTTGTTTGTATTTGTCTGTGGTTTATATATAGGCCATAGTTCAGATGGCAGTACTAAGAAGTCTACGGTTTTAATGAGTTTTGTAATACGGACAAATTTAAACCATGGTTTCTCAGATAAGCCTGGTTTAGTTAGTACAGGTTTAAGCTAAGGTTTATTTCGCTTTTTGTAATAAGACGGTAACAGTCTGGATTCGGGGGTATAAATACAAATTTTACACAAAATATGGGGTTTTCGATCTGTTTAATTTGAAGGAGATTGTAGCGAATAGTACTATGCATTGAGACGTAATACCTAATGTCTCAGGATGAAAGTATAAGAGACACATGCAATACTTTATATTTAGAAGTTCTGGATGTTAGTGCGCAGTATCTACATGGTCATTAACACGCGACTTCTCAATCATACCTATAAAACGGTTCAAACAGACCGGCACAATTGTGTCAACTGTCGAGGAGTAATCATCTCTCATCAATCGAAACTTGTCTCAACTCCACTTACAATCAAATGCGGTAGGGATATTTTGCCCTGCTCGTGTACAAAATACCTTCAATTTTTATACGTACTCAATCACCTACCTTCGTAACTCGTATCAGTGAAGTACGGATTGGTTCGAGGGTCGCGTGGGCGATTATCTCGCGATCAGCAGGCGCGGCGCCAACGATTCCTCATTCTTCGGATATGCCGGTGATACTGGCATTGTTTGTACCTACACTTGTTTTATTCCTTTAATCTTTGCTTCGATGGTGTAGTTGTATTGCGTGGTATACGATACTGCTCTGAGATCATCGGATTCGAATCCCGGGTCAGTTTTGCTGCTCAATATCAGCACGGAGTCTGGAATTTGTGCCCGAAATAGCGATAGGCTCGCTCCTTTTACAGTATGGGACAGAACATGAAAATGTGGGTGCCTAGGTGCACCTTCACTTCTTCCTTGTATAAAGGCATGATCTACATTTGTTTTTTTTTATTGCCGAAGATATCAATGTACCAACGTATTAATACCAGCTGGACTGGCGAGGCGCTGCTTTTACGGTCAAGGCCACAGCTACCAATAATGAAAAGCAACTCCGCCCAGAATGGTTTTGCAATGGGACGTTGAATTTACTATATTATATTCCTAAGTAATTATGCTAGGTTCAAAGTCCTTCAAAGCAAAATACACCGCGTGGTCACTGGTGCTTGACGACAGTAACCGACAAAGAAAGCAATTACATTTGAGACCGCTTGAAAACATATTTAGTCTAATATAGTTATTAGTAATACCTCAAAGAATTGATAAATTATTGAGGTGAATGACCTTTGTCTGTCATGTACGCATATTTAAATAAGGGTTTAGCATCCCTTTAATATCTTGTCAAATATATAAATGTCAAAAACAAGCTTGCCTTAACACCATTTCACGATTTATTGACTGGCAACACCTACATCAAAGGATATGTTTCAATAAAACCTGTTGTTATTTTTCCTTCAATTTACCAAAAAATTCCACCCTGGATCGGATATGTCAGGACATGTTTTTCCGGATTATTTTTACGGTCCGGGAATACCGGGCGTACGTCGGCAAGCAACCGGAAAATAACATCAAATTGAATCCTCGCGCTGGACGTCTCCGTCCCGAGAATGTTCCATATGATGGAATAGTAAGTTGATACCGTAAATAATAAATAATAAGGGTTAGTGGTTAGTAACAACAAAAAAATTAAAAAAATAAAACTTACAAGTGGAAACCATGAAGAAAACTTAAAATAACTTCGAAGAAAAAAGTAGATCTATTGCAGGTTCCTGTAAAAAATGAAATAAACAAAATTAAAAAAGAAGAAATAAAAATTGTTATAATACAAGAAAAAAAAAATAAACGCATAATTTTCATTTCACTGCATTTCATCAATTTTTCCCTTGCCAGTTGCGAAAAATAGTAAACGGACCCTTAACCAATATTAATACAAATAGCCAAAGGCGTACAGGCAACACCACATCATAGGAAGTGGCGTCATTAAAAACTTTAAATAACATATTACTGGCAACACGAATAACATAATAAAACTGTTTGGCTGTGTATTTTCCTCGTTCTATATTTAAAATCCTTTTATCTGCGAACGGCGGTGTGGCTGTGCGTCCGGGCGCCGTGGTCGCATAAAAAAAAAAGAAAACGCAACGCGGCTTAGCACCACATGTGGTTCTATGTAACCAGAGCTGTGCCATCGTGTGACTGTGATACGAATATAATTTTATTTTAAAAAAGAAACGAAGATACAAGGGACCTTTTAAATATAATTGTTATGAAACTGTACTGAAGTTTTAATTGGAGTCATCGCTAACAAATTTCATTAGAAGTTTATGTTACAACTAACAGGTGAATCGAAGAGAAAAATATATTTAATAAATTTACTAAGTTCTTGGAAGGCCAGCGAGAACAGTTTAATCTTCAAGACAGCAAAACTTTGTACCTTACATAGGTACTTACAATTGGACGCGACATATACACATTTTTAAATTGTACTCATATATGTACGTAACAACGTTACGTTTTAATTAACAACGCTATTAAAGGAAGGAAACTTAAATAAAAAAAAACTAATATCAGTTATACAATTTGCAATTAAATACTATATTTGATGTAACAGACAAGTATAAAGGCATTATGTATTTTAAATAAGAGTTCCAAATTGCAACAAAATTTTCCTTCCCTAAACATGCAATCATTTCAACTCCGGTCTTTCATTTTTAGCTAGAACAGTATGAGTAGGTAACCATTTTTTCCTCACACCCAGCGCGTAGATAAAGGCACTAAAGGCTGTATTAAAAGCCGGCTCGTTCGCAGCAGCGTTTTTGGGTCAGGATTTAAGCGTTTTTTTGCTCACGCGTGCCCTATTTACTATGTAATATTTATTCACCGCTTTCCTCGGTGTTTGGTTAGCTGATCACTTTGGGAGAGCACTGTCGATCAAGATTTAGGTGTTTTATTTAATTTAAGACTCATATCTACGATAAGGCAATAGATCAAATATTTCTAGGGTATAAAATTATATGAAAAGGAATGTGGATTTAAAAAAATATTCAGTTCAATTGTTTATGGGTACACATTTAAAAATGATCATTGTATATATTCCCTTAAGGTTTAATCTAGTCTACCTATAAGTACTCCTAGATCCAAAAAGTTGTATAAGCATCCAAAACGCATCACCGCAAATGTCATTACATAATGACATTTTCCAACTAACTGTAAAACATTTAAATTCATCACTGTCCCAACATTTCCTACCTTATTTGATAATTAAACTCTCTACACTCCGTACTTCGTGCTCTGTTTCATAAATACGTCCAGTTTATTCTGGCTCGCAGTCCAGAGTTATACTTTATAAGTTGTTAGGGAAAGTTTAGGCCAAGCCTCGGTTCAACGACTTTGGAAGTGAAACATATTATACCAAACTAAGAGGAAAGGTTGTGTTGACTTACTGCGAGTTATTGATAGAGTTTTCTATGATATCTGATGCGAAGACTACCAGAGAAACAAATAAGATGGGTATTTAATATATAAAAGATACCTATAGCAATAAATCCAAATTGCAATAGTTGCATTTCTACAATAGAATACTTATTATTGTTTAGCTATCAAATACTTCACTAAACATTATTAAATTGTAACTAGCTTTTGCTCGCTGCTCCGCCCGCATCCAGGATAATATTTCCGCTTTATATGTTCCCGGGACAAAATGGATAATTTAAGTTAGACCTCTAGCAATACATTGGTGAAAACTGCATTCCTTTCCATGCAGTAGTGTTTGATGCATGTTTAAATGTTCAGATAGACAAAAATACTAGAAACTCTTGTTTTGACTTCTGCGCTACTCAAATAAAGACCACGCATATTCGTTTTTCATTAATATTTATAATGCCTGTTACAATTTTATCATATGTAAAGATTCTGCAATAAAACTAGTAGCATAGCCCAGTTTGTCCATAATGAAATATAAAAGTACAAGACAATTCATGCATAGTCCAACAAGCTAAATCTAATTGACATTTGAGTGAATCAGTATTTACCACTAATTCAACCGTGCAAACATGATAACAGAGGCAAACAGTCCGCGACGAGTCGATTGCGCGACTCAAGCGTCTCGTCTCACTGGAGTTAAATTAATTTGAGTGTATTGACATTTATTTTTAATTTGTAGGGATTACAATTTATCACGTAATAATGTTTTTGTAGGTTTATTCCAAGTGTTGACTAAATACTTGTTATTAATTACCTCGAAAGGTAGGTAAGAGTAACACAAGAGCATAAATCTTAATAAATAAAATATGATTCATTAATTATTTATATCATAGGAATTAACTTGCCAACGTCAGACCACTTTGCGGTATTTCTTAAAAGAACTTTCAAGAATAAACAACTGTATTATTTTATTAAAATATACTCATTATTCATACTTGAAACTCTACCCTGTCATTTTATTACATGATAAATCGAATGCTAGTCCATCTAGACATGTAACATGTTAAATACCATGGCATTGTCATTTTACCACGGTATGCAATCACCGTTATGATTCTGCTTGATTTAGTAACCGACATAAACTAGATGTATTGAGATATCTTACAACCGCCGAGCACCGACCTCCTTCTAAACCAATAAAACTACAGTAACTGGCCAGAAATCAAACACAAACAGAAAAAAACATAAATTCATAATAAGACTACAGAACTGGCCAGAAATTCAAAACAAAGAAAGAAAAACATTAATTTATAATAAGACTACAGAACTGCCCAGAAATTCAAAACAAATAAAGAAAACATAAAATCATAATAAGACTACACTAACTGGCCAGTATTTACACAGACAAAGAAAAACATTAATTCATAACAAGACTTCAGTAACTGGCAACAAATTTAAACTAACACAAAAAAAAACATAATAAAAATCGCACACGTCGATATTGATAAAATCGTGCCGGCACATAAACATGTAATAGGAGCGTCAGAGGGAAGGGGAGCGTATAACACACATGATACAAGTGCTAGGTATCGCAACTCCTTTGATCACGTACTACACGCCGTCTCTTTGACACATCATGTACAAATGGATGTTGTACACACCGTTGTGTAAGGTAAGGTGATTTGTTTAAAAAGGTTTTTTGCTCGCAGCTCTTTAACGGGAGAATTTATCCTGCATGAAGGGATATATAATAAATCATGAATATTGTATCATGATTTTTTTATTAATAGGACTTATGAAAGAGGACGAATAATTCTAAAGATATTCCCAACAACCAAACTAAATAACCATAAATTAATGTTTTCAACTTAAACAATACAGTATATTGACTCCGGTACCATCTGTAAACGTGATGCCTATCATCTTTTTTCAGAGACGAAATCAAACGAAACTAAATGTTTTTGTCATGAATAATTAATGTCGTTTGGAGATATTGCGCACTGAGCAAGATTATAATCAATGATTTAGAATTCAATAGATTTGGAAATAATGTGCAAAGCGTTATCTGTTTGCTTTTTAATTACTCAAAGGTGCTAAGTATAAACCAACACTTTATAAACACTGCATTGATTTTCAATATGGACTTCCTGTATTTGTACGTTGTGACACGTAATATGTTAAACAAGTATGAACACCGCAAAACATTATTGTCACGCTATATCGATGCCACATAATCTAATGGTGTTGAATTGCAACAATTAAATACAGACAATTATGATCATTCAGATGTATTTTATAAACATTGTAGTATATGAAAACAATAAGATAGTAGCACATTCTTTTTTTTTACCTTTTTAACTATTATATATTTTTTTGTAGATGAAAAATTGTGAATGTGTTCTTTAATTTTGGTTTCGAACCCTATCCAAAAAGGCATTACTAACCTCACCCGACCACTTAACTTGCACAATCAGCTCGCTAAATAAAGTTCCCTAGTCTGCAATTTAAAAAACACCCTTAAAATCACAGCCAATCAAACCCCTAATACGGTGTAACAGACGGCCCCTAATACACTATGTGTGCGTGAGAATATTCAATATCCTACCAACCGGTCTCACACCGTTCCGGTTTGCGGCACTACGTCCAATGGCAAATATAGAGATTCATAATACTCGCATACTTAATTAGAACGTAACCGTCGATGTGTATTTAAAAATCGCATTCTCTCGACTCCTGGAGTAATTATGTTGGTAATTACTTGCTTATGTAATGGCCACTGTCCTTATATAGAGGTTCATATATGGTGCTTACTGCTTGACTGTGAGATTGCATGTTTGTAAAAAGAACGCTATGTCTTATTTAGCTTTCAGGAAGTCGTCGTTTGCGCATTTGCAATCTAATTAACGTTTAAATGGCTTCTTTTTTAATTAGTATATTTTATATCTGATTTATTTGGATGTATAAAACTGGATAAAGAACTCAAATCTATTGTAGTTAGATTACCACATAGTTCAATAAAACATTCAAATAATTAAATATTAATTCAATAATTATCAAACATTCTACTTAATGCATCATGAATGATTTTTCTAATAAAAAAAAGTTCAACTTAAAATCTGTTTGAAATCCTTTCATTCTCCACACGGCACTACAAACTATCAAGCCTCAATATTAATAACTTACGTCAATTTCGTTGCACTATTTGCAAGTCATTATTAAATAGTACTAAATATACTATTATTACAACCATTCCAGATTCTAGGATTCCTGTGGCAGAATTACCGTCCGTTACCCGTTAATGGGCGGATACATAACCGCTAGAGGATGGTGAAACTAATCACGATCTTGGACATAGTCAAATGACTATGTAGCTGGACGATAATATTAATGCACCGACTTCCCGGCGAAGTCTTACAAACTTGGAGATAATAGCTCCGATAAGTGCTACACAAATTATGATAAATGCTACGCAAATATTTGTTCCAAGCCAGAATTAAGTCGGGGAACTATTAACAAATTGTAAACTCTAGTATAGTTAAGACTGCAATTGCGATAACCCGATTTTTGCCGGCTTCCCTTTCGTAATTTATGTAAAATCTCATGCAGACCGTTATTACATATTGGTACCTATATCATGTTGTGTAGTCCCCTTCGGAAAATTTCGCCGTTCGCCAATACAAGACTGTATCATTTTGTATTTCTGTCGACAGACATTAGTGAAGAAAACCTCAAATAGTGTTAGATTTAAAGGATTGCGAATCCAACTTAATTGCTGAGCCTCATAACACTGTCTAAGGAAGACGACCAGAGCGCATTACCATATTGCAGCGCTGTGTAATTCTAAATTCTGGGTGGTATTACTGCCACAGAAGATATTATGATCCCTCCTCTTAATGAGCAATCATTACGCTTAACATAAGACAAGCGACTTACCCATCTTCTGGTTTACTTACAAAAAAACTAAACAGACAATTCCTACACCGGTTTCAGGCCATCTAATATATTGGCCGTTTCCTATTTTATCTAGAAGATGTCAGACATTTCCTCAATAAACAACTAATAGCGCTGGTTAAATTGACCAGATGCGTGGAGGCAATCGATCTCGACAAGTTTAAACTTGCAAACCGGCGCACAATGCAAGCTCGCTTAACGTGATTTCCTGCAAGGAATATCCGCTGCTTTGTATAGGAATATCATGCAGATTGTATTAAGTAAACGACTGTGTTCCGTATGTAGAACATTCTGGAAAAATTTGCAATTTTTTACTTTGGTATGAATTATGTTGGCCGAATGAAGGTTCTATAATTGACGTTTAAAATTATAATCTCTTTTGGAATTCGTTGAGAGTCAGGTTAAATACTATAGATCCTGGTTGCATCATGTTAATTCATTCTACAATAAATGTTGGATATAACGTCTTCTAAAAGCCTTCTGCCGTGTCGAAATTAATGGCATTCTTCTCTATTATTAAATTCCGAGTCAACGTTATCAAACAAAGAAACATTTTAGTTTAATAATATTTGTATAAATAGGTTTATCATATTACATTAATTTTACACTGTTCAAATAAAAATCTTCGAAGAAAACCCTTCGTAGTTCTGTTAAAAAGGTCCCAACATATTTTCAGTTCGCCGGAGCGCGGTAATGGCAGATCCAGGGACATTTTTATTTGATCGTACAGCGGAAAGGGCTCAGTACTTTGCCTCTATAATCATGCCGACATACCTTTCGAATCTTAACAACAACTGCTTACTATGTACTACTACTGTTTGTGGTCTGTAACCACCGTTACAGACCACGAACTAAGCTTAGTTAAGCAAAACTGGCTTAGCTGCAATATTTTTCATACTTATATGATGACAGCAAACTATGTAATCTAAGCTATGTATTATTTTCTTAGCCATGCGACATTAACTATACAATCTTAGCTTACTTTTCGGTTTATTACCCGCAAGGGCTGCCTCTGTGGCGTAGTTGTACTGCATGCGCAGTACGGCAACGCTCTGAGGTCCTGGGTTCGAATTCCGGGTCGAGCAAAGTGATATTTTCTGTTCAGTATCAGCCCGGAGTCTAGAATTTGTGCCCGATATGGCGATAGGCTCCCCTATCACATCATGGGACGGAACACACTTGGCGAAAAGTGGGTGCCCGGGTTACGCCTCTGCATACCCCTTCGGGGATGAATGAATGATATTGTGTGTGTGTGTGTATTAAGGTCAGAAAAGATATGCAAAAAATACTTTCACGCAACTAAAACCAAAAATAACCATTGACTAATTTCTTGATAGAACGAGACTAACATTAATTGTATCAATAAAATCCAAACGAAAGCGAAGTTGTATTCAATTACCCGTAACGGAAACAAAGTGTCACAACACACATAAAATAAAAAAGTATGATTCATTTCCCCGACTTTCGAGTGAGGAGTAAAATCGTGAGAGAATCGGAACAATAAGCGCTCAACGAAGCGCGCGGTTACATCTACCGTACAACATTACTATTAGCATCGACGTGTTGGATTGTTTTGGACTGTGCCAATTAGCTGGCATAGCGAATGTCAATACAATACCATACAATTACAAAACACTTATTAAAATTTATATATTATATATAAAATCTAGTACTTACAAATAAATTGACTCCTTGTATATAAAGTTGAAACGTAACAAATTATACTACATATCAGAGACCCGTTTGTACTATATTTAATCTCATTAAAATAGCTATATTTTATCTAACACTATCGATTACCACACAAAGACCCAATAACTAACAGATTCAAACCGACGAAGCAAAATCCATCCCGATATCGCGTCAAATAGCAAACATTGTTGATTTATCGCATAAATCACCACGTTCCGATTAGGATGACCAGCCGTTCTGAATTTTACGAAATGTCCCGTTTTTAAGTCAATAATTTCTCCGTGTCTTAATTTAATAAAATAAATATAGTACAGTTATCTACCCCAGTGAACAAAGACATGTTAAATATCGCAAGGTCAAACTTAGAACAAATTTACCGGAAACTTAAGTAACTATAGCTGATGATTTTATAAAGAAAACATAAAAAACTTTGTGCTGTATTCTAAACTTGAATCCCGTATTCCAAATACCCTCAAATGACAAAGCTGATCTGGTAACCCTAGTCCCGATACAAATTGTCGAGCGGGACCGCGCTGCTGGATAGTGGCGCGTGCGTTGATTTATTGCCTCGCATCGTTCGCGGAATGACAACAGGTGGACCCATTACTCATGGTGCGGCTTCCGTCATAATCGGCATCGGTCATAATATATCGAAGTCTTATTAAAATGAAATATATTGAAGTCATAATAGATCAAATTGGTAATGTTACCGCAGTGATAGGTGCTTGTTTAATTGAGCAAGTTTAATTGAATTTTAATTAGACTGAAAATAAATTTATGTAACATTGTACAAACCTTTCGCTAATTGATTTGAGGGTAGTAATTGGTATACGTATTATATAAATACTAATTTGTTTTATGTAAGAGTACTCCATAAGGGCGATAACATGTTACGTGATGAATTGAAATTTCTGATTAGGCAAATATAAGCAAGCCAAAAGTATATAAAGCTGTCCAAAATATCAAAAACATATAACAGTTAAACTTTTAGTAAATTAACACAAATAACTATTTGAAAACAGTAAAGTTTTTACCATATCTCTTAAACATCACAAGTTTCTGAGAAGCACAATCCCATCAGACTTGCAATAAAACATATCAAAAAACCGTATTGTGTGAAATTCATATAAAACGCCGTGACGTCATTTGGACTTCAGACACAGCGAGCACCGACGCGAAATATTATTTTAGCAAACACATCGTCGGGGTCATTGCTTTGGAGCAATCAAATTGTGTTGGGATAATGCACAAAAAATGCACTCGCCAGACCGCCAGACACGATATCATAAGCTTTTACAGCTTCATTAATAAAAACACGAGGCACTTTTGAGATGGCATTCTTTCACAATGACAAATATTAGTCATTCTTTGTTGCAACTGCTACATCTATTCTTATTTCTTCATAGTCATGTTTATAATGGATATGTCTGGGCGTCTAGTAGTTATCTTGCTATCTCTTTTTTATTCTCGCGCCTTAATGTCTGTGACGTCAGGCCTTTATATAACCATCTCGTTTGTTATTTGATAATTACTATTTGATTTCGAACGCTTGTGAGAAATTATTAATTTTAAACGGTTTTATTAATTCTATGTTATGTTTTGGTTGACTAAGTGACTCGATTTACAATCGAAATGATTAGGGAGATAGTTCAGGTAGGCAACTATCACGCTTCCCTTCACCATACAACGACACAGTCTTGAATCACGAAACCTGCTGCGCATATAATTGTAGTGGAAACACAATCGCCGATACTACAAAGGCCTTCGTGCGGTGACATTGGATCCAGCGTATTTCTTACATTGTCATGTAACACCGCAGGGCCGGGATCAAAGGCACAATGGCTCGTTTATAATGAAAGCTTTATTGAACTGAAATGCGACTGTGTTCGAAGACCGACAACATTCCTACGACCTTTGTGCGGCAAGTCAATCGTTGGAATGGTTATTTTGTAAATTGCTTATATGAAGACTAAGCTGCCAATTTGGGCTCAAACCTGTAGGTTTCATATGTGATTAAGGCTGAGTTTTAATTTTAAACTAAATTAAAATTTAGGCTGTGATTCGGCATCGTTTACTGACCAGTAAAGATAAGCTAGAATAGCTTACGTGGTAAGAAGTGAAACACGTGTGAAGTATGGTAAAAAGAGATAAAAAACTAAACACAATAATTCCTTGAGTCGATCCTCATGAGAAATATTCTTAACCAGGCGATAAGAACTCGTTTAACCTTAGATCTTTTTATATTTATTATTTTGCCATTAACTCATTAGCAATATGGTAAAAAGTGGTAAAAAACAGAACAAAACAATTCCTTGAGTCGATCCTCATGAGAAATATTCTTAACCAGACGATAAGAACTCATGTAACCTTGGATCTTTTATATTTATTATTTAGCCATTAAGACATTCACAAATCGATAAAACATCCATTAACAAACTTTGAACACTTCATCACTAAATAAACGTCGTTAAATAACTCATTAAGATGTAGGTATAATTAACACTGGCCACATGCTCGAAACATTCATAGTAAATAGAAGTCAATATTTATATCATTGAGGTATTTTACGAAATATCGTAATTGCTTACATAGAGACGTGCCCAGTCACAAATACGAAATATCATAAATTCTAGGTCACACGTTCACGAGTTAAAACATATTCTTGAAAATGTTTCAACATTTACTCCTAACTACAATATTTTATAGGGGCTTCATACGCCTGCTCACTCTTTCATTTCCACCAAAAAAGTATTTTTTGTAATAAAAACCCAAATAAATGTTCGTAACTACGTTTCATTTGCTTTCTTTTTGATACTTTTTGTGTGAATTAAATATTGCGGACTGGAAACAGAAGCTCTTTATAGTATAGTAAATATTCCATTTATTATTAGGAGATAGGCTGTACTATACTATCTCTATATTGAATTGTGAGTTTACCGTACGAACTATGACGGTTTAAAAACTATCATCAAAAAGATTATTTTGTATTGATTACGAATTACGATATACTAGCCATTACGGTTTACGGTTCCATGTGGAAAACCATCCACGAAATATAATTTATCAGCGGTTATTTTTAAAATAAAAAAATATATATAAATAACAAGGCAACAGCTGCTTTCCAGGCAATTGTCGCTAATAACTTCAACGAGGCTGAATAAAAAGCACATGACATTAGTTCAGCCAGTCAATTCGCGTATCCACCACGTTTAACTCGCGGCGGCGCGCGCGCACTGTCCACACTGGAGCGGAATAACCAATTAAAACTGCGCGGGCGCGGCGCGGGTGCATAGCACCGAAACACGCCAACCGTTACACTTTACTGTTAGCACGCGCTTGTTTATGCCGAATTAATATACTTGTACTTTTTTCGATTATGTTACATGATGTCTTATTCGAGATTTTTCTAATGAATGACGCCGACTACATTCTCTACATAGAGATCAAATCATCTACCTCTAGTAGTTTAATGCGTTTTTTATTTTACCAATTTAAATATGAATGCAATTTTCTAAATCAAGCTAATGTACGATTTTAGAATTATCGTGAAATGGAGGGATATTAATAATAATGTTTTTTTTCTTAGTCAAAATTATTACAATATGAAACAACATCGAAAATGCGAGATGGCCGTTTCTTATGTCACCTGAATCTCAATCAATAGTGATTAACAGTTTTGTTAAACATAAAAACAAAATAACCGTTAATTTATACATTTTCTATGTCTCACAGTTCTACACCACTTTATTTCACGATACAAAACATCAGCTAGTTATTAGTATTACTCAACAACGAAACAATGTAGGTGCGGCACGTCCTTAATTTGTTGTGTCTATATATAAACATACACTACATATAAACGAGGTAAGCCACATCGGCAATTACAATTTAATTAAGCAAATCTAGCCTTTACGTCACCGCTTTATGTTGCGGCTTAAATTATAAAACGGTTCACCAAATGCTTAAGTACCAGAAAATTCATGTATTATATTTTACTAAAAGTTACATCGGAAGTCGGAATGAATGTAGATATGGACTATTATTCCATAAATACCTACGTCAAATTCCCATGTTATGTAAAAGAGGAGTGTGTGTTTTTACACTTGATAAACGCTTACGAATTGGTAAAATTACTGTATATTACCCATCATAACCTAAGAGAGAAATAACTTCGGATAACCACAGTTCTACTTCCGCCTTCTCTTGAATTGTTGAAGCGTAAGGACTACGTCCTTGATTTTATTCTCTATACTTTGTACAGCATAATCTACTTTTGAACTCCAACTTAGAAGCAAGTAATTAAAGGATTCCTGTCAATAGCCGCCTAGCCTATCTACCTAGCTTGGCATCATGATTATCTTGAACTTTGAAACTTACACAAACTTATACTGTGTCCATGGATAAAAAAGGATATGTTTTGCCTTTGCATATAAGAATGGAGTTGCAAATATGGTAATGTATGGATAAACTGTTTTGATATCACGTTTTGTCCAGCGCCGTCGTACATTGCAACAGTGAAGAATGTATTTTTGTAAATAGGGTAATAAATATTAATATTATTTTATATAATTCATATTAATATTATTTGCTTTGCGTCATATAATTACTTATGTCACTTTAGTCATGACTTAAAATAGCGTAATCCTTTTCGTATTATATGAATAACAAAATCTTACAGCTAAATATATAATAGCCGGCACAACAATTAAGGAAATTATCGCATGATGCGGTATTTTTGTACGTAACTGTAGCAACCACGAGGTAGTGTGCTCAATTCTGAGGCGACTATAGTAGGCACAGATGCAACCAGACATCGATGGGTAGCTGAGCTTACTTTAGTCCAAGTAATACGGAGCGAATCTATCTCCTAATCCTACAATTATTCCATTTCCCATGATTGGGGACTCCTGATAAGCCGGATGTTAAAACTAACAAATTTTGATAGATTTAGCAACGAACCTAAAATAATGATTTCACAGCCTAACATATAGTGAACTCAGTCTTAGACCCAAATTACAATGTCATTTACGCGTCGCACATACGATGCGGTCACGTCCAAATGCGATTTGCGACATCTTATTTTCAAGATGTTAATAGAAGAACTCTGCATTTTCAGCACTTCTATCTTTTCGTTCACAGTATCAAACAAATGTGTTTTAATACTCAACTCAAAAATTTTAGAATACTAAGGGATCTTTCATTACACACTCCTACATGTAATCAATCCACCACTCGCTGTAACACACGTTCTTTGTAGGGAAATATTTAACTATTAATTCACTGTCGGACTGGCTTTGATTTATTTTTAGACTAATACGAATGTTCCTTAATCGTTCATATGGTTTCCGTGGAATTATCCCAGCTCATTTGACACAAGTTGACTGGCAGGTTGTAAAGACGAATAAGCTAATTATATTGGCTAATTAACTTAAGTCTTTGGATGCCTGTTACGGATAGACGAAGTAAGCTCATAAAAAATGCTCGGGCATAGCCTGAAGAGTCAGACAAAGAGTCTTTAAGTTATGATCTTAATCTCTATAACAGTTTAAACTCGTGAAATTACTTGGAATAGTATTCTGTATGCCAATATCTAATGTCATAAACGTGATGAGGTACGTGCTTGTTATGAACTGTCAACGTGTGACATATTAAGGAACCAAGACCAAGATGGCAATTGATCATTGCCCAGGAAAAATGCAGAGACGCAACGTACAAAAATGTTTTCTAAACGTTTCTACAATTGTGTTTAATGAGTACAGTCAACGCATGCGCACTTACAATACACGCTAAAACGTTTCCGAAACCAAGCAGTACAACTAACTTCCTTAGCACTGCAACATGAAACATCAGAAGCTCATTCCCATTTATTCCACATCAACCAATAACGCAGCAGAACGTTCTAGAAGTATGCCTACCTTTTCTATCAGCACAATGAAGAAAGTCTTCAAAGTACGCTGTATGCTTAACCTTTCTACTCAATAAAACAAAAAAAAATATAAAACAATTTCAACATACGATGGGACACACCACCTGTAGTGTGAAGTCAAAGAATCAATACATAACCTCATTTTTATATTGACGTATGTTAACGGCCATCTCCGAACAATAAATCAAAATAGCGGTATATGAGCCTGTTACGAAATTGTGTTCTAGTTATCGTACTAACGATGCGCGGAATAATAATTAACCAATCAACCTAATTATTCGCATAATGAAAGGTCAAGCATGATGAATTTCAGCAAAACATCGGACCGAGGTCGCCGAATAATTACACATGCTCATTGTCTAGAATGCCGCTGGAATTATGGTCAGCGTTCGTTTTTTTTATAATGTGGCAAATGCAGATTACCATAATGCTTTTCGGGTCAAAATTTATGTTAATATTCTCTACTTCTATAAAAGGAATTATCATCTTTTAGCAGGCGATTACCAAAGCAATTTACATGTTCCATTGTAACTTTTAGCTCCGTCCGTTCTCCGGCTAAATTTAGTGATAAAACAGAAAAGAATCGAGCGTACAATTTATACTGAATGCAAACTTTTAAAAAGTACGGCGAGGCAGTAGCTGCCGATGTAGCGCCCTCCAGGGACCGCTTCACAGACCTGCCGTTTAGGACTCTCAATAAATCTCAACGTATTAACATGTAAACGTATGTCTAATATTTTTACCTTGCCTTCACAATTCGACCTCGCGTAGCCTTGCCTAGATAGTTTAAAATGAGCTGTAATGCAGACCTTATTGTGAAGGATGTAGGGATTATATTCGCATAATTCCCAAGACAATTACGATTGCCTTAGGTGAAGCGAGGTGGGTTTATCGTGATTTTTGCGCTGTTGCGGAATAATAAGGTAGCGTGTAGATCATAGATTTCTAAATAAATTCTATATTTTCATTCCTAATGATATTTAATACGTGACTTGTCTGTTTGCATTGCATGTATTATCTACAAAACAAACTGAACCGCCATTTAAGAAAGTCTGAAAAATTGCCTGTAATTTTTTTATTTTTTATAAATAGTCCAAAAAAAAATACGAAATATGTCAAATAGACTTTCTAGATTATATTTGTAATCATCTTTTAAAATACCCCAGTACTAAGAAAGTTGTTCCAAAATAGATACCATCTAATTAATTAAATTTGGTATACTAGAGTAAAATTAATAAGCAAGACGTCTGCAATAATAAACTCATGTACATTGTACACATAGTTGTACCCGAAAAACACAGAAGTCCTTGAGAAGTGAATGTTATTTAATGATTTCCCCCGATACTATGGTACTGAACAATAATTTGGCTTTCGGTTTTTAAAGATATTTTTGAGTTTTACCGGGACTTTTAATGTCTTTACGGGATGCCTTACATAGGAAATATGCGAAACTAGGACAAATTTCAACCTTAGCCATGTTAGACATAACAGCATACAAATAAAACAAGACTCCATATATAAAACCCGTTTTTATTGGAAATATACATGTTTGTGTGAATATTCGACAATTATGGAAATAGTCATTAATTTAAAACCGTTGAGTACACTTTCAACAGAAAATGGTGTCCATGGAAACGAGTGCAATGCAATAACATGCTAGATGAAAGATGCCATAAAGTCGTAAAATGTCGATCTATCCGGGCGCCGACTTCATACATTTTGTGTTCCAAGAAAAAATTTGGAGTGCATAAACATATAAATCAAATCTGACACAAAATAACAAAAACATTTCTAGTTTCAAAGTAAAGATTAAAAATTTTATAACTGCCGCTCATAATTACTCATTCCAAGAGAAATTTCAACTCAAACTAATCAGACTTTATTGAGAAACTTACGATTGAGTTCCGAAATATATCTTTCAAAGATTGGTAACGTTTTTGCAAATGTCAACGATTTCGTCTGCTTCGATTTAACTTGAAATTATTAAGGGTAATAAATTAATATTTACGAACTCTTTAATGATACGGATTTGTTTTGGTTATTCTTTGTAAAGGATTTGAACTTAATTTTATTAATATTGGCATATATCTGTCGTAGTATGAAAATAAAACATATAGACTCAGGTTTAAATTTAATGATTAATAATAAAAATATCAGCCCTGTATTATATACTGTCCCACTGTTGGGCACGGGCCACCTCTACTACTGAGAGGGATTAGGTCTTAGTCCACCACGATGACCTATTGCGGATTGATAGACTTCACACACCCTTGAAATTCCTATAGAGTAATTCTCAGGTATGCAGATTTCTTCACAATGTTTTTCCTTCACCGATGATTAAATACAATGATTAAATTAAATTTAATTAAATCCCCAAGATTAATCATTTTTGTGGCGAACACGCGATTATCCTCAACTAAATACAAGCATTTGTAACTTCATAAATGATTGTACAGTAGAGTTAAATTTTAGGGATAAATATTTTATTTACAGATTATGATGCAACGTAAAATATATTAAAACCATAAGCATGGGTATAATGTAGACACTGTATGGCGAACGAATACACTCTTCGAGAAATCCTGGGTGCCACAGTCTGATATTGGCGAAGGTGAAGATATAATGGTGATTATATTATGTATATTGATTATTTACTATAATGAACATATAGCAAATAAGGAGACCTAGACTTTCATACAAAGCTTACGCAAGACTAATTTTCCGCAGCAAAAGGAAATTTCTTCGAAATGAAAAACGTCCGCTCATAATGAGCCCACAAGTTCGTTATTATTAATCATTCATTACGAAATACGCTGCATGCCCGCGCGTGACAATGAATTTATTATGTTCGCATACAGACAGACGGCCCGTTTATTAATATTGATAAACGTACGCGTTGGAGGATTATCATTCCATGTGCGAGTGTGTATTCCATGACAATTATGTCAACAACAATATTGACTTATGATTTATGTGCATTTTAATGTGGACCATGTATTTTCGTAGGTGTAACGCGTGGAGATGGGATGCAGTCCTATTTGTAGCAGAATGGTTGTTCTTCGCAACTGTTTGGTGTGCAACTTGCAGGGGCTTGCGAGACTGGTCCAAGATCAAAGCAATTGGACGCTTATCTAGTTTAAAGTCGAGTTCTAGGAGCTTTATGTGCTAATTCCAAAGACATAAGACAATAATGCGGGCATCTAATAGGATAGTCAGGAAATCTATGATTTATATCACGGCCTATGATCAGGACTAAAATTCCAAAGGCTGATGATGAAGAGAACACTAATCGTGCTGGTAAATTTGAAGTTTTAGTAATAAAATATCTCTATATATTATTTTTCTGTCCATGGCACTGCTAACTGCCTATTAAATTTTAGCAAATTCTTTACAATAGATTTATTAGTAAAACTGAAAACATTTATAGAACATAGAATATAGCAACATAATATATATTTATTAACATATTATATCGACATTAATAATAATTATGCGTGTTTAAAGTACATTGAACCCCACCATTAAAATACCTTAATAATGACGCAACCACGCTTCAATAAGTAGTACTTATTAAAATTTCTTAACAAGCCAACCAGGTCCATGGTATTAGTTTATAAATACTATTGCCGAAAGTAGAATATTTTTAAAACTACAGTACATTATAACGTGTATTAAAATTCAACATTAATAAAGGGAGAATGTTTGAAATACGTGCTTAGTCAGATATCGACACGGCATTGGTACTGACCGCAGGCTATTGTTCTTTACAAGTCGACCTAGTCTGTAAAACATAACTATGTAGTCAAAAGAACTGCGTATTGTAGATAGGAATAGTGTTTAAATTAACTGGAAATTATATTGGCTTTTTAATTAAACAGGCATCCTACCCTCAGGTTTAATATTTAATTAATATAAATATTATAATATATTATTATTTTTAATGTACCTTTGATGCACTTGCCATGATTATTTGCACCACCTTAAGGTTGACTGGTGGAGAATGCCTACGGAATTAAGTCAGCCTTTTTGACGGCACGGCTAATTGACTTCACTGCACCTGATGGTAAGTGGAGTGGGGTCCAATAGAATGTCGACTGATGAGAGATGATTAACAACAGTCGATACAATTATGCCGGCCTGTTGGAACCGAATGTCCACAGGCTGATCCCGGAACGCGACAGACTTGTGTGGGCAAGTATGGTTGGTTTGACCACCTTGTGTATAGTGGTCGCTATCCGGGCGGATATTAAATATATCCTACCACTAGCAAAAAACAAGCTGTATTTTAATATATAAGTTGCTAAACAAATAAATTATCACAGTTTAAAGTATTTTTCAAATGCCGCCGTCAAACAGTCAAGTCTTGTGTAATATTATATCTCAGACAATAACCACAAGCGTATGCTGTTAAAACACAAAACATAAAATAATTCCGTACAAAATGTAGACGTCAAGTGGTTGAACAGAAGTTATCAAAGTTTCGCCCTTCGAGAATTATTGGAACAAGGACGTTCGCAACTAATGCCAAGATAAACAATATTTAAACTTTCCTCACAAAGTTACACGTTGACAATGAAGAGGAATGTCTTGGCGTTGTGTTTGGAATATTTTTATAGCAAACAAACAGATGAGTTGACGATAAGTGATCTTGAACTAGAGTTTGGTTTGGAGACCTTTTGTTGGTTTGTACCTACGCTGCCAGACGTATTGTGGGTACGTAGCGATTAGAGATAGAGAGGATAATGTGTTAAATTTTCTAAAATCCCACACTAAAACAGTATAGCTGTCAATACGCCGATTTCCTGAGACGATGTTAAAGTCAATCCATTAAATAAAATTGATCAATATTCTTTTTCACGCTAGCGATTTCTGAATTATAATGCGTGTTTCGTATTGAACAAATTCGCTTGCAAACTTTTCATAAAAAAATCTCATATCAGCCATCATAACAATACATTTTAATTACGTCATCAAACCCAGTAACACCACACTTCCTCCCGTATTCATTCATAAGCTAGAAACTGTAAATAACTTACAAAAGGCTCCCGCCATCCATCCTCGCCTGCATCTCATTCACAGCCGTGTACAAACACAAAGACACACAGTACACACTGACCGTTGGAACAGCTGTCGTTGCACCTGCCCAACAGCTGAGCAAGGAAGCGGGTTTTTTACGATGCTCCGAAGGGGAGCTGGTATTGTTATTTAGTGTATACTTGGTTATTTCTTAGGGGGCTTCATGTCTTAGCTCCGAATGGTTCGAATATAATTTCTTAATTTTTTAAAGTTTGTTACAACGCAAGTATGATTACGAGATTTGTGTGTGGTGTATTTGGCCTGAATTAGTTAATATTTATTTAACTAATTATTTTTTATTTAACAATGATAGCTTTTGGTTAATTTGAGAGCAAGTTGATCTGCTATTTGATTTGCCCTGAGAATTTGTTATTACACATTTGTATTTTTCTCTTTTTTTGCATTGGCTACATTTGAAATAAAATTTTATTTATTAAAAAAACGGTATAGTCATGTCGAGTACTAATATTAAGGTTCCTTACAAACGGAAAAACCAAATACCTTCTAAAGCGACAACTTCAAGTGACATTGTTCTAAAATTAATCATACCTTAGTCTTTTAGAAGCTAGCGTAATATGCTTGTATCAAAATCCTTTCTCAAATCAAATAACAAGCAGAGCGACCTTAGCATTCCCTTCCGCATCCTTGAAAACAAAGGAAAGCTATAAACCAATGTCCTTACAGTAAACACGCTATAAAACCTCTCATAAACCCGGAATGCAACTGAAAGCCCTTGGACGCAATACCCCACAGTAAATAGTCGGTCGGCCACATTCCACCGACGGCATCCGACAATCCCAACCCTGAAAGCACTTTGGCAAATTAGTACCGACTTTGTGAGACGTGTGACGTATTTATTCTAATATAAAAATCATTAAGCTGCTGGCGTGATTTCCTTTGCCTACGAAAAAAACTGCGATTTTAATGTGATATCGCTGGTTTTAAGATTTCGAAATTTAAATATATTTCTGTTTATATTTGGAACTTTTGCAACCAGAGCATAATTTAAAACCATTTCAAAGATCAAACAATTATATCTAATTGGTTTTATTAATTTAAACGTTAAATAAAAAACGAATTGGGTAAAAACTCGTATTACTTCAGCTATTTTTAAAACAAAACACATTGTTTTAAGGAAGTTTTTGTTTATTTGAATAACTCTGCTTGATTGGACTTGGAGAACTTGACTTAAAATTATTTTGTCGACTTCTGTACCTAGAAAGGAGTTTTTATAACTAGTTAATAATTTTATTTCCAACTGTAGTTGTTATTACATTTGCATACTGGTATAACAATACGTGATTTGGTAAATTAACGAATACAAGTCAAACTATGCAACCTACTGCCGAAATATTTTTTACCGAACAAACCGAACATGAAATAGAAAATACCGACGTCGAAATAATTTATTGTCTGTAAAAACTATAATTACGACTTAAGGCGATACCTTTAAAATTTAATTAAATTTAATTTAATTAAATTTTAAAGGCCGAAATATCCATGATTATTAATTATTTTTACGTTTTTCTTTCAACTGCGAGAACTAATCACTAACTAGACGTGAATTTAAATTCTTTACTTGCCAATACTTGTTTAGTTACCCAGATTAAAGGTGAAACAAAATGTATGAAAATGGACCTTGAGGAATCGCCTTAATACGAATTGCCGAATTCCTAATTATAAATGCAAATACACAAGCCTTTGTCGATTTGCATTGCAGTCTATTGGGAAAACAAATAAAGTAAATACCTACTTTATTTGTTTTCATTTAGTACATACACCTACATTGTAAATTTTAATTCCTCAGTAAGACCTTTGGACCTTCTCACCTTTACAGAGACCTTAAAATATAAAACAACCAGTATCTTCACTTATAATTAAGCTCACTGAGAAATCCAATAATACAACTTGGATTCAAGAATTTCTCTCCTGCAGAATTTAATTTATATAAAATCAATACGATGAGATATCAATCTATTTACCTTTGATTGTCTAGACTGTAGTGCTTTAGAAATACTTCAAAAGGTTTAGAACGTCTAAAACAGATCAAAATAAAACAGTGAATGTACTTTGAACATTTTTGTAAAGAGAAACCATGCCGTATTATCTCAACAACGGAAAAAAACTTTATGTAAAAAATTGTAACGTTATAGTTTAATAACGGCTTTGTTAGATCTTCGGATGTGTCGATTACACTGAATATATTATTTAGAGCAGATTTTATTTATTTCTTTGTATGACGAGACGAGTTTGCTATTCGTCTGATGGTAAGCGATACGACCGTCCATAATCACTAGAAACACCATCCAACACCTTGAATTACAAAGTATTGTTTGGTATTCCACTGCGCTCGCCATCCTTAATAGTGTTAAGTCTTATTATGTCCATGTTATATTCGATTTATAACATAGATGGATGTAAAGTTCATTTCAGAAATGGAAATTAAATATGTATTGAATATAATTTACTTTTATAATATAAAATATGTTATAATTTATAGTACAGTAAACTCAAGTTACAATCCAGGATGCGACACTCAATCCGATTTAGCCGCGAAGTGAATCATAACTTTATCTCAAGAACAGGATTCCTTGCATTCCGTAACTGATGTCGGACATCGTTAGAGACAGACGGCAAATAAATTAATTTATTAGAGTCATTAGCAATCAACATACGATTACTACTATAACTCAACGACTTCCGTAGTGTTTAACGGTAAAAGAAATCGAATACATAAAAGTAAATAGTCTACATATTATGAAGAAACGATTAAGTAAATTCCCCGTTTATTACAAACCGACTTATAATGGTAAAGGCCCTTTATTGTCGAGATTAAGAGTTATTTTATAGATAAAATTGTCGTCAGCATAATATGAAAGTATTCGTCCTAGAGACGTTAACATGTTCAGCTTAAACAGTTCAGAAAACGTTATCACCAGGCACCATCCATGGCAGCGCTAGGAAAAGAAGAAGAATCGAAGAGAAATTAAAAAGAGTTAAAATCTGTATCATTATTTTATCAGATTTAATTACATGGTTTATCTATCACCAGGCACTAGCCATGAGAAAGGCTAGGAAAAGAACAAGAAGAATCGAATAGAAATTTAAGAGTTAAAACCTGTATCATTATTTTATCAGTTTTAATTACATGTTTTAATCCACGTGATTGCTTACTGAAATAGGTTTGCACTGAAAACCCGCCTCTTGGATCCCGTAAACATAGCGGCGGTAATGTGTTAGCATAGGACCGCAAGATGTACATTGACTTGCGGCTTCCAATTAATTGCCAAACGCGTGTTTGTTGTTAATAATATTTATCTCCAACAGGGCTATTTAATTAGTCTTAATTATATATTAATCACCATTTTAGACAGTCTTCTTATAAAAATTTTAATGTTTTTCTGAGCACACACTGGCAGGGTAAGTAGGTGACGTTTTGTAATCTCCATTGCCCATAAAAAGTATCATAAACTAGTTACGAACGTTCTAGTAACGGAATAGGATAAGGGGAGAGAAGGATATTGGGGTTTCCGGAATCTTATTAACGATAATGATTTCTTATGTTTCGCGAATGTTGACGTTAAAATAAAACTATTTTACGGATTTTATCGCGGTTTATTATATTATAATTTGCTCCTGACATTTCCAAATCTTTGCAGCCTTCGTGGTCACGGGGCGGACTAAGGTCTTGTTCATGCGTAAAGTCAAAGTTACAATATCTACCTACATTTTACAATTATACAACATTTTAATTTTAGCTGTTGGTGGTCCGATCTACGCAGAATGAGGTCACGTTAGTCTTTTCTCAGGTTGGAAAACGCCAAGAAAAAGCATCCTCACAGTAAATAAAAATCAGAATGGGGAAATTTTAACTTTTATATTTATAACTGCCTGCTTCGGTGGCGTAGTTGTACTTCATGCGCGGTACGACAGCGCTCTGAGGTCCTGAGTTCGAATCCCGGGTCAGGCAAAGTGATATTTTGTTTTTCTGCTCAGTATTAGCCCGGAGTCTGGAATTAGTGCCCGATATGACGATAGGATCGCCCCCTATCACATCATGGGACGGAACACACTTGATGAAAAGTGGGTGCCCTGGTTGCGCATACCCCTTCAAGGATAAATGCGTGATATTGTGTGTGTGTGTGTGTATATATTATATTTATATTTTAAATATAGATGTATAGATAACTGTATCAGTCTAACAACTGTAATACATTTGAAAACCCGATTCTGTCGTCTGATGCAGTCTGTATTATCTCCACGAGGAATTCGGTTTAAAAGCCCGAGTATCGGAAATCTTGTTCATTCCAAGTCCCTAACAGGTTTTGATCCGATTAATTCTATAACTTCGTTAAGGTAGCCCACCTGAGCTTCACTTACGCAAAATGAATAAATTTTATTAATGTCACGGATATGCATATTATTTAACTTTAATGGTTGCTGTTATATATATCATCTTCATGCTCAGATATAGGAAGTCCATTTGTTATAAGCCTCCGCTTAATATTTCTAGACCGACTTTCAATTATTAACTTTAATATTTGTTTAACAATAGTCTGCCTTTCTTCACCTGCCTTTATCCTTCTCGGGTGTTGTGTCGACGCAACACTCTTTAAAGTTATTGTGAAAATTATTTAGCATAGTTTTTACGTGAGACGACCTGCTTGCCATCATCCACCTATTTTGTCTATACATCTATAATCTATATTTTAAACAATCTAATAGTTTATTAGAAATATGTAATATATAAGTACAAATTAACAGTAATTTCGCGCAAATATAGCACAGATATTAGATATACATAATATACTGATTTAAAATTCTTTAAATATTCCAATCCGTTCTTTGTTACTTATAATGTACTTAAGATAAATAAAAAAAAATGCAAACATAATATGGGACTTACTAACTAATTCCGCAAATTGTTTATATTTGCCTTTCAACACATAACAACAATTAAAACTGAAATGTGCGAATTTCGAGACGTCAATCTCATCTAGTTATCTTAATTTAATCTAAAATTACGCCTAGTTTGCTGGCAAAGAATTCCTTGAGACAGAGGTGATCAATCATTGTCAATAATTATGATCCATTATAAATTTATGGAGTTGCATGAGCTTACTAAAATTATAGAAGCAAGGACGTTACCTTCATACTCTGAAATTAACTGCATAACTATATCGAAACTTCTATTCCTTAAGTGAAACCAAATGATGGTACTAAAAAGATAAAACATGATAATTTTGATTTTTATAAACCCAGGAGTGTAATTGTAAGTATATTTGAAGTTAAAGAGTTGTGTAAAAGAATTTTCAAAAACATTACACGATAGCAACTTTGTTATCCATTCGAGAATACATAATACTGTTAAATAAATTTCTTCCGAATGGAAACATTTGAGCCGAACACCACCCATATTGAGAACAAGAAATAGCAAAAATTGAGTATTTTTAGAATTTGTATTTGATGTCGCAAACAAAACTATTGAGTAGTCGAATGATAGTATTTCTTGTATTGTAACTTGAAATTTGAGATGCATTTTTCCAATATGTAAGGAAATTGAAGTATGAAATAAAAGAACCGCTGCGATAACTACGTGCAAAATATTCTGCAGAATAGGTTGAATTCGGTAATATCGAGACGGTAAGCTAGCTAATTGGCAACCGTAATAGTAATACTAGTTACCTACGATAATTGGGCTTAAAAACGAATTGCAACAAAACAAGGCTGTTGCATTTACTACAAAGGAAGCAACTGTCCGCAAAATCGAAAAAAATCTAACAAACTTCTTGCACTCTACAGTTTCCCGACTGAAGTCTAACTTGTATATATTTTTTTATTCATCTCGCAAAAAGCTTTTTCCTGTCGCCTTTATCCCTTTTATTGCTATCGCGTTATATCGAACATTTAACGTTTTATTACAAGAAAACGCGTTGCGGCTGTAAAATCAAGTTTTCATTCGTTCACGACACTGTAACAGATGTGTTAGTACTCAGTAACCATATTGTAAACCTGTCGTAGTGAAGTTATGTTGCAAATGTTTCTTGTGACGATCCTTGGCCGAGCTTGTTATAAGTTGGGCAGCATAGTTCAATTAAAAGTTTAAAGTCAAGTTATATGTACTTTGGACGGTAAAGAGCAAAGATTTTCGGCGGAACCCAAACTAAATATAATTTATAAATTCTCAAACAAAAAAAAATGTATCATGTGCTCTACAATTGCCCATATTATGGATTACAAGAGAAAAAAGATTTTAATTAAAAAAATCATAATTCCAAATTCTCGCATATATTCAAATATTTTTACCAACAAAAAAACCAAAAACCTCTGGCATAAATAATACAGAACCCCTAGTTATTCATTTCATTGAATTCACCAGTTACTGTAGATCGCTGCTCGAAGGATCATAAACAGTTGACTACCGAATGAGTCGTTACGCGCAGGGATGCAATCAAAACCACAGCACCGGGTCCACAATATATGTGCCCGAATTACCTACGTATTGTTTATACGTTTATGTGCGGTTGTAGCTTATCAGTAATCGGTTACATTCGACCCAATTATATTGTGTCTTATTAAAGTCAGAGTGTAAACGTGTAGTAAGTAGTATTGGGGACTTCATACAGTATAGATAAGGGAAGGTAGAAGTTGATGCCTTAATAGGCAGTGTGTTTTATGATTTTAGTTACTAATATAATAAAATCACAGAGCTATGTACTAAACAATACTGATGCGCTTGTTTCTTAAGTTAAATAAATGATGTCTACTTAATACTTTACTCTCTCAATATTCGTTATAACCTGTATGACGCCTTAACGACACCTCAATGACACGGCCGTCCTCTAACAAATATCATAACACCTTTAATATTGATTCTCAAAATTCCCTTTGAAATACATGGCATATCACCAAGGTCGGTGTTTTGTGAAGGCCGCGCTCCTGGCGTAAGGCCGGATTGAGACCCGTGTTGTGGGGGCCAAAAACAACATTTTTTTTTTAAATATAATTATAAGAAATTTTCAATTTAAGTTGTACACAGAATGCAACAACACTCATCGAAGTGTAGTCAAATAATAACAAAACATACTTAACATAACTTGAACCCTAGTTTAATTAAACATATTGCTTTTATTTTGATTTCAATATTCGTGTACACTATACAGAAACATAAAGACCCAGCCATTTCACATTTTTATCTAAACTTTCAACAAATTACTACCAACTTTGACGTACTCCTGTATCATTCAACGATATCACATATTATATGGGGGTCCTCAGTTAATTTGACCCCTCAATCCGCACCTGTAGCTATAAGCTCCGTGTCCCAACAGCCCAATCGATCCGACCACCTTTAATTATTTGTTAGAACACGAAACGGAATGGGCGTATTCAGAGGTTGTCATGGAGCTTCAAACAAAGCGCTTTGTGAGGGTGGAACGTACTCTGATATCGATTTAAATATTTTTAATAATTCTTATAGATGTTCTTTAAAAGGTTTTGGCTGCTGTTTAAAACGGTGGCGTATGTGTATGAAATATTTTTGTTATCTTTGTAGTAAACTGTGTTAATGTTGATACAGTACTAACGAAAAAACTAAAAATACAAATACTAACCAAAATAAATAAATATATTTATAAGTTCAAACGTGTATCCTCGAAGGAATAGGCAGGAGATTACCTAACGTATCTATAATAACATAAGCGTAAAGTACAAGTAATTTGTAATATTAAAATTTAACAAAATAGCCCCATTTTTATGTAGATCATCACGAGAAAACATCACGGGCGTGTATAATTTTTTCTCACGCGAATTATAATGAAAATATGTAGCTATTAGTATGTCCATTAACATATTAATGGCTTACTTTCATACCCCTCTTTTTCTCTTTAAGATATTATATCAAACGCAAATGTTATATATACCTGTGCGCTTTACGAGCGGCAAACTACAAAACTATGATCACAGTAATTTAAACTTTATTTAGACTTCACAAAGACTAATATAAGAACACAAGTTTCGAATTTGGATGTAATTGATCGACGAATCAAAGCAACTGTTACTTTTCCGTAAATTTTCAGAAGTCAGTTCCACCACCGGCCGTTTATACCTTTTGTCACCAATCGCTTTTTCGACCTATCTCAAAAATGGACCAATCAGAACACAGTATTTTGTGACAAACTTACAAATTAATTATTTTGATTGGTTCATTCTCGAAATCGGATTGAAGACTGAGATTGGGATCGTTCATTGAAAACAGCTGAATGTGTGTGAAAGCGACGCCTGTTATGCTGTGAATGATGACATAGCGTAGTCAAAAAGATTCAGATCAGTACCTATATAAAGCATCATACCTTAACCCCGAAAGGCTAGGCAGAGAAGTAGATAAAAAATAACGCGTAACAAGCGTGCTATGGACGACGTTTGTCTATTTATGAGCGCCGGCTGTTAAAGTTAATTACGCTCGCCGTTCGACCACTTACCACTTGAAACATGTCCGAGTGCTCCATTTATTATCTCACACATATAACTTGTATCAGTAATAATCAGTATGACGCTTAATCCAATTAAACTTTCATATTTACTTTGACGCGCGATGTATTGTTTGACGAATGTTTGCGGTCATAGTTTTAGGTCATTACATTATACCGATCTCTAAATAAGTATTTTCATACTTTTAAAGCTTTATAATCCTTTACTCTCTATGTAAAATCTCTTTGAAGCCGTCGTTTATTTCCGATCATACTAATCACCTGCGATAGATCATGTGCAATATCAACAAACAAACTCTATTACAATCTTAATACATCCCTGATTCATCTGAAGACAAGCCTCGGATATTCTCTATGTTCTTTGATTGCATACATGTAGGTAATTACTAAGTTATTGTAGGTGTGTTTTGTCAACGTTTAATAGCTTGTTACTCAATTATTATACTTATGACTTCATTTAGTATAACCGTACCGTATACCTACACATTTTCCTGTACCTCCCGTCTCGCTGCAAGCCGTCGGAGCGACATAAACAAAATTCCTCGCAATTTATAAATTAATTTGTACTCGAAATGTAATTACGCCAAAATGGCAAAAAAGCAATTTGATGTCTGACGGACGAGCCGAATAAGGATTTTAATTTTGACGAAATCGTGTTTCAAACTTTGTTTGTTCTTTTCGTTTTTTAATAGACGCTCGGTTTTTTTTTTAAATCGAATTATTACGGAATTAAAATTTACTTGTATATTTATCGTCTGTGTAAAAGATCTTTGTGTCGAATGTAGTGCAAATAAATAATTTTCAGAATACTCATAAAGTTGCATTGTTAATTTATTTATTACCGCCTTTTTTCAACTCACAGTTCGTTTCACGGATAGTTTAAGGCGTTTATACAAAATTGAGATCCGGTATGTACAAATAACGAGTCATGTTATGATTCACAGAGGCCACTCCTGACTATCCAACCGGCATACAAAATCTAGGTACAAATGATTTGTGGGTAATTGTTCGATTTTAATAAACATAAAATAGAAACATTCAACGGTTAATTCCTAATGGATTATAAAAAGCCGGTAGTTAGATATAAAAACTCTTAAAAAATGTTGGAAAAAAATTAAACGGTGTAAAGTTTTTTGGTTAACTACTAACGTTTATTGAATCAATAGATACATAAGTAAATAAATTTATTACGTGAATAAAAAGGTATTTAATGTTTTGTACTTTTGTTTTAAGTAAACTAACACAGTTTTTTATTGCACTTCTTCATATATTTTTTTTTAAGAACTAATATACATACATCATACAATACCTGTCCAGTTTTATTATATCATATAGTGGAAGCATAAAAAAAATAATGTTTTGTGTTGCGGTCTTCCTTTAGCAAAATAAACAGTGTATTATTAAAATTGATATTTGAGGTGAAAGAAATTACTTACAGCTGCTGGATACATGGCATTCATTCAGGACACATTGGTAGATAATCCAAGATTCTAATTCGATCATAGTAGACGCGGTCATTTTCACAAAATATTTAAAATTCTCACACCAGTCTATAAAAAGTCAAAACGTTTTACAAATAACACATAAATCTTTCACTAGCTTGACTTGGACTGTTCTAATCGTTGATTTTCAGTCAATATTTTCGAAATATAATATTGTAAATAACACGCGCGACCTACAATGAGCACAATGTTTTGATTGATGTCGCCCACGTAGGTCTTGAGCTGAATGATTTGATTGGGCCTTCAAGCCATATCGGCCCGCCCTGACAGGAACCCGGAAATCAAGATGTGTTGCCACAAAAATAAATTTACCTTCCCACCCACTTCATTTGTTTCACGAATATCAATTACTATAAACAATGTTTTATATTTTTTTAAAACATAGTTTGTATTCAAATATGATAACAAAAATTACAACACAATACCACATTTGCAACCGGATAAATTTTCTTTAAAAACATTTGCAAAACGATTGTATTTTTTTTATATTATACTATGAATTATTACATAAATATGAAATCTTGATTGTGCAAAAAACATTTTCTATAATATTTTAAATATTATAGATGTGTTATAGTATGTTACCTAAAATTCAAGGAATCCTACTTGAACTGTCAACACTTTTACCATAAACTAAATGCTGCGACGTAGACTTTTCTATGTGTATTATCAAGTTATAATAATCGATATAACATATTAATATTATTGTATCAAAGTCATATATTTCTGTGAATTAATATGAGAGAAGTATAAATGAAAATTCTACCATATTTAAAATATTTTTTATCATTATCTTCCTAAATACGTATGTAATATAATAGTGAATTTGATCATAATAATGACAATAAAGTAATATTTAATTTATTTACTCGTTAGGTTGCAATTCGTATACAAAAAGAAAACGTTCAAATATAGGTAGGTGCACATATAATATGATCATGATAAATGCTGTTCAAAGTTTCTGTGCAATAAGAAATTCACACACGGCAGAAGCAAAACTTCTGAAAAATAGCCTACAAGAGATTGAGATGGCTGTAGAATATCAGAAATATAAGAATATATGTAAGGTTAATTGCTTTTGCATAATAATAAAACACACTTGTAAAATAAATTTATAAGTGAGATCAAAATATTCACATAAATAAAATACACAAATAACACAACACGCTTGCTTTATTCTAGAGTAATTTATACATGTGTTAAATACCTACTAACTAAGGAATAAAAGGATGCAAAATATAGCGTACAGGCTGGTTGAATGCTGTTCCTTTTTCAAATATCGTGACACATTTTCGTTTCACCGAGTTTTAAATCACAACGATTCTAAAGAAGTTTCCCTTCAAATGTCCATAAAATGGTGGTAATATAAAAAAAAAACAATGATGGTGATAATTTCAAGCTTACACAAAATGGTGTCTGTAAATTAAAATATTCATTGGTCTTTACGATGTATTGAATTATATTTTATAGATTTAATTTTTTTTGCGGTAGATTACTTCATAGAATTATTTTTCAGATTTCCATGTTATGGGTAAAGATTTAACAAAAAGTACTCGTATGAAATTATATCCAACGCCGAAGTTTCCAAAATAAATAAGCAATTGATTGACACTTAGATTCCTGTAGCATCATAACAATTTTAAACTACATGTAGCTATCACTGAAATTACCTTTTATATAATAATAGTTAAAATTGTGATAATCGATGTTAAATCGATTATACTTTTTGGCAATGAACAACCCTACTAGCTAACTGTCAACCTGCAACATTCTACCGTTTGGCGTTTACGTTTGTGTTGTCTTTGACTTATCGTAAGTGCTCCGCGCAGTAGAAAGTGGTTTATTTGTAAATATTAAAAAATTGTAAATAACAATAGTGCTTCATGTTTTGAGCAGCTAAACTGTGAATTTATTAACAGTGATAGTGTTTTATGGATAAAATTTCTTTCGTGAGGATTTATAGAGCCCTTTGAGGTGAGATTTTTTTTATTACTTATACGTGAGCGATCCAAAACACCTGTCATGTAGTCATTTCTATGCAAATGCAATTCATTGTTTAATATTTCGGTGGAGCGAGGACTGGGCCGTGTCGTAATGTTTTATGTTTATTATGCTCGAATTGGTTCTGGAACTGGTTGGCTCGCTGCGCTATTTCTCGGTAACCTTGAGCCAGTGTAGCGGAGTGTCATCGTCTAATTTGGCTTTACGCCCTCAGATCTTTTTATATGGCAATATTTCATTTGCGAGAACAAAACGCAATATGACTGGCACTTAATGTTAATTATAAAAATCTGTGGTAATAATGCGATGACCAAGACATTTAATAATAAAAAAAAAACATATCTTGTTAATGTATACGGATTCTCGTGAAAACAATAGAATTCGATAAAAAAAGAAATATTTTATTCTGTGAGTCTACTAATATACAAAAACATTATCTCAATGTACCCCCATCATCATGTTAATATTTGAAGCAATCAATACAAGAGATCATGTGCATCAAGGTTTTCCATTAGTATGCTGTCCACACATCATTACAAATACCAGCTCAAGTATGATACAAAAGCTGTATCTATGCAAATACTATTTATAAATTCAAATTGACTAGAGAATTAAATCCATAGTCATATAAAAAGGCTATTTAACAATTCCATTTTTACTGATAAATTGCTGAACTAATCTTGATGAAGTTTGGTATAGGAATAGCATGAAGTCTGCTTATGAAAGCAAGATCTAAGAATTATAAACCAATCTAGGTGATATCAAATCCTTTACTGTTCTCAATAGTTTAGTACTTTGTGTAGAAGACACAAAGGAAAATATTTATATTTTCATTCAAAATTTGCGGAATCATTTAAAATATCAAGTAAACGCTTCAAAGCACATGGGTTTTGGTTGTGGGTTACATATTCATGCATCAAACAATAAATCAGTAGTTGCAAAACAAAGATAGTAAACACCATTAGATTAACACTTTGAATTGAGTGGTCACTTAACACCTACACTACACACCCACAATCACTAATACAGTTTTAATGTTTTGTATACAACCATACCTTTACTACAACCTATAACAATCCTTACATATTATAAAGTAAAGTTTACCACCATGTCTGTCTGTCTGAATGTCAAAAAATATCAAGAGGATTCTGGTAAAATGTTATATTGAGATAGTTAGCGAGGAATGATACAGGCTACTTTTTATTTTAGGAAAATATGATGCAGGACTTTTATCTAGTAAAAATTGTATCAGGCAGACAAAGGTGTGTTTATAATATATTAGTATATTATGATAGATGCTAGTATACTACGATTTGTACTCATTTTTCTATGTGTTACATGAAAAAGTAATGAAACAAAATGCATTTACAAAATTTACTATGCCATAGGAAGAAATAATATGTGCACAGTGGCATGACAGGCAAAACGCTTGAGGTCCCGCTTTAGGGGAACCCAAAATTTTGTAACATTTACTAACTTTTGTGTATTAGGATTAAAAAAAGGGTTGTCTGAAATAACTATATAGGTACAGATTCTTTGATCTTAGGAGAACTCCCATTTGAAATTAATTTGCTGCAGGCCCAGTGTAGTTACACTGAATGTGGATATAGCAAGCCAAGGCAGGTAAATACATGATTTTAGCATACAAAACACTTGGAATCAACCAACCAACAAGAAAATAACATAATTGCATCATGCTTGTACAATGCCTGTATTCCAATTGAATGAAAAATAAATTTGTATTTTTTTTATTACTATCATATTTTGTATCACTAATCTTACTTCCTGCTAATAATATAGGTAAATGATTGTAAACATGTTGGATGTTTGTTAGAAGTAAACTTACAAACTGTACAATTTATTGCTATGTAAAGTACATTATTAATTTTAATGTAGGAAAACCTTTAATGTGTGGAGCAAAATCTATGTAACTCAGTATTGCAACATCATGATGCATTGTGACGATTATTCTTCCAAGACAATAGATATTGCGAAACTATAAGATTACAATATGATAAGTACTATTTTAAATTGTTGAAAACATAAAATACCAACATTATCAGGTTTCAATAAATTTAGCATGAAAGGGCTTTAAACTGTTAACGCGGTAAAACATTGAATTTACGACAATGCTTTAAAGATATCGTTTGTAATCGGCCATCGATATCGCGTGACGCGTTGTAGTGGTTAGTCATAAATAGGTGCTGGGAATAATTTTAATTATTTTTTCAACGATTTAATATTTTCCGATAATTTTTATAATTTAACGCTGTACCGGTGTTTTTTTATTTTTTGATGCATAGGTCTTATTTTTAGACATAATACAGGATCATTAGGGCATTGCGTTAATAAATGAAACTAAATGCTCGTCTTTAGTTCTACTAATATTGTGCCAAAAATCATTCATGAATAGTGAATATTTTCAATAAAAATCCCAGTTTTACATGTGCATGCGTATATTTCTGAGTAAAATATGATGTTGCCACTGTGACAAAATCTTTTATAGTAGTAACTGAATTAGGCGTGCAAAATTAGTGATACTTTTTATTAATATTTATTTTGTTCGAAACTTACACTTTTTTATTTTACAATTGCAATTCGAGTTACTACTAGCAAACTTATTGTAAAGTGTTATTTTCAAAGAAAACATTAAGTATGTGGTTTCATTTAGTAACGCAATGCAAATGTAAAAAGGGAAGCATTAAAATAAAGACAAATAACAAACTACTATTGTGTGAAATGTAGATATTACACACGTAAACAAAGATCAGTAAAAATCGTTTCATATCTTCGTAACTAGGTTGACTTATTCTCGTCTTGTTTACGTCTATACAGCTTTAACACGCAGCATCGCTCGTGACCTTATACCACACGAAGTGCATGCCAAAATTTTCATTGTTTCATTACGGTTTATGAAATAAAACGGATTTAGGATTTCCTTTATTTAATTCGATATAGTACACACACTTATGCATTGTATCCCAGAAGGGGTACGCAAAAACACAACTAGTACACCCACTTCCCGCCGTTTGTACTCCGCCCCATGATGTGATAGGGGGAGAGTCCATCACCTTATAGAGCACATATTCCGGACTCCCGACTGAAACTAAGTAGCAAACCCAGCCCTGAAAATCAAACGCGTGACGTCAATAAAACTACGTCACACGAACACTGTCATCGAAATTAAATAATAATTAAATGATACCACATATGGTGAACAAAATCAAAACTTCAATTCACGTAAGTATATAATTTTGTTTTATTAGCATTTTTTTTTCACTTAATTAAAATACTAAAGGGCTAAATTCAATTTAGACAAAGCATATTAAATTATACATATAGTTGATTTGAAGTTTTGAATGTTTAACAAGTTTTGTGGCTGGCTGTCAGTATCATTAATCTTAACGTATCTTGATCGTTTTTTAATATTTAAAATCTTTTCTATTTATTGAAAAGTTCCCGCAAATACGCTTCGGGTCAGAACATTACTGGATATTGTCACATGTAATATCAAACCATTATGTCCACTTGTAACACAACACCTGATCTGAGGTCACGGCTATGAAACGGAATACAATGTAACCGATGTTATAAGTTTGTGTTATTAAACTGAAAACCGTAAAAAATATATTTCCTTATCAACTCACGATTCAGACTCGAGTTTATGATAACATTAGTGATAACATGCACGTTTTAGCGGCGTTCTTCTAAAATTTATTATTGGAATTTTGTTTACGTTATACATACGAAACTGACTGTCAGGACCCACAATGATTACCGTGGAACACACAAAATTAATAAATAAATAAAATATGCTACTGATATAGGAAATGCAAAATTGAATGTAAATCTCAACTTAATTCATTTATTTATTATGGTCTGCCTTAAATCAAATACATAATTAAATAGGTAAATATGTATAGAGCTTTAATTTCCTTTTTCTATAACATTGTGTGGGTATTAATTATGTATAGATATCCTCACTACACTGAAAACTTTTCGAAATTCGTCAATTTTATTACACCATAGAAATAATATTAAATTAATCGTGTCCAAATGTTCAGAACTAATCAAATTAATTCGAATGTCGTTATCGACTCAATAGTTTTGATCATAGTAAAAGTGGATTCGTCGCATGACACCCACTGTCGACTTTCTCTTACAGTAATAGCGCCAATGTTATGGCTTAGTTACAAATTGCGAGCTGGCATGCGAGTTGATATGGTCAGGGAATATACTTCGGCTACTTGTATCTCGCACTAAACCGTATGTAACCATTCTTCTCTACCAATGAATGTAAATATTATGTGATATAATCAGAGGCGACTTTAGCTCATTTGCCGACCGGGTGCAATAAATTCCTTCGCGCCCCCTAGGAAACAATGTAATATTTAATAAATTTGATACTTAATATTAAATCAAAAGTTATTATGTAAAGTAAAGGAGCCGCTCGCCGGCCTTAGCATGGGCGCAGGTTGTTTGAGAGCGCAAGTGTCGCGAGCGACGCATGTCTCTTTGAAGGTGTCGTGTCTGGCGCCCCCTAACATACTGCGCCCGTGTGCAGCGCCACCTCTGGATATAATTATACAATCATTATAGGAATTTACCATGTGCGAGTCGGTCATATCTTGCATTAACGTGAAAGGCTGTAGTCTTAGAAACGTCGGGAGATCATGTAAAAAACCGCGATTAAATCTAATAAATATTATTAATCTTATGCGAACTTATAATTTTTTTTCTATTCAAAAAAACTAACTGTCTCGCTATAGTAGCTCGTCATGCGCCCATGCTTAACAGGTACTCGTCATAGTGTGACTAGACGAGACGCTGCGTCCACTCGCTTCACGTAACTCTATGCCCGTAAATGACACCACAATTTGAGCACTGGCTAATGTCTTAATGTCTAATATCTTTTACCAGTTCATACTGCCTAACCAATCCTGAAGGTCCAATTAATGAATAATATTTTAATTAAATGGTATTATAACTTCGTGTAAAAACAATCTCATTCGACACGCGTTGAGGCAATGACCTTCTTTTTATATCGAATTCTTAATGATTTTCTTGACGTAAGGCGAACAGGTAATCAAATGAAATAATTAAACAATGGACATTAAATTAATTGAAATGCTATAATGCTGAAGGTCAAGTAGTTGCTTTCGAACTGAAAATCATAACAAAACTAACACACATCACGCATTTACGCCAAAGGGGTATGCAGAGGCGCAACCATGGCACCCACTTTTCGCCAAGTGTGTTCCGTCCCATGATGAGATAGGAGGCGAGCCTATCGCCATATCGGGCAATAATTCCAGACTCCGCAAAAAAAAAATCACTGCGAGATCCAGGATTCGAACTCAGGACCTCAGAGCGCTACCGTATCGCCCATGCAGTACAACTATGCCACCGAGGCACTGAAAATCATAAGTTAAAGATTTAGTGATAGAGCACGTTTTGAATAGATCTAATTGAGCACACCACTAGACACTGACCTAATTGTAATGTTAGTCTAAACTTTATAATTAGAGGATAGCTCACACCACAAACTCTAAATAATGATTAAAACATATTGCAAGATTATTCGGAACTGAAATTTACTAGTTCATCCTACTAATATAGATTGGTTAATATAACAAACCAAGGGCAATTGTTCAAATCCCAAGGGCACACACCTCTGACTTTTCTAAAATCATGTGTGTATTCTTTGTGAATTTATCGTTCGCTTTAACGGTGAAGGAAAACATCGTGAGGAAACCTGCACATCTGAGAAGTTCTCTATAGGAATTTCGAAGGTGTGTGAAGTCTACCAATCCGTACTAGGCCAGCGTGGTGGACTAAGGCCTAATCCCTCTCAGTAGTAGAGGAGGCCCGTGCTCAGCAGTGGGCAAGTATATATGTATAATACAGGGCTGATATTATTATATTATTAATATAACAATAAGGTTCATAATACAATATGTCATCGACCTTTACTTCATATTTCTGGTTTGCAAAATTACATAACGTAACATAAGCAAAAAAGTTTTCCTTTTCAATAAAAACTCGCAAAAACACCAAACAAAGCAAAACCTGATAGAAGCGTGTTACAGTCATATTAATATTCATATTTCCGTGCGCATTCGATCTCAATATTAATATGCGTCTGAGAGGTATTGTAAGATAACAGGAAGCTTGAAGTGAATTGATGTCAATAAATATTGAAAACAATGTACCGGTAGTGATTTTTAGTAAAATGACCTTAGGTTGTCTAAAACACGTTCTAGCTAATTGAACAACGTAATAGAAGTTGGTAACAAAACCTGATAAAGTTTAAAGAAATTGTCTTTTAGTTGTTAATCACGTGATTGTACACTGAATGGAGAATGTATATATTTTTACAGATTTCGCAATCAATGGCTTTCGTATGTAAGTTATATTGTTGAAAATTTGAATATGTCGCTTCTTAATATTATTAGCAATTTTATCGGCACTATTGATTTGGCTGTATTCCTTTTCCTCTTTTTTTATTGCTTTAAATGACGAGACGAGCTTGCCGTTCGCTTGATGGTAAGCGATATGACCGCCCATAAACAGTAGAAACACCATCCAACACCTTGAATTACAAAGTATTGTTTGGTATTCCACCGCGCTCGCCATCCTGAGACATGTGATGTTAAGTCTTATTATGTCCAGTAGTTACACTGGCTACAATTTTCTACAAACCGGAACTCAACAGTGACTACACACTGCTGCTTGGCGGCAGAAATACACATTGTGACATACGCAGGCAGACTCTCACATACGAGAGACCTGCCACGTCATGGCGTCCTGTTCTCGTTATTAGAATTATTCAGTGGAGTCTTTAAATGTTCTAAATTAATAAATCAAACAAATCAACGTTGGAAACCGTCGACTGTAGCTTACAAGGTGTGTCCTAAATAATGATTGGTGCAATATATCCACGTGACCTCGGCTCTACGTGACATACATAATTGACAAATGTTAACTAATTATGTTTTACACATACGTTCAATAATGTATTCATAGTTTGCGTACTATAATTGTCACTTTACTATAATGTTGAGTGCGTGACTATTTTGTAATTATTGTAATGGTTAAGGTTTGTCATGAGTGATCTCACGGGACTCCATGATACAGGCTTGCTTAGTGGGGACTGTCGTCAATACATTTATTAATTTCGTATATTAATGTATAATTCATATTTTGTTTATTCGTTATGTTTAGCAAAGCCTTTGTGTTAAATAAATAATTTTCATTTCATTTTCATTTCGTACAAACAATTCCCAGATATTATGGACTTTAAGTTTCGACTGCGCTAGTACATATTAATCGGTATGCCGGTGTAGGGTAGACAGTCGGATGATTTATACAATGCATTAATCGGATAATTAAGTCCTTTTTATGTCATAAACATTTTATTCGAAAATATTACTGAAATGAATTATTCAAATTTACTTCGTAAAGTGATAAATTTAATAAACAATATGTAAGTTTCCGCCAATAAATCTTCTGAAAATACCTTTAACGAAACATCACTTACATATTCACGTAACACCTTGAAGAAAGGAAAAGTCTGATTGCTTTTAATTCAATATGCCACGGAACTTTCTAAAAGCCTTGGGCCTGACGGGAAATTTTATTAGGCATTCTTTGATGCCATTGCGGGTGCCATGTTTGGAGGTAATCTGTCGCAGGACGCCGGAGGGCGGCAACGACCTCCGACCTCCGACCCTCACGCACCCCTTTATGTGCGGACAAGGTTACGCTTTCAGGGTGTGCGGGACCTTGAGCGGCTCTGAATAATGGCACGACTGCGTTAAATGTATTTGCGATAATTGACCCAGCCCTTGTTTGATGCGGGCTTTGGTTGGGTAACTTACATGTTATACTGTCCTTTGACCTCTTAAACTATGTGGGTTAAATTTATCTTTAAATTGTATGTAATAGTTACTCTGCTTGAACGATGGGCTGTTAAACATCAAACATGTCATATTATACATACTATCTGTGTACATTGTGAAAAAAGTTGTTCCGGAAAAAAACTATACTATCCTTTCTTTTAAACAGGTATTAAAATGTATGCAATATACGATTTGAATACTAATTAACATTAGTAATCCAGAAAAATGACATTTGTTAGCACATTACGTCATAAATTGCAGGTTGTAAATTATTGATATTGTTAATACAATTAGGTAAGTACCATAATAATGCGTTATTTCTACGAAAATGTATTCAGTAGTAGGTATGTATATTGCTCATAAATTCTATACCTTCGTTTATTAATCAACTAGCTGACCCGGCGAAATTCGTACCGCCTAACAGTCAATGAGTGTCGTGTTACCTTTTAGCTGAACTAATTTAGGCTTTGATGAACGTAATACAATGATACAAAATAATAGAAATATAAAAGTATTTTATTATGATGAATGAAGAACGATGATGAATACATACAGAATGAGAATAAAAATTAAAAAATAATAATAAGTACTTCAAACACATGTCAGAAAAAAATGATTGAAAACTATGTTGTGCAGATTGGGATACACTCCATAATGGCAATTTCACTTTACCACTAAGACAGCACAAACCAGGCGTTTCACCAGCAAACTTCAATGCGCCACAATGCTGGCAAACAACGTCCATTGGACCAATGCAAACTAAACGATGCAAGCTGTAGTCGATGGTGCAATCATATAGAAACGCTGCTCGATTCAAATCAATACTTGAACGATTTCTTCTTGCACTTCGAAGATTATTCCTCTGTTCATCTGAACGATAAGCTCGACGATTTCTCGTTTCTAACCTAGCCGTTTCACGGGCTGCCTCCCTTTGCTCTTGTGTTTGAGAAGCACGAATTAAGGCCCTTCTTTGCTCCATACTAACGCGGCGCTCTTCTCGTGCAATTTCTCGTTCTTCATCAGATAATTGACTCGCGATATTCCGTTGCCTAATTGCATTACGGCTCCGCTAAGAAAGATTAGATCTTCTAGGACGCGGCATTGTTATTAATAGTAATACTGAATGATGCACTCGCACAAAACCACATAAAATCACCAAATATAATAACAGTGACAGACAATAGCTTATCAAGAAAAATCAAAGACAACCTATAAAAAGACATTTACACTTTTGTTAACCTGTAGAATAAATCTCAGGTATTATTCCGAGCTATTTTAGATTTTTCTCGATTTGTCTATACACTTCTATTCGAGATGGTCCCTCTCTCCTCCACCCTATTCCTTTCCTTCTCTTACCATTTACAGCTAATATGCGTATGGTGTACTACCGTATGATGGACGGTGTAGCTCGATAATAGATATAGACAAAACGAATGTGAATCTAAAGTAACTCGGATAGCTCAGAAGGAAGAGCAGTTGACTTGTAATCATAAGGTCCCGGGTTCGAGTCCCGGTCCGAGCTATTTTGGATTTTTCTCGATTTGTCTATACACTTCTATTCAAGATGGTCCCTCTCTCCTCTACCCTATTCCTTTCCCTCTCTTACCATTTACAGCTAACATGCGTATGGTTTTTTTTTTCAAAAAAATTGAATAATTAATAAATAATTTACACAAATTAATGTCTAAGACAAACAAATATAACAGTGCCTAAACTTTCGAGACATTTTACACAAAATAAATTTCTGAACGGACATATGAATAGTTTTTACAGCATTTGACAGGATTGGACAACAAATGTTTGACATGTAATAAACAAAAATGAGCATTTATTGAAATGATTAAGTATTATTACACATATCGAGTTTTCATTGTTTTTAAGATGTATTCTGCTATTCGGGGCGGAGACAAATCCAACGAATCAATAACCATGAAAATTGGTTCAGCAGATCTCGAGTTATAAGTGTTGTAACAAACCCGTCTTTGTTTTATATATATAGATGAACCAAATATGTACATATTTTTAAAAATACGTACAAAGTACAAATACTAAAAAATGTTTAATATGTCGGCGCAATCTTCGTAGTAGAATTTCAATGTAGGAACATCTCATATTTCCAACTGATCTACATAAAATGAAGATCAAACCTCAAGGTCGGCACCCTACTTCCCCTCAAGTGTCGCTTCTGCCCGAGGGTCGAAGTACTCGTCAAATACGTTTGATGTCTACGTCAAAACTCTTTGACCAAAGTAATTAATGAAATGTATTTTATGAAATAATGTAGGTTATAGCTGGTATTGGGAGATTAAGGTATGAATTAAACAAATACAATGGAAATTATTTGTAGCTTATTGACTAAAAAAATAATTGATATGGATTGTATTGTTGTCAATAACTTAACTTATTTAAATGACTTCCATTTCAATAAGTTAAGTTCCATAAGTTAAGTTAAATAAGTTAACTTCCATTTAAATAATAAAAAGTATTATTAATTTTTACTAGTGTTTGCACGCGTCTCTGCTCGAGTGGTTAAGGTTTTCCGGGATAAATATCCCGCTTTATATTTTACCGAGATAAAATGCAGCCCATATTTTAAGTTAGATTTTTAGCAATACATCGATGAAAATTGCACTCAATTCCATGTAGTAGTGTTTGCGTTAAGCGTTTACAAACATGCAGACAGATAGAAAGAAAATATGTTTGGGCTTCTGTTGCTCTAATAAAAAAACCTACATTCATTTTTCTTCAATATTTATAGTGTACAAACATCAGCCAGATACAATTTATATTACATGTAAATTCTTTTTCTCACAAAAGATAACTTCTTAATGTGACGCATATTATTGCAACTTCAATACATTGTTTAGGTAACAGACGAGTGACAACTGAGTAAACACTAACCATCTCTAGGTACTCACGACTTAAAAAACACCTTGTTTACATATTTTCCAGCTTCGTGATAAAACTAATGTTCAGTTCTAATCAGTTACTGTGAGGTTTACGTGTAGCGATAAATATAAACGACTACTTGTAAATAGTTATTATTTATACCTTCCTATAAATTGGTTAACTCTTATCTCATTGGTGTTACGTCTTTCATATGTGAGAGTCTGCCTGGGTAACCTACCCACCGCAATGTCTATTTCTGCCAAAAGCAGCAGTCTCTAGTCAGTGTTGTGTTGAAGGACATTGTAGCTAGTGTAACTACTGGACACAATAAGACTAAACATCTCATGTCTCATGGCGAGCCCATTGGAATACCAAATAATACTTTGTAATTCAAGGTGTTAGATGGTGATTCTACTGTTTATGGGCGGTCGTATCGCGTACCATCAGGCGAACGGCTAGCTCGCCTCATGATTTAAAGCAATAAAAAAGCAAAAAACACAATCATAATATTCATTTCGTATTTAAATAACAATATGATGCAATTTTATTTATAGCACATTAGTCATTCATATTTATCTTGTATGTGCCTTATTTTGTTGCATCAATTTATTTCTGTTCCGTTTTAATTACGTAACTAAAGGCGTATAAGTGTCCCCAGACATTTCCCATAAAAGGCAATGTTACCACGTGTATGTACGTCATTGCTTACGCGTCGACGTTATGGACCAGCGCATATATGGCAGATTTTTATTGTCAAACTATGATCGACATTGTCTTCATTGAAATAATATTCAAAATCAAGTAACACAATAATGCAATGTATTCTTGTCTATCCTTATCCTACTGTCAAATTATTATCGACATTGTCTTCATTGAAATAATATTCAAAATCAAGTAACACAATAATGCAATGTATTCTTGTGTTAATGGATTTTGAATATTATTTAATTGAAGACAATGTTGATAATAGTTTGACAGTAAAAAAATTTGCGCTGCGCCTCCGCCAGGTCTCGGCCCTAAAGGCGGATTCTTGCGACCGTTGAAGTAACGTGCTTACGTCAAACAATTATTATGTAAGATGTTTAACAGTCATTAAAAATAATTGTTTCATTCTTTTATTAAAATGTGATCAATGTTGTACGTCCATATGTGACGCAGTTGTTTGGACACTATAATGAGTAAGTGCAAAAAAGCATTATTTGTTACCTATGTTAAGCACTAAACTGACTAAATGCATAAAGCACAATTATTTTGTATTTACCTAAAATTACTATTAGGTGAAACAACGTTGATTTTCTTTAAACCATTGCTAACGGTGTTAAAGCTGTTGCCCGAACGTAATTAAAAAAGTAACAATCGACCCTAACAAACCTATGGCTTTGCCACATTTATATCTCTACAAAATTATAAAATTAAATCCCAGTAGATTTTTTTTTCAATATAAATTTTGACCGCGTGCTATCACAGTTTGGAAATAGCTATTAACCTAAGACTTGGTTTCTTTTTGCCAAATTTCTACTTAATCGAATCAGTAATGCATATGCGGTAATCTATAACCTACAAAATCTTATCAAAGTTAATAACATAATAGTTAGTAATTAGTAACATAACATAAGTTTTCTATATTATATATTTTAAATAGATGGATACACACAAGTAACATGTCTGAATTGAATCAGGACATATTCTAGTTTAGTATATTTTTAAATTTGTATTTTTATTGTTTTTCTTGCCTGTCTTCTTCTTTTTTGTCTTTATTAGTCAATAAATAGATAATTCCTTTAAGTAGAATATCATTACAATTCATAAAAATATGTTTTTTATCGTGTTCGTCGATAAGGAGAGTCCGCATCGCTGTTCAATAACGCACCGTAGCGTCCTTGGCCTGTTCATCTGATCCCAGCTTCGGTCAATGCCGAGGTCTGCATATTGTCGAGCTACATATAGTCCAAGGTATCAGGATGCCGAGTGTAGGACAGCAACATGACACGCTTTATTATTCAAGATTCTAGGAAATATTATTTCTATCTATGGGCTAAGGCGGGCGATTTACTCGTCTTATAATTACCTTGCATAAAAACTCTTGGCGAAAGGTGTAGTGGATTTTAGTTTTAACTAAAGTAAATTACACAAGAAATGTATGGTAAAGTTTTGCCTTACTTATCTTCGATTGTTTTATGGTCTGTTTTATTCGAAATTAAAACCATTTTTTATAACTTAGTATTATTCTAACCCGAATGACAAGAAATATTACAATATCAAACTACCTACAACGACTTTAGAATTTAGCAAAACATCGGGTCTAAACATTACGAAATGGAAAGTTAGACCTCAGTCATTGTGTAGTAAATAGATTGGGTTTAATGTCAACAGTCTTATTTATAAACTTGTTTTAGCGTTAAAAGGTGGTAAGAATTGCTTAAATAGCTGTCAGAAACGTCACCGGTTCCAAGTTTAAACCTTATTAAGAAGCAAGATTGCGGGTTTTGACTTACAGCAGATCGACAGTGTTTTAACATAGCATGGCTTTGTGAATTTTTTATAAGTAAGACGGTAAATTAATAACAAAACGAGAATCATTGATACTGTTTGTTTACCTTCAATATCATTGTTTATCGCTAGCGTTAAATGATTCATTCAAAAAACGTAATAAAACGCTGTGTATTAAAGTTGTTTTTAGAACGACCTCGGCTTCGGCCTTATGATAATTTTATAAGGAAGATAGATGTATTTCCTTCTTACGTATCGGAGTAATGATCTATGACTCACGCGAATCTAATGTTCTTATCAAAGGGTGCGGAATGCGTTGAATTGGCATGATAAGACGCTTCGTCAATAAACATCAACCAGTTATGTGAGATGAGTGGTTTGTAAATAGGTGACGTTACAACTTATCTTTTGTTATAATTGTTCTTAATTTAAATCATGTTTTTTTTTCTTTTTGGCAAGTTCGTTTCGTTTTTAATTAAGGAACATTCTTAATTTAAAATATTGTTTATGGTAATGAGATTGTTATGAATAACACGATAAAATTATAAATAGCGATGATAGTTAACAGTGTAGGACGTATAGGTCATTGTGCAATTGTTTTGATCAAACACTAAGTTCAGGTACAAATCAATTAGTTATATTTCTTGTTTACTCGTTTTATGACGTCAACAGTTATTTTAACTATTGATTTTGGCAGATGTTTTACATTATTCATATTTTGACAATAATATATTTTTTAAACTGGACATTGCTCCAGGCTTTGCCCGCGTGAAAAGGGATTCTCCCCTTTCCCGATATAAATTTCGTAAAATGCTATACGTCGCCAACGTCATCTATAAAAAAAATCAGATTAATAAAACTGCATTATTTCTCATGGAACCAAATTACCTGAAGAAACATAAGCCTTTGTTAAATCAAGGACATTGTCTATGCGTGTGTCAAATTTCGTGCAAATTCGTTCAGTCGTTTATTTGCAATAAACATATTTTTTTATTTCAAACTTACGCTTTTATAATATCAGTAAGGTAATATAGAATAAGAATTAACGTTGAAAAGTTTTAAGCCTAAGTAATAAAAAAGCCCACATTTCTAGCCTAGACTGCTACAATTATTTATTACTCTGATAAACCAAATTATAAATGTTTGCGCTATAAATTACTGTTAAAATATTTGGTTTGTGATAAAAGTGTTATACGAATCATTCCAGGTCAAATACCTTTGATACGTACAATTATTTCTTAATTGGCTCATTTTGAACAATGAGTTTGGGAATAAATACCTCTTATTAACAGCAGTGTGACTACTGGACATAAAATTAATATCTCATGTCTCAGGATGGCGAGCGCTGTGGAATACCAAACAATACTTTGTAATTCAAGGTGTTGGATGGTGTTCCTACTGTTTATGGGCGGTCGTATCGCTTACCATCAGGCGAACGGCAAGATCGTCTCGTCATTCAAAGCAATAAAAAAAATGGATCCTATAAACTATCGGAGCCCGAAATTAACCAAAATACCGAGATCATGCCTCGATGGCGTAGTATTGTGCGATTGCAGTGCTGAGGTCTTGGTTTGATTCCCGGGTGGGACAGTTATTTATTTATTTATTTTTTATTTAATTTTAGGTTTTCCAGCAGATTGTACATTGAATTTTTTACAGAAGTAGTATAACGATGGTCACATTCTGATGCACAACCAACTTAAAGGAGTACACAACATTCTATAAAGTAATGCGTACATTGTTATATTATGCTATTACATAATATGAGAATATATAACTAGAAACTAACTAAAATTATATTGAGTTTTTCTAATAAGTATCAGCCCGGAGTTTGGAATTTGTACCCGATAGGCTCGCTCCTATCATGGGACAGAATACCCAAGGCGGAAAGTGGGTGCACCAGCGATTCTGTCTACCTCTTTGAGGATAAATAAAAACTTCACATTGAAGTACAAATCACTGATATACGAGTGTCATCTTAATTATAATGTAATTAATGCTTTGACCGCAATTACAACGCTTTGAAATGTCCCTTTATTACGCCAACATGTTGATGTTTGAAGATAAATGATTTAATATCACTCTGTCCTTGTCTCATTAGTCGTTTGACAACCAGTTTTCATCTATTCTACTAACCATCGTCACAGTGTGATATCCCCCTTCAAAGAATAGTTTTTTTTATAGTTCTAATCATGATACTTAAAGTTTAAAACTATACAATAATATTTTAAATCGATTTGGAATAAATAGGGTTGTAAATATTTATGAACTACCAAAATATATTCTATTTGTTTAGATATACGACGCAGTCTGTGATATTGCACACGAATTCTAATAATGTTCATTATGCTGAATATAAATGCCACTCACGTGTTTAAATATAAATGTAATCCAACTAATCGAGATCTCCATCCTTCTTGTCGTCGCCTTCAAAGTCAAATCTTTAAAAAGAACGGATCACCTCATTAGGGCTCTTTTTAAATTGGTCGTTAATACCGCGATCTATTTTAAACCGTGTGTGGGTGGGCCTACGTATCATTGTTGCTCATACGTGTATTTTTGTTCCCAATCCGTCATTTTAAACGTTGGCACGATTCGTTGTAAACAGTTCTTCGACCAATATAGCGTATTATTTTGACTTGTGCGATGCGTAACATCACCAAATCGCAGTTGGCAGTTTCACAAGTGTAAGGGGTTACCCAATTGCATTAGTGTACTTGCTATTTTCTTCCGTGACCCGTTTTGGGATTTCTTTGTTTGAATTTATTCGGAGAAAATGACTGCATCACGCAATTATTCAACTTTATGTTTGATTTTCGGTGGTCCACCTACGTGGGAGATGTCTATAATTGGTGTTTTTATTTGGTAGTCGTCTTTTACTACGACGTTCTGTAATAGAATAATTATAGTAGTAAGTTCCAGAAAATAGACACGCGTGAACGGATGGAACAATTTCGACAATTCTCTTTTTGTTGTGTTAATTATTAGAAGGAGAAGGTTCATATGAAAAAAAAAATAAGGAAGTTGAGCGGAACATTAGAAAATTTAAGAAAACTTAATGATAATATTAATTTCACAAAACTGTCAGTTGTTTGGAATAACTGTCAGCGATTGACAGAATGCGCGGTGCAAATTCATAGTAAAAACAGGACGACGTTTATCGGGTCAGGCCGTCAGTAAGAAAAATAACATTGAATACATGTCCTTCATCGAGACCGGACTGAGATTGTTGATTAATTCTCAGCAAATAATATTAAAGAAGAGGCGTTATGAATGATAAGATTTAAATTATACGGAATTATATCTATTATATCCATCCTCGATAAATAAGATATCTAACACTAAAAGATTTTTTTAATTCTGACCATTAGTTCCTAAGATTAGCGCGTTCAAACAAACAAACTCTTCAACTTTATATGTAGATAAAGAATTTATGTTTTCTTTCAGGCTGATCGCTAGTTATGGTGATGGAGGCAGATCCGATTGCTGGGAAACGTTCAGATGGTAATTACTTTTTTATTTAGTAGCCATAAGACTAACGCATTCAGAAACGTTACTTAGGTTACAGACTAACCCCGTATTCATAGACGTTATTTATCTAAGGTTTTCTCAGCTTTGTTTATCTGACAGCCAATTACAACGGCCCTATGTCTACGCACTACGAAGGCTGCCATCTGGTCAGCTCTTAGAAACAGACTTGTTATCACAGCAATGCTCTGTCCTTAGATAAAAAACGTCTATGAATAAGGAGGTTAGTATTAAGTTGTATTGTATCATATACATAAGATCTTGCCTAGAACCTAAGCCGAACTAATTACGTTTAAATAACTGCTAATAACTGTCGCGAGTTACGTCGAAATCCAATTACATTCACTGTTCGATCGGATTGTTGGTAGCGGTGCGAACTGCGAGACGTGCATAATTGAATCATACCCGCTTTTGTGTCACAAATGTCTAAATTGGAATATTTCTAGCTACCCACGTGTTCAGCTGTAAGAAATTGTCTATAGCTAATCCTACTAATATAAATGCGAAGGTTTGTGAGGATGGATGTACGTATGTTTGTTCGTCTTTCACGAAAAAACTACTGAACGGATTTGGATGAAACTTTACAGTAATATTGGTTATCAGAATAACACTTAGGCTACAATTTATAATTATTTTGTGTAATTTGGTCATAATATAAGGATATAAGTATATCAAATAAGTAGGAAAAAAATTATCCCGGAAAACTCCTTCATACGGGCGAAGCTGCAAGCAAAAACTAGTCTTATATAAAAAAAAATCGAAGATTCTATGCAAATATTTGATCTTCCTCCAATTATACCATGATCATAATGGGTAAATAGGAGATTTTAAATTCTAATACTTATACGGCTATTATATAGTATATATTACGGCGAGCTGCTTAAGACTGGGATGGTTAGCGCCCCCTTGGGGAGGACTACGTTCAGCATTGGACGGCGACAGGCTGATTGATTGATTCATACGGCTATCAAAGCTTTCCTTCAATTAGAACGCCCATAATTGCAAAATGGCGGATTCTCCCTCATAGATGATATAGGGCTCCCAAACTATATAATCTAAACATCACTACTATATTATAAGATGTAAATGAAATTATAATTATTCATGTAATATACTAAGTTATATCGAATAACTATTGTTCATCGCACTTTTTTTTACAAATTCTTCGATATTTTTGTATAAACCAACTTAATCTATATAAAGGTAGATCTATTGCCTTCTATTTTAGTCCGTTGAATAAGATTGATGTAAATTCCTAAACAATGCGTTGGTCAGCTCCCCGTTGCCAGTCATAACACTGCACTGTTATTACAGAAACGTGCGGACCAGTGTTTTACATAAGAAAACCATCGCGTTTTCAGTACGATATAGCATTTCCTATTTTGAAACATAAAACAATGAGTTAAGATTTAAAATGGAAGGATGACCGATATCTCTGCTTATATCGAAATAAATCAAAAACCAAATGTTCCCAATGCCTTTGATCTTTGATATCTATGGTTAGACATCGACCCATTTACGCGTTTCAATGCTTATATTACGATTTTCGGCCGCAAAGTCGTTGGCCCAAATTTTAACAAATTATACCGACGGCAAGCTATAAATACGCGGGTCTGTTTTGTCTCAGCATGTGCGGCAAGCGATAGGAGGGTGGACGACACTGACCAATAAACAAACGCTGTATCATTATCAATAAATAAAATAATCTTTATCGGTGAATCATTCTCTTATAATACTGGAATTATGTCACAGTTTTGCAAAGGATAAGCGAAAGCGGATAAGGATAAGCGGCGATAGCCTAGTTGGGTGTGGAACGGACTGCCAAGACGAATGTCCGCAGGTTCAAATCCCAAGGGCACACACCTCTGACTTTTCTAAAAAATCATGTGTGTATTCTTTGTGAATTTATCGTTCGCTGTAACGGTGAAGGAAAACATCGTGAGGAAACCTGCACATCTGAGAAGTTCTCTATAGGAATTTCGAAGGTGTGTGAAGTCTACCAATCCGCACTAGGCCAGCGTGGTGGACTAAGGCCTAATCCCTCTCAGCAGTAGAGGAGGCCCGTGCTCAGCAGTGGGCAAAGTATATAATACAGGGCTGATATTATTATTATTATTATTATTTGCAAAGGACAATATAATTAGTTGATCTGAATGTTAAATGATTTTCGGAGTGATATTTGCTTATTTGGAATTAGTGTCTTATATAGCGGTAAACTTCTATCACAATATGGAACGGAACACACAGGCGAAAAGTGGGTGATCTGTTGACATCTCTGCCTTCCTCTGCGAGGATGATGTGATGTGTGTTTGATGTGAATGTGGTTTGTTAATTTTCGATCTATAGAACAACTTGAAACACATCTTCCTAATTTAACTACATACTAGTATAAATAATAACTGTATTTTGCTATATCCACTGGGAAATATCGGAAACGTTAATAGAAATAATTGTTGCATCCAACTTGTAATTGATTGAAATCGCGATATTTTGTAATCCAATTAATAACAACTTCTTTGTAATTTGTTCTTGTCGTACTGTTTTCATTCGTGTTTTTTTGCAAGTACGTAATATAATCTGTGAACAACGTTGTGAGTTGCTTTATATTTTAAAATAACTTATACTCAAACATCAACAATTCTATTTCAATATTAGTTATTCCTTGCGCATTTGTATTTTTATAAATAACACATATTTCTTTACCATTCTCAATGTGTTGTGTTTGTTTCTTAAAGATAAATAGTTAAACTTATGTACAAATATTTAATAGCGTCTCCATTTTTCGTTCTTTTTGTTACATATTTTACTATATCAGTGACTTTCTGTCGTCGTTTAGATATGTTATCATTTTATAACCTCCAATTTCTTCGTCTACTTTCGTATCTGGTTAGTCGACAATAATCGCTATAACTTCTGTCTCGTTCCACACATCAGAATGTAATGATCGGGGACAAATCGTCTGGACACCAACATCACAGGAAAGCAATACGCTCCGTTTGATGTTCAATCTTGATTTATCGCATAGCGTTTCATATTATCTTTAAATAATTCATAAAGGATATAATCTTCAATACCTCTATTCTTATTTGTTAGCGGAAAGCTCGTTCTTAAGATCTATTACGATATTTTGAAACATCAAAGAACCTATTTTGTTTTATCTTGTAAAATTCGATAGATAATGACAAATTATAGTTTTCGTTTGTTGAAACACTTGTAATCTATTTGTTCGATGTACACAAACTACATCCGATAATGCCAAGTGTTCTCTCATATGTGAGAGTCCGCCTGGGTAGGTACCACCGCAATGTCTACTTCTGCCACCAAGCAGCAGTGTGTATTCACTGTTGTGATCTGTTGAAGAACTTTGTAGCCAGTGTAACTACTGGACATAATAAGACTTAACATCTCATGTCTCAGGATGGCGAGCGCAGTGGAATATCAAACAATGCTTTGTATTTCAAGGTGTTGTATGGTATTTCTACTGTTTGTGGGCGGTCGTATCACTTACCATCATGCGAACGGCAAGCTAGTCTCGTCATTCAAAGCAAAAAAATAAATGCTAAAGATATTTCGATTTCACTTACTATTCTGTCTAACACGTGTTTCGCGTATTCCATGAGTTTGTAGTAATAACATTCCAAATGAGTAGTCTGTTCAACATCAGTGAACTCAAACATTGAATTTTCGCCATTGATATTGACAATAGGTCGGCGCGTCGCGCTCCATCGGCGCCATTGTGTTGCCGATGTTTTGATAACACGTACACTAGTTATTACTTACAGTACGATATTGAAACATTATCTGTTATCGTGTCGAAAGTGAAATTTGCAAACATTTGCTCGTAAAAGGATATATTTTATATCCGCTCGGATAGCGACCACCGTACACAAGGTGTTAAAATCCGCTGTAATGGCCTACGTAAGTGTGTCGCGTTCCGGGATCAGTCTGTGTATATCCGGTTCCAACAGGCCGGCATAATTGTGTCGACTGGCGAGAGGCAATCATTCGCCGGTCGACATTCTATTGGACTCCATTTCATTTACCATCGGGTGCAGTGTGCACTTTGCAATACCCAGTTAAAAAAATCAAAGTTGGAGCTTGCCTTAAAAATACTTTAATAGTGATTGGCTATTGATGGTATTTTGGATACAAAGTCGTTGCTTAAAAGAACTTCTATGTAATATTGTTTACTTTGACTCGTGATACTTAGGAAATGGTTTGGGTCATATCAAATTCACAGATCTCTTCTCTGACCACAGTAGTCAATATCAGACACAAAATTCCAAAGCCATATAGTATTTTTAATTGTAACTTTATTAAAGTCCTTAATATGTAACCACGTACCACCATATACATATGTGCTAACTTATATTTTACTGTATTTACGCAAGCAAGCCTTCAAATAGAGAAGGTTCTTTAAATCTCCGTTCCTGCATCAAATAAATCCGAAGAACTTTATATTAGAACGTAAATTACCCTTATAACACAAATTCTGTCTCTTTCCCCAAACGGAATTGTGAATTCGCGTCTGTTTCCAACGAGGGTTGACTATTGACGTCACGCAGGCCGCGCCGCTCGTAAAACCAATAAGCTAATACTTTATTGCAAGAAAATACGTAACGACCGCACGGAGAAAAACTAATGGGAAAGGGCCAAGTAAATAGGTATTTCATAGTATTCGTTCAAGTTTGTATATGTTTGATACGTGTTACTATTAAACAAGATTTAGGAAGAGTGCTCCCGGTGGGCAAAGGCTTGGGTGTATCTGATATTGCTACAGTCCATTTTTGCATGACGCTCGCCATCAGGCGGATGGCTTAATCGTTGCATTCTAAAACAATAAAAATATATAATCCTAACAAATATTGAAACAGAGTAACAAAGTTTGAAAAATATTTCTTTCCTGTAACGGAAATACAGCCAAGGGTAAATGTTTTTTGCTACGAATAATAATATTCAAACTGACGCTACAATAGTGTTCGCAGAAGAAAAACCCTAAACTGTTCACGGTCGCGTTGTCCGTCCATTGTTCGTGACACAGATCGCCTCAGGAAGTCGCTGTAGGATGTGGAGTTGCACAAATGGCTACGATTTTCGTGATCTATCTTTTTATTGTCTGTAACGCAATATCGATAGACCTTGTAGAAGAATGTTACAATGCAAGTAGATAACATTTTGTACAATGTTTTCTGGTAATCAAAAAATAATATTTGTAAAATGTTATGCGTGCATAATCGTGGATTCGAGTGGCAACGTACTTCATAATTTCATTTCATTCGTAATAAATCGGTCACAGTCAGGTCCTAGCTTCGGGTACTTACTTTGTATTCGGAAATAGAAATACTAAAATGATTTACCTGAAATTGGAATTTATTCCCAACATAACAATAGGTTCATGACATCGTATGCAGCGTCAAACGAATGAATAATGTTTTTTTCCAGTGACGCGAATACTACAGAACAACGAAACCGACACAATTATTCCTGTAACGCACGCTCGCAAAATTATTCACACGTTAAAAATATATATAAAACCATTGCATCGATTTAATTTTATCTTGGATGTCATCTAGAGAGAGTGCACAGCGCGTCGCTGAGAGCGCGGGCGGGCGGTGACGTCATAACTCCCGAGCGATCCGTCAGCTCTCTGGACATGGCGTACACGGCGCCCAGCAACTTGGTACTTACGCCGGCACCGGAATGTAAGTCAAGATGTTATGCTAGAATATGCAATGCTGTCGAGTGTTTCCGTTGTCTGTTCAAAACATGAATCTAAGTGTTTTGGACAGGTTTTTTTTTTTCAAATGATTCGTGAGAGAGGTTTAAATTTATTATCGATATTAGTTTAGTTATTACAAAGTTATTCTATATGAAGGTGGCTGGATGGACAGGTTAGATGGGTTTAGTACTACGGATATTAGACGGTTGTTCAGTTCACAGTTGATAGTCGTGTAATTGCTGGATCAATATGGATTATCGTCTATCGATATATCTTAATCTCTTACTGTAATATACTAATATAGATTGATAATTTAAATATTGTGACAATGCGGGTAGATTCATATTGTACCGCCGCACTAATTATAAGATAGTGCTCAGTTTTAGTTTGCGAACAAACGGCTTTAATACTGGACGCTCGAGTGTTACTTTCCCCACACACATACAGTTTACATCTTCCCCTTGGTATCCGTATGTCTTTATTATTGCTGGCAATACCTTTAAAACAAATCAAGACGAAACATCACAAATCATAATAAGCAAGAAACAAATAACAATGAAGGCTTAAAGCGTTTAAAATGCAATGTTAAAAAAAACTACATTCCAGTCAATCCCGGCGTTTATCTAGAAAGCCGCTGTTACAAAGTATAATAAGAAAGCCGTTTAGCAGGATTGCACATATAGACACGGACAACTACCGTAGTCATTGGTTCTTTTGCACATCTTTTTCATACGAAATTTACTATGGATAAACTGGTGGTGCATTTTTTATAACATACGTAGGCAATCCGGCAACGACTGGATGCATAAAGCAGCAGACCGGGCCCTATGGCGTACCTTGGGAGAGACCTATGTCCAGCAGTGGACTGCAAAGGGCTGATGATGACGAAGGCAATGGACCAAGGAAGTCACTTAAAGTTTACTAGTCTCCACCTTCATAATCTACCATAATGGCAGAAGAAACAGTCATCATCGGTATCGCTCCTGGGTGAATGAGTCAATCAGTCAGTCTATTTTTTAAAATGCACTTACACAGCTGCGCAATTGTGTGTCCCAACAACAGTTATTGATAATTTTAATATTGAGTTTCACCGGTTTTACGGTATCCTAATGTCAACGCTCTGGAGTATATCATCCGATCGAGCATTGGGTCGAGTTTCTAACACTATGTACACCCTTCGCCATATCCACGAAAACCCGCGGTGGCTTTCGGCGCGTACGGAACGGCCGCGGGATATCATGTTGAATGTAATATTACAATAAGGAATAGAATGGAGTGTATCTTATCGGCTATGAGATATCTCACAATACAAAATTTAACTGTATATTAGACTCAGTCCATATTTTGTAATCAGTCAACTACCCCAAGTCCACGCAATCGTGATATGTGCCATGTTTATTCAAATAATTTTTTTTTAAGGTCGCAAGCTCTCCCGAGGGATCTCGCGGGCGACAGACAACGAAGGGCTAGTATGGGCGCTGCGAAGTAACACCGATCCGGAGCCGAACACGTTAAGCTCAGACCACATCCTACTGCTTCCAGATATATCCGTCTACCCGCCAGATTTTAGGTAAGCAAAGTCCAAATATCTACTTTTATTTTTAGTTGTCGTTTTTATTGTATAAAGTAAGAAATCTGGGTATTATTTTGTAGTTTGTAATTTGTTTAAGTGGGTACTCAATTAAAATATTTTAAATAATATTCTTATTATAAATTTTGATGCTAAGCAATTAAATAAAAAATTCTAATTATTAATAAAGATACCAGTTTTATAATTATCATTATTCAGGTATATTATCTAAAAATGCGTACGAAATTATAAAACTTTGCCAATATTGAAGACTGGATATCATAAGCGAATGGTCAATAGAAAAAGATTCCTGCCGGCTTCCCTTGTAGAATATAATTATCATTATAACGATTTGCAAACTGCATTCATGCATATTAGTACATATATGTTAATTCGGGTTCCCTTTTGGAAAATTTCACCTTTCACTAGTGCAGGGTATATCATTTCACGTTAGTTTTTAGTCATGGACAATGCTAGTTTTATTTATAATGATCTTCCTATCCCCACCATATAGACAGTGGTATTATTTATAATGATCTTCCCATCCCTATATCTGGTTAATTATAGTAATTCAGTTAATATTGTACGGTAGAGTGGGCAGAACACTTTGACACAGTAATTCGATCAAAGTGGCTCCAAGCGTGTCAATTACGGAACTTCATCAAAGGATTAAAAGCGATCCGCACTTTAATGGAAGCTTCCAGTTTGATATTAAATATATGATAATATTGATTTCTGAGTGATGTATTGGAAATCATCATCATCAACCGCAGAATGTCCACTGTTGAACATGGGCCTCGTCTAAAGATTTCGCATTTCGTTGGAAGCATTGTATTGGACATAAATTATTATAATCAATTTAATTAAGAATATATTTCATCTTAATATATGGCAGGTTATCTGTTTATTACTTTGTTGCAATTCTCTCGTGTTGCTAAGTTAAAAGTATAAATTATTATTAATAGATAATAACTTGCAAGTACAAACATCGCTTCGTGTTGTCGCGAATGAAACTCTAATGTAGTTTATATAAAGTGAAATTTAACTTATTTATTTATTCACCAACCATTTCGATAAAAATTTCTTTATTGACGAAAGATTCATAAGCAAACGGCTTTATAATTCAAATTATTTTTATCTTCCTATAATATGTTTAGAAAATAAACCTCACCCGTTAAATTTTAATTAGCCAATCTGACCTACATACAGATCGATGCAAAGTATTTTGGTACAAGTCTTATTCCTTGCAGTGCGAGTAATGTATGCATTTACATAAGATCATTCTAGATCAGGGGTTCTAAAAGTTTCTTTTCCACGCCACCCTACCGCTAGAATAGAAATGCTCTACCCCCTTAGCTTCAATGTAAGGAAGAGAGAAGCCAGGGGGCGCACCAAGTCTCCTAAATAGTTTTGTAAATGTTTATTTTTCTATTTTTTAAGAGTTTTTTTTTTTTATAAAAATTTCATATTATTGTATACAAGGTTAACAATAAAAAATAACAGAAAAAAACAGAGTTACAAATACAATAAAAAAAAAATTGTTACTCAACCGATCGTGTTAAGTCTTTGTATACATGGACAAAGGATATTCTGGAAAAGGAACAATACAATAAAAAAAAATGTGCGTTACTCAACCGATCGTGTTAAGTCTTTGTATACATGGACAAAGGATATTCTGGAAAAGGAACCAACTATTTCTAAGGTATAGAAATTGACCAAATCGCACTCGACCCGCAGGCCCACGCCCTCTTTTACATTTTATCATCCTTCCGAAAACCTATTTGAAAAGCAATGTTCTAGAACATAATAGTGTTAAGAAGATACAAACATCATCTAAGTACAGTTTAGAAATAAGAAAACTAGCAGAGGTTGATTTCCACAAGTTATTTTTACCATGTAAATGATCACAGCACGCTGCTTTTATCATGACTTGCGAGTGTGTTTAGAACTATTCAAATATTGCCACTGGTGTAAACGCATCTTGAAGTCCTTGCTAGACTTAATTTAGCAATATATTATGCATATCGTACAAATCACTCGCCTGGTCATAAATACCTCTGAAATATACAATAGTGACACCATTTAGAATTTTGAACTACAAACTACTACGTGGTACTGCATTGTATTAGCAGCATGAAACAGAACATGCATGGTCCAAACTGCTGCCTCCATGAAATAAAAGAAATAATATTTACCCAAACGGGTGAAACCTAGAATACGAGATGGGATAAGGCGATCCATCAACTCCTACTGGACCATGATGGATTATCTATAATTCTCAACTGAACATTATCTTAACACCTTACGAGCCGGGCTCATAAAAAATATCATTAGTAGATAGGGTTGCCAACCGTACTATAATAATATTGCATAGTATTGTACTATATTTTTGTTCTGCGTACTATATACTGTTGAAGAAATATATAGTACGGAAATATGCTATATTTTCAACATCTATAGCTAACAAACAAATCTTTCATTTTTAAAATATATGACCGCCCCGTTACATTCTGATTGATGGGACAGCGTGTATCCGAACTTTTGTAGAAATAAATCAGTAACAAATATATTATTGTCCATTTTTTTTTGCTTTTTCCGTATAATACTACATTGTTATGAAGTGTACTATATTTTTTATAGCTTATTTTGAAAAATACTATATTTCCTTGAAGAAGTGTTGGCAACCCTATTAGAAGAGTACGTCGACAGCGCGTGACGCGTCCACTAATTAGCCTTCATCCAATGACAATGCCGAATATAGTTTTTCGACCAAATTTAAATACTTTTTTCCACAGCACGTGGCTCGGCATGAAGCCAATTTTTATTAGCGTTTCGCACGCAATTGCCGTTGAACTTTCTGTTATTGTTTACCGTTCTTTAACCTTTACGTGTCACTATGAATATGACATTGCATTGATTTTGATGGAGCGCGGCTCGCGGTCGCTGCAAGCTCCATAAAACAGACACTTTCTGTTTACGATGTGTAGCGAGGTTTATGTCGCTTTTATAAGTTTATTGTGAGTTAATTTTAAATTGAATGGCGGTTTTTTTTTTGTCTGAATGCTTTTATTTTGAAGATGATGCAAAACGTAAAATGTTTACTGCATCTTTGTAGTAAACAAATGAATAATAGAAAATTTGTTCTCGATTCCCTATAATTATGTTCTGTTTATAATATTGATGTATCGCTTTTAAATTTAAAGCATAAAGGATACATAAAACCATGTGACACATACATCAAACCAATTAATTATTACACCACGTAACTGTACACAAATATTTCCAGAACATTCTTAGAGAAAGATCTCCTGGAGACGGCGACGTTGGTGACTCTCGAGACAGCCAACATCTTAAACTGGTGGCGGCACGGGCGAGTGCCGGGGGCGCCGCGACTACTCCCTTTAGCGACGTCGGGTGACGGCAACTGTCTACCCCACGCAGCTTCACTGGCAGCTTACGGTTTCCACGACAGACTGCTGGCGTTGAGGACAAAGGTCCAGGCCCTGCTGTCTGGTGAAGGCGGTGAAACACTCACAAGTGAGTATGGCTTATTGATATTAGGTTTACGTTAACTATTCTTGTATTATGTATTTATCATACTTAGTTAAAGCGAAATTAAATGTGCAATGTGTGAAGTGTACACGGAAAAAAGAATAAAAATAGTGAAGCGCACATAGACTAATGATGTGACTATAGTAGTAAATAATAATTGTTGCGATAGAAAGATCTGAAATTTGAATAAAAAATATTAGTCAAATAAGTAAAATTATTTGTCGTTCAAGTGAATAAATAGGTTACACCAGTGACGTTTTGGTTGCCATTTTAGTTCAGATTTTGAACAAATAGTTTATGGACGTTCGTGTCTATAGAATATACGTCAATGTGTTTCATTCGTTGACTTATCATAAGTGCAACTATGTTCGCCTACGTGATGAATAAAGCATTTTATTAAATTACTACCTTTTGCTCGCGGCTTCGCCCGCGTGAAGGAGTTTTCCGGGATAAAAGTCCACTGTACGATAAAAGTCTTGCTACATATTTTCCCGGTACTGATGGGGGTTGAATTTATCAAAATCCTATTTAAGCGAACGTCTTCATCATAGTAGCTCCAATATTTAATTTCAGTTCAATCAGTCGAAAATTTAAGAAGATTTATACAAATTTTCATCCCCTATTTTATCCCCTTGGGGGTGGAATTTATCAAAATGCTTTCTTAGCGGATGCCTCTGTCATAACATCTACCTGCATGCCAAATTTCAGCCCGATCCGTCCAGTGGTTTGGGCTGTGCGTTGATAGATCACTGTCGGTCAGTCACCTTTGAGTTACATATATTTAATTTGTGTGATGTGGTATCAGAAGCGATAAAGCGGCGCTGGCGGTGGTCGGAGTCGGTGTCGCTGCGCTCGGCGGGGCTGACGCCGTCGGAGGCGGAGTGGGAGCGCGAGTGGGCGGACGCGGTGGCGGCGGCGTCGGCCGAGCCGCGCGCGCCGCAGCCGCACGCCGCGCCGCACTACGCCGGCCTCGACCAGCTGCACGTGTTCGCGCTCGCGCACGTCATGCGCCGCCCCGTCGTCGTCTTCGCCGACGTCGCGCTCCGGGTCAGTTCTGATGGCATAGCTGGGGGGCTGTGAGACATCATTTGCACGCCTTTCTCCTTGTTGCTTTCACGCCTTTTGTTGAATTCAGCGACCTTTTTTGCTCCTCGGTCAGTTACGTTTTGTTGAATTCAGCGAGCTTTTTCTTTTTGCTCCTTGGTCAGTTACGTCAATAGTCAGACATAAATTAAATTTAATGTGAAACAGAACCATGATTTCCCAGAATTTCAAACGATCCCACAATAAATCATGAATATGTATGATATTCATTTTATATAACAAACTAGCAACCCGCCCCGGCTTCGCACGGGTGCAATGCTGATACTAAATACACTACAGAAAAACTGTGAACGTTGTATATAAAAACATAGCGGCACGCTCTGGCTTCGCACGGGTATAACATAACAAAATAACAGTATTTCTCCACTATTTAATGGATGTTATTATACATATAGACCTTCCTCTTGAATCACTCTATCTATTAAAAACCGCATCAAAATCCGTTGCGTAGTTTCAAAGATTTAAGCATACAAAGGGACATAGGGACGGAGAGCGACTTTGTTTTATACTATGTAGTGAAGAAAACAACATTAAAAAGAATGACAATCAGTTCAAAAAAATCCTCTGAACAAAGTCATTACAAATGCATGTTACTTCATCAGGATTTCCGCGGCGACCCCATAGCCCCCATTCCCTTCGGCGGCGTGTACCTCCCCCTGGAGCTGGACCCGTCGCTGTGCAGCAAAGCGCCGATCCTGCTGGCGTACGACGCGGGGCACTTCTCTGCGCTGGTGCCGTGCGAGCCGCTGCCCACGGACGGGGCGAGGGTGCCGCTCGAAGATAATGCTGGGAACCCCATGCCTATCAGGTGTGTACACAGTCGCCAGATGGGATTTTTCCCCAAAATTAGGAGGGATTTAAACGCCATTGGGGACATTAGAGGTAAGAAATTAACAAATTTAAGAAGAATTTGGAGCCTAAATATAGTATTACTTAAATAGCAAATCAGAGATTTTTTTGGTCGCATACTTTTTTATTTTTAGCAGGGATTTTTATTCAAACATATATTTATGTACTTAGGAAGTTTCTTAACCTACTTTGGGGATATTACAAAGTAGATATCTGACAGCATTGTTTATAAGCTATTTCGTTGCATATAATTAATCCGGAACAAATATGCAGATTATGGTTGGCCTTGCATCAGTCTGGTGCCTTTTTCTATATTTTCATTATTCTCTACAGATTCAACGTCGATCCAGGCGAAGACTTCCGCTGGGACGTAGAGCCCGACCAAAAGACCATAAACAACATACTCCCCGACGAATACCAACGCTCGTCGATGCTGGCTGCTTATCTGGACCTCGAGAGGGTCGAATGCCTCTCACCGAGCCAACCTTCAGAGGAACTGAGGCGGTCACTCGACGCGCTCTCAACAAAGAGTTCCAAGCAATTGAATTCAGTGGCTAAGCAATTCGGAAGCATTGGCAGATCTATGAGCAGTAAAATAAAGAAGAATTTCGGTTCCATGGCTAAGTTGACGGGCAAGAGTAGCGGCAGTCAGAGTAATCCGGAAGAGGGCTTGCTGCGGCGACAGTCCACGTGCGAAGTGCTGTGCTGTCGCGTGTTGGCGGCGAGGGCGCCCGTGCAGGAGGAGATGGTCAAGAACTACCTTAACGAGGCTTGGATTGGGTGAGTTGGTTGATTGCTTAAAGTTTAGCCAGCTTAAGATATAAAAAGCTTTGATAGTTAAAGATTTTGTAAATAGTTTTTTTTATAACTTGGCGTTGCTGGCGGCTACGTCTACTCGAATAGCTTATCCCGGTATAAACCCTTAAATCACTTCATAATTGATAACGTGATGTGTCGACGTCCCCCAGCTACACGGCGGAGAAGAGCCGCAAGGAGTCGTCCGCGCAGGCGGTGTCGGCGCCGCGCTACGGCACGGGGCGCTCGCAGTTCTACGCGGAGGCGGGCGGCGCCGCGCACCTCGCCGCGCGCACCGCCGCCGCCGCGCGCGCGCCCGACCGCACGCTCTACCTGTCCCGCTCCACCTTCTACGACGACCGGCCGCCCGCCGACGCCGAGCCGGCCCCCGCGCCCCCCGCGCCCCCCGCACACCCCGCACACCCCGCCCCGCGCCCCTGCCGCGCGCCGCACTGCATGTACTACGGCAGCGCGGCCAACGACGACTACTGCTCGCGGTGTGCGCGCCTGCACTGACACTCCTCACCCCTCACACACACGCCGATCCCTCACTGAACTGCAAGAGTTGTTTGTCTATGAACTGTGTATGACGAAGGCTAATAAACAATATCACTGTTGTACTGTTATAGAAACTATAATCATAGATATTGTGAACAAAATATTGTAATTGTTCTCATTAAAATTATGCTCTTCGCTTTACTGTATTCTGGTCCAATTGGAATGTATATGTATCCTTCATACAAATCGGACAACAAATCTGGAAACTGATTTATACGCAAACAACTTGTTTCAATAACACATTTGTAAACATAGAAATAAATATGTTAATAAGTTTCGTAGATATGCAGTGGCGAATACAGTGATATTTGCACATAAAGTATATAAATATCGAAATTAATTTTCAACAATTTACATTTCTAATCTTCAGTTCAAACAAAGTTAATATCTCTATCACACCCATAATCTAATGATTAAGTGTTAAAAGTATATTTATCTTGTGTGAGAGTTTTAAAGTCCCATTCTTATCGACAACAGACACTGTTTGGTCACAAGTTTTCTTTCAAATCGTGTCGTGATGTGTTTTGGGTTGAGTGGATATATTTTAATTTTATTAATTAATCGGTCGTAAATATTAATGTAGCTAAAGAGTAGCGAGGCTCAGTGACGAATTTTACTTTATTAAGTTGTCATACGTGTTTGACAATACACTTAATTTTGTTGTATCGTTAAACAACAGCGTAATTCGTGCGCAGGAGCACGTAGATTCGAGTCTTACCCGTTTTCCGACAAGTATTGTTATATACCTAGTGCCAAAATGTGGCTTCTAAATATACATTATAGTATTCAAACGTAAAGACTTAGAGCGAGCGTTAAGCGACTGATGTGTTCAAATTTCAGTGCCAGGTAATAAACGGGAATGACAATACGAGCCGACCGCGGAAACTATTTCATAATATTTTGTGAGATACAAAAATTATTGAATGTTTTCAAGGCTCACACGAGGGCGACGCATAGGGTTCATTGTTTTAAAGGCAGCACAGGGTGACATACCTATATTTGTCACGCATAAACGTAAGAATGTAAACTAAGCTAGGTTGTTGCGCTTTAAATTGGAAACGCATTGTTACAAGATCAATATGTTGTAAGGATATGTACCTAAAGACTATAATGCAACTGACAAACAGAATAGCCTTTTGGAATTGTGATTTAGAAGTTATCATTAAATATATTCGTTCATTTATCATCCGACTACCTCACACTGCAGCAGTTTCATCATACATTATATTTTGTTATGAATATACTGGAGTTATTGTTTGGTCTCAGGGTAATATTCGATACACTAATAATTCTAATGTATTAGTGAAATATCCCCTTTGTTTGTAAGAAAAATACGAGCTTGGAGTGCATTCTCCGTCCTTGTTTTGCTTGATTTTAGGATATAAACGTTAAAACTAAAACATTTTTGATCTTCTAGTCCTCTATCATTAGAATAGTAATGTGCGAGTGCTTGCGTGAAAGTGGATATGTAGAAAATGTAAACTGGATTTAAAACAAACAGTTTGAATACTTAGATCGTATAAATGTAAAGGAAATATCTTTTAAACATTGTTTGACATATTCGAGTATTATTCCTAGTGTTATGCGAAAAACTATTAGATATAGTCAATGTTTGATATTAAATTTGAAGTGAAATTGTGTAAAATTTTACGGAAATTACCTATAAGTCCAGATTTAGATAGCGTTATGTGAATGTGTTGATTTGTGGCATGAAACATACTAACTTCCCCACCTCTGTTATGTTTATTTTGTTATGTTATTCTTACGCGTGTAATAGTTGAAATGATAGTTGTGAAGGCATATCGGTAATTTTATTAACCTGATTTTGCATTACATTGATAAAATATCTTGGTTTTAATTACAATTCTTGGTTAAATTTTGTATTTGTCCATTGTTTTAATATATTTGAAATAGCATAAGAGAGTAAAACGACCTGAATTTCCAGTGAATAAAATATATGAGAAAATAGGTCCCCAATTGTTATTTGCAAAAATATTTTAAGATTTCTTCCCCTATTACGATAACAATAAGTCAAACTAAATTTAAATCTATTGAATATTTTTATAGCTCTAAAAGATCTGTAAATTAGTTTTGTTTATAATAAGTAAGTATACATGACAAATACATAATAATAACATAATAACTAAAATGTATAATACATTATGTATAGCAGAAGGTTAAAAACAGAGGGTAAATATTATATTTTTTCATAAATTGTAACTATATAGATACAGCATATCATGTTTTGTAGAAATATAAATGGTTATATGCAAATCATATGTGTGAGTTTTATTTAGCAAACATTTTTTAGTTATAATTTCTATTTGTAATCTATTTGATTGCCTTGGTTACGTATTTGTAATGCATACGCGGTACGAGAACAACTAAGGCGCTGACGTTCTTAGTTCGAATCGTGGTTCTGCCAAAAATAATTGTGGCTGGGTTTTTCCATCTTAATTATTACTCAGTGGCAGCTCGTAGTCAGGATGTTGGCAGTGTCATACCCCTGCGCCCTGGAAAGCATGTAATGATGTTGGTCCTGCGCCTGATCTCTCCAGTCTAGTCAAGTTGGATTGCCGTTTCACTGAGCTATGAGATTGAAGAAACAGAGAGTGCACCTGTGTATTGCGCGCACACTTGCGCACTATAATATTTCCTGCGTACCTGGCTGATTTATGTTGAGATGGGCCGCCGCGCCGTGGTCAAAATTCGGCTAGGAAAGGATGCATTCACTAATTTTTTTGATGTTCCAAAATGTTGGTCTAGCTAAGTAGACAAGGTGTTCGGTGAACGTACAACGTCTGTGAAAAAAGTACCTACTATATTGTTATGATGATATGATGGATAACATTTTCTTGAACATTGTGATATTGACAGAATTGCAATAATGATCAACAACCAATCACAACAAATTGCTTTGGATTGAAATAGGTCCTCAGACTGTTATAGCCACTTACTTTATTGTCCTATAGTCTAAGTGGGAAAATATGAGTCATTTCAATTATAGCACTAATGGTCTGTTTCACAAGTATCAAGTTAATTTAATTTGACAATGAATGGGCCCTTCAGACAAGCCTTCGGAAGTTATCTTGCCATAGTCCGCATTTTATGCATATTACCACTATTTACTCAATCATTTAGGTCTTGATAATAAAGCTACTTATGAGAACCAAAATTATCCCAAGAATCAAACTTCACAAAAAAAATCATTTAAATTGGCTGAGTGATTTCACAGATTACCCTGTACGAAAATATATTATCATACAAAAAATATCACCCAAATTGATTTTTTTTTCCGTCTTCACCAGTTTGTTTTCTTTAATACATACCTTGTCCTGGTAATAAGGAATACAACAAAAAGAAATTAGTCAAGCTGATTGAGCCGTTCACAAATGAGACTCTTAAATACATCTTTTTTTTTAATGATATACGTTAATTAGCCTTATAAGAGTCGGCTTATACAAACACACCGGATATTAGTGCAAGCGCTTTATGCCAAAGCTTTATGCGCTCGCAACCCTTTGAATTAAGGGGCCATGACGAATAGCATTGAGTCACATTTACTCAGAAGTTGTAAACTTACACGTCCCCATGATTGAACTTGCCGCCAAAAGTAAGTAGTAGGAAGTACGTAATGTAATGAACATTGGCGTATATTTTAAAGATAGTGCAACTAAATAACATTGGTCTTGTAGAATATATTATGTATAAAATATATATATTTTTTTAATATATATGTAGAGAATGTTACATATTATTTACCGACTCTATTTTATAAAAAAAAAATAAAAAAGTCGTTCTGAAACTCAGTAATGTGATTCTGATGCCAAAAAGAAATAAAAAAAAATTATCTTCTGTGTTTTAGAAAATTAATCTACGTTTTTATACATTTTTTAAATGTTTTATATATTATGTATGTACGAAATGCAATTATTATATACTAGTTTCTATATCAATATCTGTATCTGTAGGGTTCACTTTATTCTAGTTTCAGAACGAAAATGTAGTTGTCAAAAAGTGCTTGTTCCATTATTGCAGAGAAAAGATGCTTTTTGTAAAATATATATTTGTGAAGTGAAATAACTAACTAGTAATCTATAAACTATGTCTGGTGGACTCATAGATAAGGTTTATATAGGTTTGGACAATGCGCCGGCCGCATTCGACATAAAAGGCCGTATTCTGGGTCCCGTGAGTGTTTCACATTTACGTACGAAATATTTCATTTTTATACATCAAATATACTAATAATTGCTTAAATATTTCAGAATGGAACAAATTTAGAATACATACGTTCTGAAACTGGCGTAGTGGCTGTTTTAAAAGGAGACAAATTAGAACCATTGCATTTGGCGCTTCATCACACAAGGTCCGAGGCGCTAGCGGCTGCGAGGTCGTTAGCCCAGAACTTGATAGAGACAATACGAACAGAACTTGCGCAATGGAGCGCGGCACAGGCTGGAGGGCCTCCACCCGCGTTGAATGTACCCCCTCCCACACTAACCACAACCTCGGCGCCTCCGCCCATTCCGCCGCCAGTTCCAACAGCCGCGTTGTCGACTCCCCAGTCCCTAACGTCGACCGCCCCAGCCGTCATCCCGCCAGTGGTCAGCGTGTCTCCAGCCTCAGCTCCTTTGATGACTGTACGTCAACCAACTGTACTACAGCTCTTACCGCAACAACAATATGTATTTAACCAAGAAAATGGTCAGCTAATACCTATTGTACAACCAGGTGTTCAGATGTCAAACACCAATTTTACATCACTGCCTTTAGCTCAGCCCATTGGTTTGCAGCAACCAAATTTTGGTGCAACACAAATTGTAGACATATCAAGCATGCAGCCAGTCAATGTGACGCAGCTACGTCTAAGTGGGGTTCCATCTTCAATGTCCATGATATTGCCAAATGGTATAACATTTCCTCAAGCTAGTTTAACCTCTTCTGACACCACTACTGTAAGTTCCGCTACAGCCACACCTGTAGTTTGTGCTGCGCAAAGCAACTCCTCCCAGAAGATATTGTATAGTTCTGACAAAGACAAAGATATAAAGTACCACATCCAAGGAGCTGACACTGTTCAATGGACAGTGCCTGGTTCACAAACAATGTTGATTCCATATCAACAACTTCAGGATATAACTGCAAATCAACAGGGGTTGACCAATTTACAACATCAACAATTTGTATCTGTGAGTATTAAAATTTTAATGTAGTTGGATAAACTCTTGAATGGAACAACATTATTTGCTTAAGTAAACATGTATGAAGGAAGAATTATATGTAACGCACACTATCAAACACTTGTGCTATACTAAGTTAATTTCCAAATTCACAGATCGCTCCTGCTGGTGGCCTTCCCCAAACCTCACTTCCACTATCGGCTACACAATTACAACACCTCCAGGCAGGTACCATCATGCAGCTAAACCAAAAAGTAAGCTAATTGTAGTTGCAAACTTATTATATTAGTTAAATTATGATTTTTATCCATCTTTTAACAGGTATACCAAATTTTTGTGTTATTTTTTCAGAGTGCCATAAGTACTCTTGCAATTATTAATATTAGTATAATTTGTATTGGTACTGAATTTTTCAAGACTTGAAGGAAATATATGAATTTGTAATCTTTATCAATCAATTGGCTCAAAATTACATGAAAGTGACAAATGTCCTTGTAATATATACAAAACAAATCCTTTTGTCCCACAGCCAATATCAAGCAGTGGTTCATTGATAAATATAATATCGACGGGCCAAGCGTCATCGCCACAAATTATATCTGTGAGCATTAGGTTTATATTCACAATAGTCATACTAGCACTTCTGCTCTGTTTATACTGTCTTCCCATGTACAATGTTTCCATACCATTGGTTTTTTGTTTACAAGTCTGTTTAACTATGGCATAAAGTGATAAAAAATTATGTATCACAATTTTTTCTTTTTTATAAATATTTTTTTTTTTTTTTCCAAGGTCCAACAAGACAAATTAAAAATATATAAGCAGTTCAAAAAATGTCAAAACAGACATTGGGTAGACGCATCATTACAAAACTCTTTAAACTTCGTTAATGTCATGCTTGAGAAAAACTATATATTTACAGTCCTCATGGTAGCGGTTTTATTTGGGCACTATGAAACTAAACGCATTTTGGTGTTTTGGCCATTGCTCACTTTTTTTAACCATTTCCAACTTATTAATATTTAAATTAAATTTTTTTATCTTATAAAAATGTGTTTAATGTTTGGATGTTGGGTTATTATTGTTTCTTGACCCTGCTTCATTATTGATAAGATAGATATTGCTATGTTAACTATAGGCCCTTTTACGATTGGCTGGCTGAAAGTTGGCATCTCCTCGCCCCTTTACCTGTATTATAACTTTTCTATTCGCCAAAAACAATGTACGTGACTAACTCCCAGCTACTAAGTAAACCTTGTTCAATTTATAACGATAATACCGTATATTGCATGACATACACAGTAGTGGAGTATTGATGTACTTACAAAAAATTTAAAGTTTACATAACAATATCTATCTTAATGGTTTTATGTAAGCAAACCCTTTCTATGCAAATGGTACTTGATTACTATATAAAGTCAAAAATAGACAATTAACTTTATATGTAACCTTGCTTAGAAAGGGTTCGAACCCTCCCATCCAGTCTTATTTTATAGTCAACGCTTTCAATGTAGTGCACACATTAACTTGAGAGAAATTATAATTATCTCATGTAAAATTTGCAGAATGCCTCGACTCCTACTAAAAATGTTGGGACTCAAGAAGCCCGTGGTCAGAAGCGACTGTCTGATGGCACACCCAGTCAACTGCAACTACGGCCCATAGCTCCTGCTGGGTAAGGTTTCTTTTTAGGTGAACTAGATTTACTGCTTAAAATCTCTATTTCAGGCCTACGCATTTAGAATCACTTCTATTGGGGATACAATCTATTGTAGGAAGATTCAAGGCACTCCAGCTCATGGTAAAAATACACAGCAGTATGACTCTAAAAAATGTAGTTTAAAATTAATTGGGCAATTGGCGTTAACTGAAGACTCGGAATATTTCAGTGTATACTAATTGTGACTATAATCAAGGGAGATTGGGTACTATTCTACCAACTTTGTATATTGATCAAGATCATGTTTTTAATTCCTCAATAAGGTTTTAAACGGCTATATTGGCTGTATATAGCATATATAATAAAAAAAAAAAATTAAATTTTTTGTGCTAACTAGAAGCATGATCTTACAATATTCGTTTAGATATCACCGTGTTACATTCAGACTCTGTCGGAGTTTGTGTGTAAGTGTTAACGTGAGGAAGATTTTTGAGGGATTTAGCTGCTGTGGAGTCGGTGTGTGATCGGTCCGATCTGTACGCAGGTCGCATGTGAGCCAAGAGAAGGGCTCGGGCAGGGAGGCGCGCACGTGGACGGCAGCAGCAGGTACATTGAAGATAAATGTCATTTAACAATGTTTTAATGTGCCAAGATCAATTGAAACACATTTAATTTTTTTTCTTTGCACATTACATTTTTAGTAGTGATTTTTTATTTTTTTATTAGGTCTTCATTTTTTCTGAACATTTTGGATTTCTAGTTTAGAACTTGATGGTACTTCACTCATACTAACTCTTGCTTCGCTCACACGGAAGAGCTTTTCTAGGATAAAAATTCCACTATATATTTTCCCCGGGTTGAAAAGTATCCTATGCATTGTCTAGGATTTCGAAACAATTTCTACACCAAATTTTTTTGGAAATTAGATTAGTAGGTTTAGAGTTTATCGCGTTCAGACGAACAAACGAGCCGAGGGATTTTTTTTATAATAAAAAAACTGTAGTATTTAAATTACCTACTGTTGCTAAACATAGGAATCAGAATGTTGTTTATTATTTAATAATTATAATTAATTGTGTTTCATTTGCTCTCGGTTATACTATGTTAAGAATTACTAATAGCTTTTATTAATATTTTTTTTATGTGCGCTTTTTTACATGTAATTAATAGTTTCACTCTTAATAGACTGATTTCAGTTCCCATCAATTTATATGATTTTTCATAAATAGTTTTTCGGAAAACCTTTTATGATTTTTTTTTTATGTTTAACAGTGGCGTAGCTTGTTATATAGAGGTCCTGTGGGCCCTTCAGGGGCGTGACGTCTGTATAAGTCGTTAACTGGTAGCTATACCTTACTTTCCTATCGATTTACTAAGTAATCCTGCTACCAGCAATTTTACTTTTACCTTTTACCAATTTTTGATTAAATACGTCGGGGCCCCTAAAGTTTGGGGGCTGCGTAACATTGATACGGCCGTAGCTACTCCCTTGATATTTAAAATGTTATAGAAGCTCACACTTCATCCCTTATTGTTTTTTGCGCAAATTTAATGTGGTTTCGGCCTAAATAATAGTAAAAATAATGCCATAATTAAAATGGACGCATATTTAAAAAATATGTATATAGTTTATTTTTTTTGCATTTTATCGCTTTTTGCGTATATGCGTAACATTTTTTTTTTCAGGGCATTCACATTTGTAATATCATTGCAGTTTATTCCAATTTTCGAATTTTATTTTTTACAGGAGTCGGAGGCAAAATTATAGGTTCTTTTTTTTATTGTATGACAGTGCCGCTAACCGATTAATCAGCGCACTTGCGTAAACTAAAGGTTTTTGTCGCATTAGTTTTTTTTAATTATCAATAATACAATATCATTAATTACTAACTGTAATTAATGGTCCATATCTAGAGAGAGCTACAGCGTAAAAAGGTTAAAAATAACGTAGTACATCGTCGTAAACATTATGTGTAAAACAACTGATTCAAAAAACAAAAAGAATTACGCACGTTTGCGAGCATTGGCGTTCGATTGATATTAACTTCGAAGCATTTGATTCGAGGTCGCGCGTACGAATTGATATCATCATAATATTTTTACAGCTCATAAATCATAATTCTGTTTGCGGTGTTATTTTTAAATTAACGCCTTTTTTCTGCGTATGCGCAAGCGTAAATTTAACATAATAATTGCAAATAATTAATATCTATTTAGTTTGTATTTTATGTAGAAGAAAATCATATAGTTGCGTAGGTTACACTACCTCATCTGGACGCATTTTGTAAACAAGATGTATATCTGGTTCGTATCTCTTTTATATGTGACAGCGGTTCGCCAGTTGATAAGTTGTCGTTGCAGCCTAATGACACCCAGAGGGATCAGCGATGATTTAATGCCTTTTTTTACGAATTTATTACGGTTTAGTTTTACGTATAGGCATTACATTAGTGCACTTCCGAATATTACAAATAATGCTATCAGGGCGTAATTATTTTTTATTACTGTTATTCTGTCATATTTGTTTTTTTTTTCATGTATTTACACAGATTAGGGCGTAATTATTTTTTATTACTGTTATTCTATCATATTTGCTTTTTTTCATGTATTTACACAGATTAGGGCGTAATTATTTTTTATTACTGTTATTCTGTCATATTTGTTTTTTTTTTCATGTATTTACACAGATTAGGGCGTAATTATTTTTTATTACTGTTATTCTATCATATTTGCTTTTTTTCATGTATTTACACAGATTAGGGCGTAATTATTTTTTATTACTGTTATTCTATCATATTTGTTTTTTTTCATGTATTTACACAGATTAGGGCGTAATTATTTTTTATTACTGTTATTCTATCATATTTGTTTTTTTTTTCATGTATTTACACAGATTAGGGCGTAATTATTTTTTATTACTGTTATTCTATCATATTTGTTTTTTTTTTCATGTATTTACACAGATTAGGGCGTAATTATTTTTTATTACTGTTATTCTGTCATATTTGTTTTTTTTTTCATGTATTTACACAGATCAGTGGCCCCTTTTAAAGATTATGCATAAGCGCAAATTTTAATTTTACCGAGGCCTTTGCGAGGTCCCCATGGTTTAAAGCGTAATAAACATTTTTCTTACTTGTAAATTGCTGGCGTCAGCAGAGAGAAACTATTTAGCAGTATAGTAGACTAGTAATGTAGTTTTGGATGATCCATTTCTATGTTATATACTGTCTCATATTACAGAAAGTTTAGAGATCTTGCGTATCGCGAATTGATTCGAGAATCGATTGACGTTTCGTTTGACATTTCTGCGGGGCGCGCCAAGGAGCGATGACGTTTCTTTTGACAGTTGAGCGTCGCGCGTCGAGACGCGCCACAGAAGCATGTTCATTGTTCATTCTTCGGAAATCTTCGAGATCTCTTACAAGATTTTACTCCAGTAATATCTACGCGTCTCGCCTTTGCTACGAGGGTAGTCTTGATTCTACTGCTTTTTGGGTCGATCGTATCATTTTTTTGTCTCAGGCTATTTCTTCAACCAGCAGTGCAGCATCTTGAAGAAACCAAATTTCTCATTTTTCGTCGTAATTTGATATATTCATGAAATCAATAAATAAAATATAAATGATATATCTCCTCACTATTCAATTTTTCTATATAGTGAAATTGGCAGATTTGAAGATTTATTAAAAAAAAAGGTATTTTATTATTTGATTTTTCTTGATTTTCAAAATATGTTTTTACACAGCCCTATGTTCCGGTCCAGTCGCCAGCCCCGGTTCCAGTATCGAGATATCAAAAGGCATGGGTTGAAAGATAATTGCAGGTTAACAATGCCAAGCGTAGACTCTGAAATATAGGTATTGCAGTTTATAACTGATGCTTCTACTAGATCGACGTTCGCCTCTAATCGTTCAAATACTATAAGTCATCGGACCCTTTGCAATATTTTTTCAGATATTTCCGAAATTGATTTGGCGGAGTAAGGAGTAGTGAGCCATCATTGCCCGGCCTTCGTTGTTGTGTTGCAATTGCAAAGCGTAGAACTGGCAAAGCAAAGATTGCGTAAACAAGCGTAAACATTTCAGTTATTTCCAATTCTTATTAAATCTATTGAGTTAAACCTGTTGGTATTTTCCCATCGTTATGCAAAACCAAATATTTTAATTATATTTAGTCTACTGTACATAGTATATTGTAGTCGCATTGGTGTAAAAATGATATCCTTAAATGCGTTCAGCAATTACTATATTTACCTCAGAAATATCCATTTATGTAGCGTATTTAGTATGTTGCGTTCAGCCTTCGCGTAAATGCTACTGCGTTGTAAACTAATGTATTGTATATTAGAGCTATAATGTTTCACAGGTAGAGACAACACGGTGGTCAGCATGGGGATGAAGATCAATCCGGCGCACGGCACGATTATACACGTCTCGTCAGGACAGCAGACCAAGTATGTTTTTATAACGACTGTAGAAAAATTGATTGACATAAGCGAGATTTTTTCGAAAAATTTTAACTAGGTTAAAAAAACATAAAACAAAAACAGAAAAAACTGAAACTTAGTGTGTCAAAAAAATATCGTTTAAGTCAATTAGCTTTTCAACCGACGATATCATTATTAACGTTTAGGTATGGATGTGGAGTCTCACAGGCTACTGGATGTTTTCGGTTTCCTAGTTTCACTAATTCTCCCACTCTCCCTCTCCCCGCGATTGAGCGTCTCAGTAGTTTTTGTTTTAGTTGTAAAACTACATATGAGGGAGGAGATTGCGACTTCCGATGACTATCACGTAAGTAATGACCATCCAAATATTGACCGGAGCCTGTGAGACTACACGTCCACAAAAAAATGACGTCCATAAAGGCTAATCCGTACAATATTTAGACTAGGATTATTGATAATGGTTGATAACGTACTTTTTTGGTTATCGAACAACATGAAATTCATACAGCATACTTACCTTAATGCAATGTAGTTGAAATATAGTGACGAACAAAAGATTGGCAGTTAAGTACATTTAAGTTTTTGCTACGATATTAAAATATTATGGGTTCCAGTAAAGGTTTTGGTCAAGTTAAACCCCTCTGCACTTTGTATACTGATAGGTGCAATGAGGCTTTGACGACAATCTGAGAATCAAGTTTTTTTTTTTTTTTTGAGTGTAAACTCCGAATCATTAAACCTTCAATAAGGCATCTCTAGCAGGTAAAACCTTTGAAAACGAATAAGTAAACATGCGTATAATATAACACTATAGAAAATTTAATAAATGATGTGTGTTGGTCCACAGCGTATCGGCCGGAGTATCACAGGAAGCGACTGGGATGTACATACGACAAATCGACAAGAACGCCATACAGATACAGTCGAGCAAAGACAGTCAGAAACAAGATCTAACTAAAGTACAGAGCGCGACGCAGAACGTGCAAATGTTCACCGTACCGCAAGGAATGACTGTGCTTCAAAACCCTTTGAATATAAGCCAAATGCCGACTGTGATTGGTCAACCAAACAGCCAAGTGTACATGATCCCAGCAAATCACCCCAACTTGGTCCAAGGAGGTCTCCCCTCAGGACTGATCGGGCAACAAGTTCTTCAACCAGGTCAGAACGTTACCGTCATGCAGCCGAACCAGCTGGGAGTACCGGGTGGAGTTCAATACAATGTTCCTATAATGCCGATGAATATGCCAGCGAATTCGCAGTACATGCCAGCAGGGATAAACTTGAACACGCCGTTATCGGCACAGCAATTGAATGCAGCTTTATCTGGTCATCAGTTAAATCCTAATTTATCAGTTTCCGGTACAATACCGATTGTCCAAGCGCCTCCCTCTTCGCCAATGACAGCTCAGACACAGATACCGGTGTCACAGACACCTCCAGTGCATCAAATTGTTCCTCAAAATTCGTTCATAGCCCCCACCAGCCAGTATGGCAGCATGCCTCAGCAATACATGATGCAGAATTCCGCTGCAGTCACAATGCCGGTTAATAATACTAATGTACAGTATAGTATTCCTAATCAGAGTAGCAATGGAGCAAACAATGGCAATGGACAAACCACTATTGTTGAAAGTGAAGCCACTAACGGCAACAGTAACCAAACCAACTATATAACATCTTCGTCTCAAGACAGCAACGGGTATTCCATTGCTGGTGCGACGGTTCAAAACGCGCAGCAGAATTTTACAACGGACGGAGCGACAACACAAACCGGATTTGCTTCAGCAAATCAAACCGCGACTCCTACATACGGATCCACAAATGGCAGTCAAACTCAGGCTTACAACGTGAGCCAGACGACAACAACGCAGCCTCCACCGAACTATCCTACTAATGGTTCAAATCCTCAAACACCAAATCCGAATTATGGCTCTGCAACGACTCCCAGTTCGCAGAACACCTCGCAGGCTAACTTCTCCCCGTCGACCACGCCCGCGCCGAATCAGACGTACCAGACACCGAATCTCACAAACATGCCTAACGTCGCATACCCGCCGAACCAAAGTCCGCAAAATCCATACCCGAATGCTACTGGCCAGAACTTAGCAGCTTACGCAAGTAATCAGTACCAATACACCAGTAGACCGTGGTTCCGGCCTCGTTACGGATCGCCTCAAGGCTCGCCATACAGCTCTGGCACTGGCCCCCCACCCAACGGACCTCCTATGCCTGTCCCCCCTCCCTCTGGCAACTTTAACTATTGGCAGGACAGTTGAGAGTACCTAGACAGTATTATTTTTGTGGAAGATGACCAGTCATAAGTTTAGGATGATAGGAATGACAGAGACTGCTTTATTGTTAAATACATTTATGAAATGTAAAGAAATATTCTAGATATAAATATAAGTACCTAGTAATAAATTACATTTGTTTTTTTTTGTTTGGTGTAAAAACTGAAACAAAACAATTTGCCGCCATTCGTGAAGTTTGTTTAGGTGCAGCGTGGCCGATTCAATTATATAAATCATAATAATATACATAAAGGAAGTTTGCTCGCCTTACGTGACTATGTTTAGGGTTGTAATAATTTAACCTTACTTAATTACGTAAAGAGGAACACCAAACTCGCTTCATGGGGAGCGTAATCTTAATTATTAATACTGGTGAGATTAAGTCGCACAAAACTTACCTCCTTATTCATAGAAGTTATTTATCCAAGGACGGAGCATTGCTGTGATAACAAGTCTGTTTATCAGTGTTGACGGCATGGCACTCTTCGCAGTGCGTAGACATAGGGCCGTTGTGATTGGCTAATATTGAGATACAATTTAACCTAGTTGGCTGTCAGATAAACAAAGCTGAACAAACAGCAAGCGGACAGATAAACGAAGCTGAGAAACAGACTTGTTATCACCGCGATGCTCCGTCCTTAGATAAGTAACGTCTATGAATAAGGGGGTAAATCTATACCACACTATTAATTTTTTTTGTTTTCGTATTTGAAGTTACATTAAAATATGTTTTTGAAAATGTAACAAAAAAACGCGAGGAATAACCTTCAATAACTAATAAACACGATAGATTGAGATGTTTAGTATATAAAAAATTGTGCCTTGTTGGTATAAAAAAAAATTTTGGTTTAATTTTTGCAATCTGTACCTTATTTGGATTAAACCCTCTCTTAGCAATCTAGGAGAAATAAAATGGATAGTTGTCTGCATAGGTCCCTAACTGCTAGTCGACCGCCTGTAATAATTACAGATACTCAATGCAATACAGATTAATACTCTTTTAAAAATTCCAATTTGTATACAGGGTCATTTTGATATTGCGTTACTAAATGAAACCACGTACTTGTCTACTTAGAAATCACACTTTACAATAAGTTACTTGAGCCATAGATGTAAATATTAATAAAAATGATGATTATTGGCACAATGTCAGCAAAGGTGAAGACGAGTATGTGGTTTAATTTAGTAAAGTAAAGTCAAAATTACCCTGTATATGTTTATTTGGTCGAATATTGCAAAACTATCCAGTAGGTGCTTATCAGGCCGGATAGGTAGGTAACTCCACTGCACCTGATGGTAAGTGAGGTGGGGTCTAGAGAGATGATTACTTTCTCTCGACAGCCGACAATGAAACCGGCTAGTTTGAAATCGTACATACACAGGCTGATCCCGGAACGCGACACACTTTCTTGGTCCTGTTTAGCAGGTTTACGTATAAATACGCACTTGTGTGCGGTGGTCGCTATCCGAGTCGATGAGAATACCCACCCATCAGCCAAATTTCTGAAAAAAAATATTGCTTCATCCTAACAGTTAAGGATTTAGTGTTTCTGATCGGGACATTCTCATAGCTTATGATAAACAAGTAAATAACGTGCAGCGCCGATTAAATGAATTGACACGATTTTTTTATGGAATTTATTATGTACTGGTAAATGCAATATTATTATTATTACGTGTTTTTTTTTCATTTGACCATATTCACATAATATGTACATACACATTAGGTGCAAATTATTACATAGTAATGGTATTATCATTTAGTTATTTTACATATCCGCAAAGAAAGAGGGCATACGTTCTGCATAAATAACTCTTAGAATACTATAAAATTTTATCGGTTCCACACTAATAATACAATTCATAATTTTGTTCATAATTTTCTTGTTATCAAGTTGCTTTATGAATAAGCTTTCTTCAATAATGGAGAGGAAATCAACCACATTCGTCACGTCGACTACGTTGATGATGGCGTCCATTAAGAACTCCATAAAAACCACCAAATTGTTTTTAATAAGTATGTCTAAAACAGTGGAGTAACGGCGTGCATGGAATTTGCGCTGATCCATTTCCCTACTTTGTTTTAATATAATCTGAAAAATATGTTTATTTAGATTTTCACAAAAACCAGTAATCGTATTTGTAAGTCCTGATGTGCACTTCAATTTTAAATCGAACATAACCTGAAAGCCTTTTTCCCTGTGTGGAATCATATCATTTAGTATAAAATCTACCATCCTCTTTTTGTTGTCCAGTTCTCCAGTTTTCAGGATTTCAAAAATATGTTCCACTGCAAAATACTCTGCGAATATGTTATGGACGAATTTAGGCTTACCGTCGACGATCCTATCCACAAGCCCAGTCTTGTCTTTGCCATTTTCCATGCCTTTCATAATCGAAATGACTTCCTCCAATTCTACGTCCGTTAGCAGATCTCCTTCAAACACTGCATAACACGCTAACTTTTTGTGATTGTTCTGAAACTCTTTCATTTCTCTCTCATATGTCATTCGCATGTCAGGGTTATACATATCGATATTGCTCTTCCCTTCGAACCGTATGGTCTTGAGTTTTGTTTCGATGAAGCGTTCGTAGAAAGCAAACGTGTTGGAATCTAGGTCCCATTGTAGTTTTTCCTGCCTCATGTCTGTTGTGTCTTTAATTTGGCTAAGGAAATAGTGGACCGCTATATAAATATTCAGCGGTACACCTGATAACGTGGTGGATTTAACGTAATCAGCTTCATTTTGGAATAATTTCCATACAAGTAGCACATCTTCTTGGAAATCCAAATGTTCGTACCCGGCCAAGTTGTCAAACAAGCAATTCATTTTTAATTCAGCTTTAAAATATTCCACAGCAGCCATGTAAATACCATGTAATTGAACATTAGTTATGTTTAAAGTATCCGTCATTAATTTGCTGCTTCGCAAATCAAATCTTTTCATATACTCGAGAAATCCCCAAACATTCTTCATTTGTCGTGTAGTCATCATGGATATATTAAGATTCCTTCTCATATATTTGTTAACAAAGAGGTTCGTATCATAATAAGAAAAGGGTAACAGTGTGAAGGAATCGCCAAATTCTGCCATCAAAATATCTTTTAGGTCATTATAAGGTCGGCTTGTAATCCAAACACATCTTCCGGCGCGTGTCTCTGATGTGCATGTGTCTGTCTCATACGATTCATCGCCATGCGCGAGACATTTCAACAGTTGAGTTACTTCGCTTTTGTAGTGCGGAGATATTTCATCGAAACCGTCAAACAAAAAGACAATGTTTTTTTCTTCAAAACAATTTAAAAATGTTTTCAATTTAAATAATTTCAGTGGGCAATTAACATCGTAACTGACAAGCTTAGGTTTATCGTTAATTAGTTCAAAGATCACGTCAGTATTTGTACTGCCTACTTTACTTTTAAATACATCATCAAGTAGTACAGTTTTACATAAAAATTTCAACGCTTCGACAATGTCAATTTCAGTTTTATTCTCTTGCCATTCGTGGAATTGTTTCGTGTAGTCAATGAGGTTTATCCTATGGACCCATGTTTTCGGATACTTTCGCTTTGTTTCTAGAGACAAGTGCGTTAACAAAGTGGATTTTCCCATCCCGGGAGCGTCTATGATGAGAATAACATCGTTATTCGTTTTTCTTGGTATGCTTTTAAATATACCATAATGGTCGAATAGTGTTGATGGTGAGAATTGCTGGGAAGAAAAAATAAGATCCTTCTTCTTTAATACATAATTATATGTAGTATTGCGTTCCAGAACTCTTGGCACATAGTACTGTTGCATATCTTTGTATGTGGCCGACTCCAGGGTCTGCCCTAATATGATGCTTTCATTTTTTATAATTTTTTGGAGTATTTTGGCAGTGATTAAATGTTTTGCTTCATCGAACACTTCAGCAAATGTGACTTCAACTCCTTGGTAAACGAATACAGTTTGAAGAACCTTGCTCTGGGATGTTTCTGTTAAGTCTAATAAATTAACCCTGTTATCATTTACTATCACCTTGTTATTCTTCGGAGCGAGATGAGTAGCTATTAATATAATTTTTTTACCTTCGCACGCGCTGATAATATTTTCTGAGTATGCACAAATATTTTCGCAAATGATGATGACGACATGTATATCGAGTTCACCGAGCTCAGCAACTATCGTCTCTAAGCAATTCGGCGAGACTTTGCAAATGTAATCAATATTTACGAATATGCAATTGACCATGTCTTTGAAGAGTTGGACTAGTTTGTGACTGGTCAACATGTGAGCATCTGTGTGAACAACAATCATTCTTTGATCAACTGCATCGGGTTTACAAGCAGATAAAACATCAAGGGCTTCTGCTTTGAATTCTACACTAGCGTTATATACGTCTTTTAAATAGACGTAATTCAGAAATGACAACAAACCTTTATTGTTGAATTCATTAAATATCTTGTCAATTTTATCCATATTTCGCGTCAGATAATACACTGATTGGTCCATCATCCACCAAATTTGTATTTCATTGTGAATTTTTAGAAACAACGCATTCGATTTAATTTGCCATTCTGATTTCCTGAGGCCATAACCGGATTCGTAAAATTGAAGTTCATTTGTTGCGATGCCCTCCAGATTTTCTTCTTTAGCTTGGTAAGTATAAAAATATAGATTTTTCAAAAAATCTCTCGCATACCGCTTCTCATGTTCCGTAGAGCGTAACGACAGTCTGGGAAAATCTTCTATTTCTACAAAAAACCTGTATTTACTTAGGTCTCCGAGCTTTTCTCTGAGCATTAATTGCAGCATCCTAGCGTTTTCTCCTAACGAGTTTGTATCCAAGTTGAAAATTAGTTTGTTTTCATCATGTGCTAATAACAAATTACCAACTGCACCTGCAATGCCGCCATTGAGTCCAAGGATTCCTGCTTCCAGTTGTTTATCTGCTGCAAACGCTCCTTCACGTAAAGCTACGTTCCCTTCTTCATCAGCCCAATTCTTAACTGCATCACAGATTTTTCTGGCCAAGTATTCCAGTCTCCTTCCCGATTTTTTCTTATTTATAGTCATATCAAGGTTACCAAATGCCGCAGGTAATTTAAAAATCAGTTTTTGAAGTTTCCGTCGACCAGCAATTTGAAACGCTTCGATAATTTCGGACTGAGCTACTTGCCTTGATACCAATTGACATTGGTATTCGAAACTTTTGTCTGCCATTTTGAGAGTGCCGTTATTATTGTCGTACACGAGGACATTCCCGATTAAGTTCGCTATATTTTCCGCAGTTGGCTCGTCAGAAATTCTGCGGATTGAAGCCTCGATCTCTTCTGCGCTCATTTTGTTATTTTTTACTATTTCTGCGTATAACGTATCTCTTAGAATAATTAGTAGTTGTTCGTTGGAGGAGAAAAATTCTTCTCGGAAGGTACCGGTGCGTTGTCCATCTTCATTGATTCCGGAAACTTTAATTACCTTTTGGGCGAGTACTACGTGGAAATTGCGCATATTTTCATCACACAATATCATATTGTCATACTTTTGGTCCTGTATAAATTTAATCAACTTTTTACCCAAGTTTTTCACTTGTTCTAACAATTTTGCATTTGTCAATATTTCTACATACTGTTCCTCACAAGTAAATTGAAATATATTTTCATGATTTCCAGTTCTTAACAAACTATGCACGATATGGTCTGAGACTAATTTCTTGTAGGTATTTTTTATCTCATCTTTGACTGTAGTGTAAATGACAAAGTAGCACTTTACGGCATCGTACCTACCCTGAAATAGTTTGTCATCAGAATCGGGGTGAAATTTTTCCCGAATTTTCAAATAGCTCTCAAAATATTTAAGCACGCTGAAGTCTCCGTTCGGTCTCCATAAATCCTGGACCTTACCTTTTACAACATCATGCTTGTATTTTGCTTGTAAAAATATAACACTGTCTTCATTTCTTGTCCTCAATCTCAAGCAAACATCATCTAAATCACCAATTTCGTCGACATTAGTACCTAAATAGAACTCTTCTATTTGTTTACATCTTAAAATACGCAAGAAGATTGTCGTCAATAGTTTAGTCTCGTACAGTTGTCCCCGCACGTTTGCTGTCCCCGGGCGCTTCTTGTATTCACACTTTCTAGAAGTCGTAACTGGAGTTTTTTCCACTTTTAACTCCGTTTCTCTGTGAGCTATTAATATTTCAGCTATATGGGAACGCTCTGACAGTTCTTCTGCAAGTTGTAAAGCAGTTTTACCAGCGTCATTAGCGATGTTTGTGTTTGCACCATAAGTTAACAGTACGTTCACAATATCTTTGTCCCCTTTTATAACAGCTAAGTGTAGCGGTGTGTTGTTTGCGTTGGTAGCAAACCTTACGTTTACATCTGCTCCATTTTCAATACATTCTGTGACTTGAAGTCTCTTTCTATTTGTTGGTGTATCCTCCCATAATGCAATAAATAATTTTACATCTTTTATGAATTTGTATTCGTCACCCATTGCTCAATTACTTACTATTTCTATAAATTATATTACAATTCGCCATTCATCATGATAATTGCAGAAACGTGAAGTCCAACCGTGCTGGAAGAAATATTAAATATTAGTATGCTAGTGGCAGCTTAATTGTAACCATTTGCCTTACAGCTGATCGAGTAAATTTGTATTTTAAGTTTTAACTTAGCATAGCTTTGCGAAATGTTTTATAAGTAAGACTGTTAGTAAAAAATAATTATTATTATTATTATTATTATTATATACATCAGGCAGGCAGTTGAAACAACTGATAATGCCCGTATCTCGCTATTACTACAGGTTTTCATTTGCAGCTAAGTAATTGTCCAGTCGGTTCTTAAACTGGTATATGTTTCCAGCTGTAACCACATGTTCTGGGAGTTTATTCCACGCTCTGACCACTCTATTACTCAAGAAGTGCTTGTGTGGATTATTGTTTGAGAAGCTGGTACGCAACTTTAAAGAATGGCCTCTTAGATGGAAATTTTCGTCGCGTGCGAAGATTTTGTGTTCAAAACCTTGAATGTCGTAATGTCCAGTTAGAATCTTGTACGTTTTGATCAGATCTCCACGGTCCCTACGATCCTTTAGGTTAGTGAGGCTCAACACCTTTAGGCGTTCTTCGTAACTACGTTGTTTCAAGATTCGTGGTATTTTTGTGAAATTGCGCTGTACCTTTTCCAGAAGTTCGATGTCCTTAACAAAATACGGGCTCCAGATCTGGAATGCATACTCCAGAATCGGTCTCACAAAGGTTTTGTGTATCCGAAGTACCATGTCGGGTGTGAGATTTCCAAAGGCTTTCCTAATTAGACAAATAAGGGTCTTAGCTTTCTTTGTAATTGATGTTATATGTTCTTCCCACTTAAGATCCTCCGATATTTTCACTCCCAGGTCCGTCTGCACTTTGGTCTCAATCAGTGGAGTGGAATACAACTTGTAAGTCAGACGAGGATTGCTTCTGCCTATATATAATACAGTGCATTTCGAGGCGTTAAGGTTTATAAGCCATTCCTTGGACCAGTTGGCTATTCTGTTTAGATCCTCTTGGAGGCGGTCATAGTCAATAAGTGGATTCCCAAATATTTTTGTGTCATCTGCAAAGATACTGACATTACATTTTAAGTGTTGTGGAAGATCAAAGGTGTACAGTATATACAGCACTGGGCCCAGAACTGAACCCTGTGGCACGCCACTGTGTATTGCTCGGTGTTCAGACATTGTGTCACCCACTCTCACCCGCAGGGTTCTGTCTCGTAGGAATGCCTCAATCCATGTTAATAATTTCCCACGTATTCCCACAAACTCTAGTTTGTGTAGAAGTCTTCTAGTTGGGACCTTGTCAAAAGCTTTTTCGTAGTCTAGGTATATTACGTCGATGGGCTCTTTTTTATTGAAGTGTTTAGTCCAGGATGATAGGCATGCAAGCAAATTGGACACTGTGGAGCGATGCGGGCAGAAACCATGTTGTTGCTCAGGTATAATTTGGTGGTTGGCAAAGAAGTGTCTGATATGCTTAACTATAATTTTTTCCATTACTTTACATACCACACTAGTCAAGCTGATAGGTCTGTAGTTTGATGGTTCCAATTTGCTTCCCTTTTTTTTTTGTTTTGTTTTGTTTTTTAATGTTCTGAATTTGAAATTATTACTGTATGGTTGGATCTTCAAGTTGCTTTAGCGTAACAATTTGACGCCATATCTACTCGAAGCTATCCCAGTGGTTATAATGTGTATTACAGATAGGTATTGCTTTACTAAAACGATAAACTAAACTTTAATTACTTAACATTATTCCATCCAAGCAATTATTATGTGCTTACCCATAGATAATCTATACTATTATATAAAGCTGAAGAGTTTGTTTGTTTCTTTGTTTGTTTGAACGCGCTAATCTCAGGAACTACCGGTCCAAACCGAAAAATTCTTTTTGCGTTGGATAGCCCTTTGTTCGTGGAGTGCTATAGGCTATATATCATCACGCTATACCCAATAGGAGCGGAGCAGTAATGGCTAATCTCAGGAAATACTGGTCCAAACTGAAAAATTCTTTTTGCGTTGGATAGCCCTTTGTTCGTGGAGTGCTATAGGCTATATATCATCACGCTATACCCAATAGGAGCGGAGCAGTAATGGCTAATCTCAGGAACTATCGGTTCAAACTGAAAAAATCTTTTTGCGTTGGATAGCTCTTTGTTCGTGGAGTGCTATAGGCTATATATCATCACGCTATACCCAATAGGAGCGGAGCAGTAATGGCTAATCTCAGGAACTACCGGTCCAAACTGAAAAAATATTTTTGCGTTGGATAGCCCTTTATTCGTGGAGTGCTACAGGCTATATATCATCACGCTATACCCAATAGGAGCGGAGCAGTAATGGCTATTCTCAGGAACTACCGGTCCAAACTGAAAAAATATTTTTGCGTTGGATAGCTCTTTGTTCGTGTAGTGATATAGGCTATATATCATCACGCTATATTCAATAGGAGCGGAGCAGTAATGGCTAATCTCAGGAACTACCGATTCGAACTGAAAATTTCTTTTTGGGTTGAATAGTCCTTTGTTTGTGGAGTGCTCAAAGTCATATATCATCACGCTATGACCAATAGGAGCGGAGCAGTAATGGCTAATCTCAGGAACTACCGGTTTCAACTGAAAAATTCGTTTTGTGTTGGATAACCCTTTATTTGTGGACCGATATAAGCTATATATCATCACGCTATGACCAATAGGAGCGGAGCAGTAATGGCTAATCTCAGGAAATACTGGTCCAAACTGAAAAATTCTTTTTGCGTTGGATAGCCCTTTGTTCGTGGAGTGCTATAGGCTATATATCATCACGCTATACCCAATAGGAGCGGAGCAGTAATGGCTAATCTCAGGAACTATCGGTTCAAACTGAAAAAATCTTTTTGCGTTGGATAGCTCTTTGTTCGTGGAGTGCTATAGGCTATATATCATCACGTTATACCCAATAGGAGCGGAGCAGTAATGGCTAATCTCAGGAACTACCGGTCCAAACTGAAAAAATATTTTTGCGTTGGATAGCCCTTTATTCGTGGAGTGCTACAGGCTACATATCATCACGCTATACCCAATAGGAGCGGAGCAGTAATGGCTATTCTCAGGAACTACCGGTCCAAACTGAAAAAAATATTTTTGCGTTGGATAGCTCTTTGTTCGTGTAGTGATATAGGCTATATATCATCACGCTATATTCAATAGGAGCGGAGCAGTAATGGCTAATCTCAGGAACTACCGATTCGAACTGAAAATTTCTTTTTGGGTTGAATAGTCCTTTGTTTGTGGAGTGCTCAAAGTCATATATCATCACGCTATGACCAATAGGAGCGGAGCAGTAATGGCTAATCTCAGGAACTACCGGTTTCAACTGAAAAATTCGTTTTGTGTTGGATAGCCCTTTATTTGTGGACCGATATAAGCTATGTATCATCACGCTATGACCAATAGGAGCGGAGCAGTAATGGCTAATCTCAGGAACTACCGGCTTTAACTGAAAAAATCTTTTTGTGTTGGATAGCCCTTTGTTCCTGGAGTGCTATAGGCTATATATCATCACGCTATGACCAATAGGAGCGGAGCAGTAATGAAACATGTTGCAAAAACGGGGAAACTTATAAGTTTTGAGAGCTTCCGTTGCCTGCGCTGCGTAAACGGTTAAAGTTATGCAACAATGATGTATGACGGGATTGTTCCACTTTAAAAGTTCTAAAAAATATATTATAAAACAAAGTCCCCGCTGCATCTGTCTGTCTGAACGTGTTAAACTCAAAACTACCCAATGTATTAAGATGAAATTTGGTATGGAGACAGTTTGAGACCCTGGGAAGAACATAGGCTCCCGGGAAACTACTACATTTATAACGGAAAACTTTAGCCTGAAAAACTTTATAACGCGGGCGGAGCCGCGGGCAAAAGCTAGTACACTAATATAGGAATGCTTACCTATCTACGATTCCATGTTTCCATATTAATTGTGTCATAATAAATCCTTTATCGTTTTACTGGTAGGTAAGTATCTAAATAGTTTCTGTAAAATATCTTCCTTAAACAACAATGGCTGCGTTTACTTATTTCTGCCTGTTCTGGAATAATTTATTTTGTTAGTAGTTTTTTCTTATTTCAGTTTTTATTTTTCAATTTTTTTTTTTTTTATTTAAGTCTTGGTTGTAATTTCGGGGTTTTTATCTTTGGCAGACATGACAACCACATCGTAACTTGTTATAGTATAAATACATAGCTATATATTAGACTTAGTTTACATAAGTATTAATAAATGAGTCGAACTCGACTCACTGCTGGACAATTTTTAATAACTTACAAAATTTTCTAGCTACCTCTGATTTTGGCTTAGATAATATACTTTGAATCAGACCTACATCCAGACTATTTAATTTGAAATCGATCAACAGCGAGTCGCGTTCATCTTTGTTCCGGACAATTTTTCAATTTAAAATTTATAGTTAGGATGCCTTATTCCGTATACTGGATACCCTTTTTGTAATTACGGGCGTTCTAATGCAAAGACAGCTTTTATGGCCACGAAGGTAAAATACTAAGAAATCCCCCATTTACCTTATCGGCTTTCAAAGCTGTACTTTAATTAGAATTTAGAACGCCCGTAATAACATAAAGACGCATTTGCCCCCGTAGACGGAATAGGGCTCTATGACTTGAATCAATACGATAATAAATATGGTATCAAGGATATTAACTACAAACTAAAAAGTAACTATTTCATTATAAAATAATTACTCACCGGTAAACACAGAATAGCTTCGTAACATTAAATTTAGTGATGAGAATTAAATTATAATATGACCATAGTCCGTAAGGAAACAAGTCTGTAGATAATTAAGTGCATAAAAATAAAAAAGCAATGGCTAGGTAGGTTCTTCAGATATTTTCAACATAATGTGTCATCACCAAAAGCATTGTATCGATTTATAGGGAAATAAAACTAAATACCTATCAGAAATAAATACCAATAGGGATACCATTTATAAAATAGAAACATTCAATAATTAAACAGCTCCTCAAAGTAAGTATAAAGCCAAATAGGTATGCATCGTTGTAAAATATTATGGTGTATAAACTTTTTATGTTAATATAGGAATCCGTAGATATTTAAAAGTAATAATCAGCATAGCCAGTTTAATAACTGGATGTTTTGAAGTTTAATTATTGTAATATTTATTTTAGGTCAAATAGGTTTTGCAAAAATATAATGTTAAATTTATCAAATAAATTAGAGAAGGAAATAAAATCCGACAGGCAGAAGAAGCTGTGCAACCGGTTACAAATTTAATGAAATCACTATTAAACTAAAGATAAGGTTTTGCAGAAATATAATGTTAAATTTATCAAATAAATTAGAGAAGGAGATAAAATCCAACAGGCAAAAGTAGCTGTGCAACCGGTTATAAATTTAATGAAAACATAGTAGTATGGAATATGTTTGACAATGATATTATTTGAGAATCATAAGAGGCGTTGAGAAGAAATAACGCATACCTATAACAAGTTTTCTTTGTTGGTTCCGGTGCGAGTAAAATTAAATAACAAGCGTGATTGATGGCACAAAAATTATGGCGGCAAATTCAAAAATGTATGCCTGTGACGCCATGTAAATATGAAATAAATAATATTTTTGTTTAGAGTCGTTAAAATAATTAGTCTTAAATAAATATACAATTTTAAGATAAATTCAACTCATAGTCTTTACTTGGTTAGAAACCGTAGATTTTTTCAGAGAGAATATAATCACTACGTTTTAAGAGACAGGACTTAATACAAAGAAATAAAATCGAATTTACATGGCGTATCAATACCAATATCACGGAAAAATACGTCAGGAACGTCAAATAACAATACTACCAACTGAACAAAATACATAGTAGTGAGCACTTTTTATCGATATCGATAAATTCTACTGGGTGGGAATCGACGCTAATGCTACTTTGATAAAATTCATATAATGTATTTTCGAGTCCACATTATCAATCCAACTCACAATATACAGTGAACATTTTAGCACTATAATTACAAGGCTGGACTAAAATGAGGACTCGAAATAAAATGAAAAGCTTTCACATGTTGAATAATAATTGTATTTTAAAATAAAATCCTTTATTCACCATGTAGGCGAATATAGTTGCACTTATGATAGGTCAAGGTACAATGAGAATATTTAATTATAAAGTCAAAGGATGGTGACACTTCTTTGTCGCACTTCTCTTGAAAGATATTATCATTTGTGAAATAATTGTTTATAAAAACATGGCACGGAAATTCAAACAACATTTCATCAGGAAGTGGATCAGCTTTCAAATTTTTCGATGGTATGGCTGACTTTCTAACGCGATTGTTCTTTTTATTAAAATCTTTGTTATTAAAGTGAGAACCACACACATATTTCAAAGTATGCAGCTTTTCTATGGGAACATATATCAAATCTTCTTTTCCCACAATCTGAACTCACTTTCGGCATCTGGAACTATTTTTTAATTGTAAATAAATTGCTTATTAAATTATATTTAAGCCTAAAATCATAAACAGTGACCAGGCACATTGATTGCTCAACGCATTTTTAAGTACACACACACACACACACACACACACCAACACATACACGACTTTAGTATTTTTTGTCCTGATGATCAGTCATCATCTTACTAATATTATAAAGCGTGTGCATGCAATTGTATGTTTATAATTCGTACCCGCAAAAATCTAAAATGATTGCGATTAAACTTGGTATGTAGATAGTTAGAATTACTACTTTTTATCACTATGTTCCCACAGAATCTGGACCTAAATAGGTGAAACCACGGAGGGCAAATTGATTAATAAATTTAAACAGGTATCGATATCGATAAACATCACTAGTAACATAATGGTAATTAGAAAATGAGAATTTTTTTTATTTCTAAGCTACTTTATTTGCGCGATGACTAAAAACATCTAATTAATGCTTACCTGACCTCATCCAGTGGAAATTTCGCCATAAACATTCTGCTTTTGTGATTTATTCGACTGGCTCGATCTCCATAAATTTCACACGTAATGAAACGTTTTTTGGTAGCATGTCTTTAAAACGTATTCACTTACACCAACACAAACACTTTTTGGTATATTTTTAGTTGTTTGAATAACAAATAATACAAACATAAATCAATAAACACAAATGTATTCCAAAACGTCAGGAAATAAACAAACAATAATAATGGCGGTGAGGAATAGAAAGAGAAACTGTACTGAGAGAGAGAGATAGCAGTATCCGCCATTAAATGCCATGTCAATTCCATACAAAAGATTTTTTGTTCCTTGTTGCGCTAGGCTGGATTTTTTGCAAAAGTGGCGCTACTTTTACTTTCTTGAAAGATAATGTTGTCACTACAACAAATCAGTTCCCTATAGTTTGTTCAAAAAGAGAACCGTCGCATCGAATTTTACAAAGCAACCCTTCCCCGACATTGGGTAAATGTTATACTCATTTGTCATGTTGTATTGCTTTCGATACTTCACGATCTTGCGTGTTGTTTTTAAGGTTTTTTGTATAAAAACATACTAGAATTGAACAAAAGTGGTTATTATGCACAGTAGCGACCTCAAATCCCACGACGGTTCTCTGTCTGAACAGACTATATCTTTAACACAACATGGCGAGATTTTTTATTTTCCAAGTTAGGCCTTGGGCATCACCAGGGGGCATTTTGGGATTCAATTTATGCAAATTTCTACGATAGTTTTTTTAAAAAAAGGTATGAAAGAATGCGCAAATATGAATGTGATTATGGTTTTATATTTCAAAAGGTTCATTCAAAGAATAATAACTAAAGAGGTTCGTTGTTGCAATATTTTTGTAATTGTATTTTTTTAGACAGCACCTAGCGTTCAAGACTCTTTGTTACCTAAAATATTAGAATAAAAAAAAATCATAAGTAAAACAGTACATGTCAAAATTATTGACAAATCTCCTCATAAATTTCATAAGCAATCATGAATACGGAGAATCGTTATCCCGTTACTGCGTCTCTCTTCATGCTGAAAGAGATGAAACGTCGCCAAGAGCAAGTAAGGCGAGGGTATCAGCTTCTGAAGGGGGAAGGCAGAAGCCCTGCGCCTGCGAGGCAGACTGTCGGCCTCCGAGCTCGCCGCCACGCAAGGGATTTTGGGCCATACTTTGAAAGAAGCTTACATCTCGCTCGCTGCTATTAAGTTTACTAATGGGGAGTCTAATGCGCTGATTCTTGAGAATGTTGGACAGGTGATATCTATAAATAATAATTTAATCTATAGTATCTAAGGTAAGAGAGAACGGGGCGGTTTCGTACAGATTTTACGCGTGAAATGAACAACCCCCTAAAGTTTTACAATATTCACAGGTACTCTCTAGGAAGAAACAGTTATATATTATAATTAAAAGTTGATTTATAATTAATTACTCGGGGTAAAAAAACACCTTTTTGCCTCGCTGGCTTCGTCTGCTGTCAAACTACTTGAGATCATTGTAGCGCATGTAGTTTTTAACACTCTTAAACATTAATAATTTTCCATGGATGATAGGATAGATACAGCTACTACACGAAAGCGTCCCACGAACGAATCAGCAGTTCCAATCTCTTAAATATAAATATAGTAGGTATACAAATATTATTTCAACTGTAACTCAGGTACAAAAGAGATCTGACAATCCAAAACCTCCGTTTGTCACTTTATACCACGGGGGAAGGTATTTCTTTTTTTAATCCATGAGTAATAAGCTGAGTCTAATCATCAGTTTGATAGTAGGCTCAAATTCGCGTCCAACGCATTCCGGAGAATATTGCTGGTGTAGCTACAGTGTCACTTCAGCCGGTAGAGGAAATGAATGCCAACGACACATTGCGCTATGCCGGGCTCGGCTCTGGTGGTCATAGAACCGCTGAAGCCAAAAAAGCATTCAGAGAGGCCCTGCGTATATTGATAAAATTTGCGTCTCTGAGGAATACTTGTATTTTGTTAGACGAAGCTATTAAATCAACTTTGAGGTAATGTTAATGACGCTGTAATTACAAATAAATACAAACATATATAGGTATTTTAGAAATTCCGCATAAATTGTATTGTTTTAATCCTCAGAAAAGTAAATGGCATAGAAAAGGTGATAATGCCAAAATTACGTAATACTGAAACGTATATTTTAATGGAAATGGATGAAAGAGTAAGTAAATTCCGTATGGGATCACCAATTTTGCGAAGATTACATTTTTCTACTTTTTTATGCACAGGAAAGGGAGGAATTCCATAGACTGAAGATGGTTAAAGCAAAAAAGATGCGTTCGCAAGCAATAGCCAACATCTCACGGAGTGGTGGTGGAGAATCCAACGGTGAGTCAATACTTATAGAAACCTTTGATAATAGGTATCAACCCACACACTTCTCAATCTTAATGTGGTAAGCCAACAAGATTTGAGGGTGGGACGGGGACATTCAGATCATTAGCTTGCTAGGTGTAGTAAATCTATATATATAAAAATGAATCCCTATTTCCCTTGGTTACGCCATCACGCGTGAACGGCTGGACCGATTTCACTATATTTTTTTTGTTGTGTTAGTTATTGTCAGGAGAAGGTTCTTATGAAAGAAAAAATTCAAAAAATTGCGCGGAAAATTAGAAAACTTAACGACAATATTAATTTTACATAATTGTCAGTGGTTTGAAATAACTGTCAGCGATCGACAGAATGCGCGCGTGCATACATAGTTAAGACAGGACAACGTCTGTCGGGTCAACTAGTGGTAAATAGTAATCAAAATGGAAATCATATATCCTATCACAAACGTTTTACTGTTTTCCCCCAATTAATTAATCTTATAATAAAGCTGATTTTGTTTTGCAGACGAGGTGAGGATTCGTCGTTCTATGCCGGCAACACACATCCGCGCTACGGAATGTTTGACTAGCATTCTCTATTCGTGCCACTCGCTAACTTCCAGCAGTGATTCCGCTGGGGATTTTAAGCCTATTTGCTATCCTCACAACTGGGATGATGATGATTTATTGTTTTAAAATATATGCGACGGAACACATACTCACTTTAGCGTATTTAATCTTTTCGATCGCATTCTAAGACCCATACAGATTATGATAAGCGTATTTAATGAGTTATAGCTTAAACTACTATCGCGTTGAAAGTCATTAAATTAAAATTATGTTACAAAAACGCACGTGTTACGCTTATACTTTAAAAAAGCTTTAAGTATCCTTATTAAAACGAATGATTAAGCGTTTGCTTGTAAAACTTTCATAAAATAAAGAAAACAATTTATGGCTACAGTAATTTTATTTATAATTTTATGAATATTCTTCGTTTTATTATTCACAAAACCCAGCCAATATCTAACCGTTCTTCCATTGGCTTCGTGAAATGTTGACAGCGCCTGAATTTCTCCAATATCTCTCCCTGCAAGTAAATTTCTTTAGCAACTGTAACTTATTGGTGAATACTTAAGTATATCTATTAGAAATAAAAATACAATTTAACGAATGAACCAAATTCGCGTGTGAAAAAAAATGGAATCAAGAATATATTTACACAAGTCCAGGCAGTTCCGTCTACCCTGTAATAATAAATGCGAAGGACATACGTACAGGGCCACATTTTGTTATAGTTTCACTGTAGAATGTTATTGCACTGGATCCGGTTCCGTATAAGGGATACTTTAGGTGCATCTGTGGAATGCAAAATAATCAATAGGCACTGGAAGATTTCCAGCCGTTTTCTATAAACGATTTTCCAAATCTCAATCTTCAATCCAATTCTGAGAATGAACCAATCGCAATAAGTCATTTGTAAGCTGGAAAAATCTTTCTTCTGATTGGTCTATTTTTGAGATAGATCGAAGAAAGCGATTGGGATCGTTTATTAAAAATTGCGGGTATTCACCTACTTGAGCACATTATATTATTTGACTTTATGCGATTTAATTCTAATGAACTTTGCGCGCCTAGAAGAAGTTAGGCATAAGTGTAGTGCAAATAATACGGATGTACTAACATTTTTATCAGCTGTTATCTCCAAATTGCGTGGTTCGAAATTATCCTTGATGAAATTAGCGTCATACTCCGTGCAGTACTCGGAAACTGGTTGAGAAGTTGCTAACTCCTCTATAACTTCATCTAACATTTGCTCCCAGAAGAAATCAGTTAACATCCTTTTTCGAATGCCTGTTAAATAATTAATAGATGTTACAAGACGACACTGGTCAAACCTAGCGTTTAGTCTATGTGATCTATGTAGGGTCAATTAAATAGGGAAAAAAGAAAATAAAATTAGGACTACAACGGAAAGCATTAAAAAAATACAAATACCCACTAATTACCATATTACCACTATTTACTTACTATTTGAAATAATAGTGATTCAAAAATACGAACGATTACTGACCTTCACTATGCTGAGACTTTTTGGGGACTTTGTAGCAGTCACGCATTTCACTGCCTACACCAGGGACTTCTCGTCCGTCCTGAAGTATCCATGGACGGCTAAAGTTTTTTCCTTTTCCATAGGCCGAAGGTTCTATAGGGGCTTTTGGGTGTAGCTTTATGCGCTCAAGCGGTCTTATCTTTATTGTTTCTTCTTCTTTGCTGGGTTCAGGTATATCGGCCTGTGCCTCTTCATCAATTTTATTTGCTTCCATCATGCTTTTCAAGTATTAATATTAGATCCTTTGTGTAAATGTCTGTCAATACAAATTGCAGTTTATCAAATTGTTTTTCTGTTGCTATGGATTTAATTCATAGTGAACAGAGATTATTTTTTTAAATGGTGTGTTGTAATCACTCCATGTTGTAATCTAAGGTTGTAATTTATTAATGTCTGTAGCTTTTAAACAGAGTAATGGAAAAACAAAACGCAATTCAAATAAGGTATATATGACACATTACAAACGTCAGTTCTTGACTTAAAAACAGTTGTGATTTGTCAAGAATCAATACAGTTCGGCCAAAATATGGCTGATAGTTTTCAAATTGCCCGAAAACAAGATTTGCCCCCTCCGGGGGGCTATAAGCCCATTCCTTTTGCAAGGATTCCGGCGAAAAAATATTTTAATGGTACGTTAATACTGATTTGTAATATTTTCAATAAACTTATTATGTAACTGGAGTTATAGGTTAGGTATAAGGTTTATTCGTTTTGACTATTTTTATTTATATGTGTGTAAATTAAATTGTGGTAATAATTAGGAGCTTATAATGCTATCAATGCTTACCGAGTAATTATAATAATACAACTATAACTTTTTATATATTGAAGAATAATTTCTCATAAGGATGTCAATATAACACCTTGAATAAACACTCAATTACAATTCGAAACAACTTTGATTATAGTAGTGTTTTTATATACTAATAATTGACATTTTATATTGTCTCAAGCAATTAGGAACTGGGCTATAGACATAATTGTAATAAATGTCAGTAACTAAATAATATTGAATTATTTTTAATCAGTGTTATTAAATATTAATTACAAACTAGTAATAACTGCAACCATGTCCATATACAATTCAACATGTATATTTTATGCCTCATCAATGTATTTCTTGATTATAGTTCTAATAAGTATCTTAATTCTGGAATTACACTCATTGTTTATATATTAGTGTTGTGCTCTGTTTAGTTTACACATTTCACAAGAGCCTAATGTAAAGTAGTAATGAAGCAACATGTAGGTTACTGCCCTGATGGTAAGAGGAGTGGGGTCCAATAGAATGTTGGCTGAAGAGAGACCCCCGGCAGTTGATACAATTATGCTTGTTGAAACTAAATATGTACAGGTTGATCCCAAGGAATATTGGAGCTATCCTATAAAAAGTAATCTTAGCCAGTGTCTACAACAGCTGAATCTATGTAAGATTCATTTAATGAGAATAATATGTTCAATTAAAAATGACAGATTGAGTGAACAAACACATATTATATATGTAAAATAATATTACATTTTTGCCCATTCTTGGCACCAATACACTTACTGTAATAAATAAACTTACAGAAGAATATTTTAAGGTAACCCCAAATATACTAGGAACCACAATACATATTATAATAAAATTACTACCTTAGTAACTTATTCCGATGAGTTGTGCTCTGAAAATAGATACATCCAGTAATACCCTAATTGGCATTATTCTGGTATTGTTGACAAATGCAACTACTTTTTATAATGATTACTATTATTTAAAATTTACTTACCTACAGTTATGTCACAATTGTTTTATTGTTTTCATTTATTTATCGTCAGGCAAACAGTTATAAAGCTAATAAGCATTTGTATGGCTGCTAATTTCTAATTGTTTTATATTTGCAATGAATAAGATCAAAAATCTTACAATAATATTAAATTAAAACATGCCCATATAATTTACATCCATATGCTTTCTAGGGTATACAATGTTTGCCGGATACTTGGGTATAACAGCTGGTGCGCTATACCTATACAATATCAACTGGAAACAAGTGCAGAGGGACCAAATAGAAATGCGCTCGGCTAAGATGGCGATATACCCTATGCTCCTTGCGGAGAGAGACAGGGAATACCTGAAACAGCTCCGTAGGAACAGGGATGCTGAAACTGAGCTTATGCGCGACGTTCCTGGATGGGAGGTATGTCATCATTACTATCACTAGCTTGTGTTGTTCAGAAAAATTATAGAGCTACCTATTCTCCAGAGCAATACAAGCAATTGGGCAATACTTTCGGCAAAAATTCAAATAAAAATTTAAATTGTTAGGAATTTTCATATTAAAATCGTAACTTTAAAGTACTCTACTCAAAAATTTACTGATTGTCACTTAGATATGATTGCCTTTCAAGTGTCGATCTATTGTAATTATTGAACACATACTTTTATATACTATTTATAAGAGATAGTTAATTTGATCATTTTATTTATAAATAAGGAAAATTTGTTTGTGTTTGGTAGATAAAACTACAAATTTTTTGCTGAAAAGGGTAGATACTTATGCAATTTTTTAAATATGTTACAGTTTTCACGAGTTTAGTCAGACAGGAATGTTTCACAATTTTATACCCTAACATCTTTCAGGTCGGTACTTACTACGGTGAGCGTGTTTACAAGCTCGTGCCTCCCGACGCGCTGGTGCAGCCCATCTTCCACGAATATTACGCACACACCGAGCCCAAGGAATGGTACAGACGCGCTTACATCAAACTGCGATCATAAATTATTTTAACCAGTCTGTATCACACAGCTTGGATCCATACATTTATTGATTTTTGCCGATGCTGGGTATTTCGAAAATAACTTGTGCTGTTCTCGAGGCAATAGTCAGTAAATGAGTTAGCGTAATTGAAAATTAATAAAGTTAGAAGCAATATCTGTTTTTGATTTAAATTTTTGTATTTAATTCATAGTATGTGAAAGTCTATTACATTTGCCAAACATCATGTTTATTGGCACAATATTGCAAATGTAAAATATAAATACAGCATTATAAACAAAACATTTATTTACTTTCACCATTGGCCATATAAAAAATACAAACATAATTTCCATACAATAAAAACCTTGAACACACATCCAATTTGTGACAGAATGAATAAATGCAAATGAATATTCATACTCAATTGAGTAATACATTGCTGGGCAAGGTCTGGATAGTTTCATCAGATCCTAGACAATTTACTCGGGAAATTCACAAAAAGTTTCGTGTACAATTGGAATGCACAGCCAACATTTTTAAATTATTCTACCAGTGTTAAGAAACTTATACACAAAAAATAAATTAATATATTATTTTATTTATTTCAGATTTTTGTATATGATTTAGAAAATTTATTGAGAGCAATATGTAGTGGTTGGATTTAAAAGCTTTTATTAATTTTTAAATTATTTTTACATTTTAGTAAAGAAGTACTTTCATTTATTAAAAAATGTTGAAGCATTTAAAAAAAATACCAACATAGTGTACAACATTTAGGACTGTATTAAAAAATCAATCTCACATTTGAGTAGCATCTTAAGTAGACATTTAGGCTATTGAACTATTTAATGAACTTGAGCTCTCTTTTGGGTGCCTGTTGTCAGTTGAACGTGAGCTGTTTGAGAAACGAAACTCACTATTTATATAATTTGAGCTGCTGTTGATGGGTGTTTATAGTGATTATCTTAAGATGCTGATTTTGCCTTGACAGCATCTCAGGTGATATTGCACATTAGGGCAAAATTAAGTTGAATCTTATAATACTGTCCTTATTGACATATTAATTAACCTACCAACTCAATTCAGTTAGCACCTTCATTTAAAATTATTTATATCCAGATACGGGACAAATTTGTATTGAAAATTACTAAGCCTGCTTCTACTGGGGAGTCTATTTCAACTGTCAAATTTGCTATTTTAAGAGCCTAAATTGATTTCAGTAATTCATCACTAATACCTGCCTGCTTATGGAAACGATGGGCTATCTAAAAAGCGTGTCTATTTTTAATATAAGTATTTCATAATTTCAATAATATATCTGATAAAATTCTTAAATACGTGAGAGCATACATCTTAACTTATTGTATTTTACCATATTGGTACAAATGCCCTACTCTGCCATTGTTATGTCACAATAAATAAACAAAAAGCCCACAAACATAGAAAATGGACTGAGGATACCAGCTATCAATTCAAGATAGACAGAAAAGTGAAAAGTAAGAGTTCTTAGTTTTTAAAAGAAACATTTTGAGAAAAAAAAATATTAGAATAGATACATTAGGTAGATTTCGGTCAATTCAACAAAAGAGTTTGAAACCATGTCTATGGTCTGTAGACCACAAACTGTAGTGTACTACAGTCCTGCAGAAAACAGGTTATTGACTGCAGTTACTATTTGCAAATCCTGTAAAGGTGTTGTCCAGTCCATTCTCTATCTACAAAGAAGCCCAATCACTCAAACCGTTCACCGCTCAGGTAATATAATTATTTAGACTTCTTAATCACAATCTTTGGTCTCAACTTTACAGTTCTCAGTTTGTACATGTGTGACATTACTGTGTACATGCCTGGGAAGGTAAGTAACAGTAGATATACTCTCATGAATGTCGGCATGTGGAAAGCAAAGTTCCAAGTGTTCGGCAGAGACACCGTTAGTCTCTGCGTCTCTTCGAAGTATGGTATGTTTCTTAATATAACAATTGCCTCACACACAACTCCGATGGGGTATAACGGTATCCACAAAGTGTACCGCAGCCACGTCAATATATAGATTTCTTTCTTGTACAGCTGTGCTATGTAGAATGGATACCTGTAATAGATATAGAGGTTTAAGTTGAATGGAAATAGGTTCGGTTATCACATGGCGCATACAAGTTGGTCCAAGTGTGGGTGCGGTGATTGCGCCGTTTTAAACAAGAGTAAATTCCTAATAATTATAATCAATTGTCGGGGTACAACAGAAAAGGGTGAAGTTATTACTTTAATTGGATAGTATTGTGCAGAAATGATCCGCAAACACATTAAAAGTAATTTACTCTATGATGACTTTAGGACCACATTTATAACGTTGTTAGAACAAATTAGTGTTATATAAGAATTCAGGCAATTTTCAATACCTTTTTTTTATAGATGGGCACGGTACAGTGACCCCACTACAGCTGATGGTAAGCGGAGTGGGGTGCAATAGAATGTTGATTGACGAGCGATGATTACCCCTCGGCAGTCGACATAATTGTGCAGGCATGATGGAACCAGATATACACAAGCTGATCCCGGAACGCGACACTTACGTGGGCCATTACACGGGCAGATATAAAATATATCCTACCACCTGTTTTTGACTAGTCGTCGGCTGGGTCATGTGTCCACAAAACACGACCCAAATTTTAATCGTCAAATGACAACCATCAACTCACCTCACAATCTCAATAGTGGCCCATACAATGAACAAGTAAAACACGACCGGTTTCGTCTGCATCCTGGGTTCAGCTTCGATCATCGCAAACAACACGAACGCTCGGCCGGATATTTGCAAGAAAGGCATCAAAGGTCCCCCCTGGAATATAGATACTGGTAGTATACTTAAACTGTGAAATTAAATTAATTTTCGGATTCTATCGCGGTTTTTAGTATTTTACTTTTCTCCCGACGTTTCGAAGACTTTGCAGCCTTCATGGTCACGGGGGGACTGAGGTGTTGTTCATCCGTAAAGTCAAAGTTACAATATCTACCTACGTTTTACAATTATACACCTTATTAAAAAATTTTAGCTGTTGGTGGTCCGATCTTAATCAATCAGGCAATTTGTAATTTAACATCTGGCACCCTATAGGAAATAAGTAAGATTGGAGACATGTGTTTGGTATTCACGTCGTTCCGCGCCTACCTACCTTTATGGAGACAAAAACATTACCTTATTTACGTTTTTCAATATATAAAAAGACTTGCATGATCTAAAAATTCTTACATGCTACTCTCAATACGGCAGTGGCGAAGCGTGAAATTTTTTGTAAGGAAACCTGACCCAACATATAGAAAATTATTGTTCTAAGGATTATATGGAACCTCACGGGAAGCTTTCAAATAAAAAAAGAATCTCCAAAATTGGTACACCTAGTCAAAAGTTCTGAGGGAATTAAAAAAAATGCAGTCGAATTAAGAACCTCCTTCATTTTTTGAAGTCTGAATTAATAATCAGATTATACGATAGGTAAGCCGAAAGGAATCGTGTTAATGGACCCTTTACCACTGCCTTAGGGTGTAAAGTTAGTAACCTCACCTTAGTATACCCGAACAACGGATGCATGACTTCCAGATACTGCATGAGCTGCAGGAACTTCATGGCGGGTCCGACGTGTTCGTACGTGTCCGCCACCGAGTCGTACTCCAGTTTCGCATACCGCACACCCATCACCGCGAGCACGTACATAAAGCCCACGAATTGGAACAGGTTGTATATAATCAGGTACACCTTCTTGTAGTCTTCTGAAAGCATTTTGGTGGTCGGTAATGCTTTACGAAGGTTTCGCGTCGGTCTGAGAATTCAGATTCTCAAATTTTTGACGTGGTTCCGTTTTAATGGCACTCCACTAAGTTCCAGTAGATACTTGATGTTAGATTTAAATTATTTTAAGTAATTGAGGCGGATTTATTGACTATTGTTTTACTAATACTGGTATAAACTGTAATAAGATGCGGAATAATAATATAACTTTTCTGACCCCGCAGGTTAGGGTCGCAGCTTTAATTACTTACTTATACATTAGTGTTTATTTTATACTAGTTGTGCCCACAGCGTCGTTTACGTGGACAGTGGCGTGCCTAACTACATCCCTGAAGGCTTGTTGTAAATTCATAGCATGGAACCCCTCGCCAGAAAAAAATTGGCAATCAATGTAGTTCACAATAAAACTATTTTTGTTTGCAAAAGCTATCTGCAAAATATCCTTTGCCACTATTTGAAGGCTTCTTGACGCCAAGGGGCCCGTAGTCAGTCCATCTAATAGTTACGCTCCTGTGTGGACCTAGACCAGAAGTTTTCAACCATTTGTTTATGCAAGCCACAAAGACCTCTTAGCTAAGGTGCCTCGGGCCATAAATGTAATCTACCTGTACTATTATATAAAGCTGAAGAGTTTGTTTGAAGCGCTAATCTCAGGAACTACTGGTTCGAATTGAAAAAATATTTTAGTGTTGGATAGCCCATTTATCAAGGAAGGCTGGAATGGCTGAAAAAAAGTTTCCCATTCTTGCAACATTTGCAAAGGCTATAATATAATTCGTATATTAGAACTAGCCAAGTCAGACCTTAGGCTTCAATATATTATCCTAAGTTATAAGACGAATTTATATTTTTAAGTTGTTATAAAATATTTTATGTTGTTAAAAATAAATTCCAGAACTGACCATTGGACTTTGAACCCATTTAGATGTCATTTATTTTGTCGTCGAAGTCAACAACCAAGGCATGTATCGTAATATTTAACTTGGCTCTCATTTCACATTTATGTCTTTGATTGGAACCGCACAAACACACATCACCCCTTTATCCCTGAAGGGGTAGACAGAGGTGCAACAAGAGCACTCACTTTTCGCCATGTGTGTTCCCATGTGATAAAGGGCAAGCCTATAACTACGAAAATTAACAATAATTAAATGACAGTTCGCACCTTTCCTGTACCCAAACTCCTCTTTATGTAGCCGGTCGTACATCCCGGGATAGTCTCTCATAACGTCACGTTTATCGTCATCACTGTCTTGTCCATCTTCAGATTTCCACAAGTCAAAGTTTATCTGAACATAATGAACAATTAAGAAAAACACAAAATTGGCTTTGAATTTGGTGATTGAAATTAAATTATTATGTTTCTTCCACCTGCTTTAAAGCACTTATCATGTGTAAATTAGGTTTGATGTGAGATAAGTTAAACATGTTGCAGAACCAATTTGCCAATATTGTTAATATTTAGATGATGTCAAATCTTTTTGGGACAATAAATAATTTGGTTACAAATGAAAATGCATGTATGTCACAAAGGTGATGTATAGACAGAGAACTAAATGCTATGCAACTATTTAAACGCTGTCTTATAACATTATTGCATATTTTAGTACCTTTTCATTTATAATGCAAATTAGAAGAATAAAACATTGTTAATATAAAAAGCCTAATCTTGAAATAACCATGTTAAAGTATTTATCAACAGCAATGGCTAAAGTATGTCTGAAGAGGTTTCTGGTGAAGTGGTGCTAAATTTCATGTCATGAGCATTTAGGGTAGACTATTTTCAGCCTATAAATTATTATAAAGTGACAAATTTCACAAATTTGTTCTATAAAATATATAAGAATAAATAATTAATAATAATTGTCATAAGTAATGCCGAATTTTACATTGGCTTTTACATTTTAGTTGGCTTATGCATATAATCCCTAAAATTTTGAGATGGTGGATATTACAACTACATTTAAAGCTATATTATTTTTTTTCTTCTATTTAGAAAAACTAATAATAAGTGAAATATAATTTTAAGGTGGCTAAAATAAAAAATTGCCCACAATTTTAATTTTGCATAATTAAATAAACCATATAATGGTGTGAGTGACCTTTGCTACACATAAGTTTACGTTTAACCAAAGTTTGTGCAAAACAAAAAAAAACTAACATTGCTTTGGTTAACCCACAGATCAAAGCAAAGATCTTAGCATGATAGTCATATTGCATAGGCAACACATGTGACTATGACACCGAGAAATCTAATGTGATTCTAAACATTAATAAAAGAATAATTATTAAATAGGAAAATAACATAACATTCATAATTTAATAGTCCCCAAGAACAAAATCTCATCTGGAAAATGTGACTAGTGCAGTGTGCAGTTTTAAGTTAGGTGAAAAATCAATTACTCACCTCAAAATAGGAATAAAATTTTTGATGACAGTTAAATTTTTGATATTAATCAATAATTTTGAAATATGTAATTGATATTTATATTTTAAATTAACACTGTCACACTGCAACTAGAGATTTTGCAGATGAGATTTTGTTTTGGGGACTGGGATTGGGGGCTATAGACAAATTGCATTCCAATATTAAGAAAATGTATCCTATGATTAAGTGTTATTCATATTTTAAGCTTTTTAAATTCCAAATAATTGCATCCCTAGTCACAAGAATTATAATTGGTAATGAGAAAATCTTTTGGACAAAAGGTTGTTCCACTTTTAAAATACTAAAAAAAAAACACCTTTGTTAAATTAAGCATTGTTTTCATACATTTGTTTGTATATTTATATAGCATAAAGGTCGCTTAGTTCATATGAGTAAATGATAAAAGGAAAAAAGGATTGTGATTGTTACCTTTAGCCAGGCTGGTTTCTGTGGTTGAGCCGTAACTCGGGGCCACCATGCTGGCTTCTCTTTTTGTAACAACAGCTCCACTCTGTTGTCAAACACGCGGACTGTTGTAGCCTGCTCGCCATCAGAGCTGGTCTATGGACAATAAAACAGAACCAATAGTTATTATATTAAGCTTCTCATGAATGGTGGTTATTCAGTTTTCACCCCTTAAATACTATGGTGTTATTCATTCTAGATTGATTGGGTGTGATCCCAACTTGATTTCCTTAGAGAAATTAAATAAAAAAATGTAAAATATCTAACATGCAAATGTGTTGTTCGCTTCAATGATTTATAAATAAGGCCATTACAATTCATTGCAATGCATATCAATACAGAGGTCGAAGTACATGCGTCCAATTAATGATTAAATCCTGTACTTATGCTTAGATATACTTTACTGATAAAAAGATAAACCAACATAAAATCGAGCATTTAAATGTTTCAAAATAAATTTCCTTAATTAAACAGGAAGCACTTACCGTTTTTATAGGAGAAAATAAGTCCAAGCTAAATTCATATTGACTGTCTCCGCGCGCACCGGTGCCTTGAGCAGAGAATTTTACATTGTTTTCCAGAACTTTCACTTCAGGTTTAATAACATTTTTTAAATCAATTTTTAATGATACAGAACTTTCTGTCTGTGCCCAATACACAAACGGACTTGGAACCACCATTATAATTTATTTTTAAGAGCATACGCGGAATACCTTTGCCATAAAACCAAAACCGAAAATTTAACTTCGATTTTGCTGTCAAGTGTCAACTCCTTTTTTTTCCTCCAGAGGACAGGCCAAGACTTTCGACCATACTGCCTAGTCTTAGGTATGTGTCAACTCTGCAGTTGCTGTCAGTTTTTTTTATTTTTTTTATTACGGCTTTGGAGATAAGTCCAGTATGCCCTTAGATTATGCCCATCTGCGTTCAGTTCTCAGCAATATTTTTACAATAACTTTTTGGATCGAACCCGCGATAAATGCTGCTACAAGAAAAGTAGCTAGATTTTCCGACAACCTTTTTTTATAAATAAAGCATTCTATATTTTTTGCTGTTTCAGGCGATCTTATAAACGTATTTATTCGGGTAATTAACTATCTATATTATAGTATAAAATGTATATAACGTTTATTTGCTTTGAGTCTTTTTTTCAAAGCACTAACCACATATAAAAAAATCTGCTAACAGAGCGGGCTAAAAACTCATGTTTCAGATATAAATCTAGTAGATTTACTTTATTGGTCGATTTATCCGATTAATAGAGGTCTCTACAAAAACATTGATCACATCGACTAGGTGTCTATTGCATTTTCAGTTATTTCTCTAGTCTCTATCTATCTGTCAAAAAGCCGTTTGCACCTCTGATGGGTATCGCGTTATTGTAAAAATTCTCAATAAAATATTTTTTCTTTACGATTCAGTACGTTTGCTGATAACTAAAAATGGTTTGAATAACACTATTCGCCGTAAAATATATAAAGTGGCTGTGCGTTGACTCTTATAGAAATTGTAAACAAATCCAAAATGTCCGTTCCTACCACTGGGCTGAGCAAATTGAAAAAGAAACATATTCGTGTGAAACATCAAAAAGTGAAGCTATTTCGTGCTAATGAACCGTTACTCTCTGTTTTCATGTGGGGTGTGAATCATACGGTAATATTTTTAATTTTTTTTTCTTTAACAATTATGGCGGGCGGCTAATCCTATTTGAGTTCTCATCGGTCTCGCAATATCATTATGTCATTTACCTCAATACTGGTTTGTTGTGGTTTTGTACTGTTTACATCCGAATAGCCGTGCTAATGTTTCTTTAAGTTTGTCCTAACTATATCTGGCACAATGTCAATCAAAATTATTTGATCTTGCCACTGAATATAAATAGACTAATAAATTTTACGACGTTCGATATGAGATTGTTAGCTTCACGACGTGCAGTGCTAAGTGTGGCATCAGGCTGATGCAACTGTATGCATGCATGGACCATCTCTCATGTGTGAGAGATGGTCCATGCATGCATACACTGAACATAATCCCAATATTGAAACTCTTATCACCTTTTTTATAGTTTTCTCGTAGTTTTGTTTAAACATTTATATTTTTTTATGTAATCCCATATACTTTACATTGAAGAAATAATCCAGGAATATGTGCATTCTTCTCATGGTGATGTCTCTTGTAACCTGTGAATCAGACCTATTTTATAGTTTCATATACTCTTCTTTAGATAATGCCTAGAGAACAGTTTAGAAGTAAACTTTCCAATAAGTAAAGCTGTAATTTTAATATAATTATGTTCATATTTTGTCCTTCCTCTTAGTAATATTGGGTATAATTTTTTCATAGGTAATGCTTGTTAGCACAGGAAGTTATGTTATAAGGAAAAAAAATTGCAATTGCATTATAGGATAAATCACTGGTGTATGTTACAAGACATTTTAATTAATAGTGTTATATTCATTAATAAATTAATTTTAAAAAAATCTGATGAAATTGTTGTCATCAGCATCAATATTGATTGATTATAAAATAAACACTTATTGAAATAATGTATATTGATCATTACATTATGGCCTAACTTTATTCTGATTGCTTTATATCTGTGTTCAATCCAGAGATAATGTTGGAGTAAGATTTTTGAATTTTGATTGTAAATATAGTCTATCTCTTACCAATCCAATTAATTTAGAATGCCCATTTACTAAATATAATTAGGTCTTAAAATCTCATATTATTAAACTAGGAAACTAAATAAAGCAAGGTGTATCTAAAAGTTACATAAATTGACATGATGTTATTGTATATAATGATCCATGATGCAATTAACTCTTGGTCTCTCGTGGCTCGCCGGCGAGCCAAGACAGCTACATGACATTTGCGTGTGTCACGGGATTATAACCTTGTATACTACATAATAAGGTTATTTTTCCGTCACACGCGTAGCTGTCAATGTTTGGCGGCAAACATTCAGCTACCTGTACATATTTGAAAATAAAATTTTGACAAGTCATGACGGGTTAAATCAATATACAGTTTTCTATACCAGACTAATGAACTCACTTGTTTATTGACATCACCATTATTGACAGTCTGTGGTATTTTTACCATTTTATTTATGAATCATGTTAGTGGAGAAGTTAAAGATATTAATGAGAATAAGGATGTAATAATAAATGTAGAATGTGTTGTCAATGGTGGTCTTAGAAGTTAGCAAACAATCTCTCAGGGCCCCCCATTCTTCCTCCCTAACTCTCTTCCCACATCTCATCACCACTCCCATTTTTTCTTTGGGCCCCTGCAGTCTCCAAGCTGAGGGAGTCTAGTATCCCGTTCGCAGGCTTTGCCCAGTTTAGACTGCAAGGCATCTAAAAAGGAAACCTCTTGGGGCCTTACATGTGCAAATAACAAAGAAAAAGCATACTCTATTGGTAATTGGATTAAAAGGCCTTGCACAAAATTCTACTGAATAATATAACTGCTCCATCCTCGCTTTACTAAAACGTAAATCTAGTAACCCAAAACTATTTTTATGGACCAGACAATCATTGCATGTGACCGGAGATTAAAAACGCCAGTTTCTTTGTCTCATAGATAGCTTCTCATATCATTTGTCACCCAGAACCTCATATGAGTTAACTAACTTCAAGCTGACTATGACTGCATTCACACTACACTTCATCCACTACATTGTTCTACCCACCTTAATACAAATGGAACAAGACCTAATTTATACAATTTAATTAATGATAAACTAGATAATTTCTTTGAACACTGTAGGTCTTCTGTTATAGCAATATGTTATACATTAACAGTGGTAATGGGGTCATTTAGTAGAGTAGGTGTACTGCTTGGTTGCCTGCCTCCACCTTTAGGAATAGGCAGGAAGTATGTAAGACATTCTCGAAAAGGTACCATCTATTCCGGGCGACTCAATGTTGGGTTTTTATGGCAGGGTAGCCCAACATAACCCCTTAGTTGCCCCTCACAATGGCTGGCAGTAGTAATAAGGCACTTTCTCCGCGAAACCAAAAAAAAGGTTTCGGTTAGTTGCACACTGCTTAGATCATCATGGCTGACACTTACTTTTGAGGCCTACATTCAGAAGGGGACAGTGATAAGTCAGCTGAGATTGATGTTATAACATATTTTTTTTTTCAGATAAATGAACTTAGCCATGTCTCAATACCTGTCATGCTGCTGCCCGATGACTTCAGAGCTTACTCAAAGCTCAAAGTTGACAATCATTTATTTAATAAGTAAGTTATTTATAATTTTTACAGCATGCAAGTTTTCTCTAAGCATAAAGAGACCGCTAGCATATTTCGAGGGTAAAAAATTTTCTTTGTAATCATTTTGTTAGTAAACTATATAGAATTGGCCTTTGTAAAATAATAAAAAAAAGTAAGATCTCTGTAGATATGTGCAATTTGAAGGTAAATTGTTTATCCCTTGTTGACTACAATCTACAAGGGATGTGTGTCTTATAAACTTTTTAATATATTTTATACATGTTTATGATTGTAATTTAAGATGTTGATACTTATACACTTTTGTAAATTTTATCTAAAATTAGATCATATTTATGAAGGTCCATTTATTTGATAAGATCAAATATATTTTCATTCATCATAAGATTCATTGAGATTGGTTTGTCATTGGACAATGATCCAATATATTAACGAACTTATTGCCCAATATGATTTCTATAGAGTATTATTAAAAAGGTCTCTTCAGACGTAATTCTGTAATGCTATCCGTTATCCGTTCGGCGAAAAGACCCCTAGCATGAGCAATAACCTCTATAAACATAAAAATATATTTATTTTGCAAATATGGGTAACACACATGATTACACATTAGATTATTTAGAGCAACTAATAAAAATAGGTATGCCACGCTTAATTACATAAGAAAATGAAAAAAATAAATACATATCAGTCACAATATGCTAATAGGTCAAATTTATGTAAATTAAGATGTTCAAAGTAAAAAAACAACAAATTTTGGATATTTACATAATATGTGCGTGTATTTCTTTATTTGTCAGTATATGCGATGCCATATTCCGACGTGAAGCATTAAGCTAGGTTACAGGGTATGTTACGCGTATTGCAGTTTGGAATTTGTGCCCGATATAGCGATAGATTCGCCCCCCATCAGGTCATGGGAGCGGAACACACATAGCGAAAATCTGTACGTTTCATGTATGTTTTCTTATATGTTTTATCGTATATTATAATCAAAAAACACTAAAATTTGTATAATATAGAATTAGAATAGTCATGTTAATTAATAATAATAGACGTGATAAAAGCACCACTGATTATAATTTAAGTTCAAATTTGTTGACTGGATATACTTTAGAGTGACTTACATTTCAAATTTATCAAATTAGTGTTTTGATACGTTACACCAGTTTCCTCCGTCTACACTAAGCGTATCCGATACGCGGTGATGTTCGGTTCGCTCGGAGGTTACGATGTATGGACGCAATATAATAAGAATGCATAAGGTATTATAGATATGCATAAGTATAAAAATGGTCACCAAATGATTAGGTGGGTGTTCTCATTTCATAACTTGTATATTTTTATGGAAAATCCCTAATAGGTAATGTCACAGTGTAGCGAGTAGGCAGAAATGATATCGTAAATAATTGTTGCAGAGAAAACATGCCATCCCATTTCAAGGTGAAAGAGTACTGCCCACTGGTGTTCAGGAATTTGCGGGAAAGGTTCGGCATCGACGACATAGACTACAAAGAATCGCTCACAAGGTAACGCAAATATACGAGAACAGTACACCACTCCGGCACGAGTGATTGCTAACATAACAAAAAAAATATCTTTATTTGTCATATTATGTATAAATTATTTATTTATTATTTTTAAATTCCCTTATAATTGGCTCTGGCTTCCACGGTCCCATCCCGTCCTGTGGTCCCTAGGTTTAGAAAGCCAGATAAGTACCTGTGCTGTAAGGCTCTGAAGCGGGCTAGCGCGACGCTGCGGCGCTCGGCGACGGCGCCCTCCGGTGTCGCCGATATGAAACAGGAGACACACCAAGAGAGCATATTCCAAGATGCGAGCGCGTTCGTCAAACGCGGTCTGACAATTAAACGCCTGAGGTCAGCCGACTTTTGGAGTACGATTTTGTTGCAGTTTTATTTTTTCAAAAATAACAAGTATGTAGTGTGCCTTACGAACTGACACGGCGATCATTAGCATATCCCACGACCACACTGGTTCTATGACTCATTGATTACCCTAATGTCTAACCGCCTGAGGTTTTACGGTTGTCGTATATGTTATGAATAATTGAGTTTGGATTTGGTTTTGCCATTTTTCGTTCATTTTCAAATATAATTGTCCCGCATTGTTATGTAAATCGCATTTTCCCGGCGAGGTTTTTTGTCATTCCTTTGGTTCATTTTGATTTTAAGAAGCCGATGAAATGTGACAAAAAAATAATATAGAAGTGTTTTATTATGTTTAAAACAGCTGTAGACGTCGGTTTAATGTCTCCTCGTGCTAAAATTTGTCGTCTTGCCAACGCAGATCCCTGTTATTGACCTTTCCCCTCGTGCTCCTTAATATATCCACAAGACACGAAACGTTCAGTAAGGCATCTTTGTACAATAGCATATTCGCACTGAGCACACAACACATTGTACATAGAATATCGTCGACGGAGTTTGGTGTATCGTGCGACGGCTATTAAAGATGAAGTTGTCTCACTGGCGCACTCTATATCATCTTCGTTCCACATGCCTAATGTTTTTATTTCTTTATTTATACACTAACGATAATGTACAATATTGCAATAGCACACGGTTTGAGAATATACCCACATTGGGTAAGTATATAATGTTTTATTCACATTTTATAAGAACCGGAGTGCATACCACGCTACACATAAATCACGCTTGAAGACCGGAAACAATACAACAGTTTTATTTGTATACTAAAATCTGTACAACCTTGGAAATTACGTCATGTGTTTTACGCAGTTATGTTTCTGTAAAGTGAAGGTCACGGGGCAAGAAACTTATTGGAATGAAGTATATTGTTTATTACGACCAGTGGCTATGAAAGGACGAACCTTTTGGTATTGGAGACAAATCTATCACGTATTTTGATTGTTGATATAAAAGATCTTGATTTTATTTCGAAGCTACTATTCGAATATTTAAAGAAACTAACATAACACAAATAGATGTGCTAAAATTACAGGGTTTACCGTAGCAATAAAAGATAAATCTAAATGTGTTGAGAAAGACAACATGATAAGAATATAAACGCAAAATTTGCACGTATATAAAACTAAATTAGGTTTTGTGAACAAAATTGAATCATTCGTGACGATTCTACACATTGTTTAGATATGAACTATGATTAAGTGGAGATGGAAATTGTTCTTGTTTAGTATTCCTTATGTATTTGAACTACTTTTGGCTGTAAGAGGTCAGGGTCTCGTGCACGTGCTGTTAATTGGTTATTACGACTCGTTAATGGGTACGTTAGATGAATTGTGTAGACAAAAATTAAAAACTAAGAATACTCCATATGGATATTTATGAAATCTTAAGATTCCTAGGTACATGTAACTCGAAATTGCGTGAGAGATAGTGCTGTAATGTAGGATCTGTGATCATTTCCATTGGAATTTTCTCACAATAAATTGCCTTTTGTATACATTTAAAAATTAGTACTTACTAAACTATGCAATCGTTTGGTGTTTTATCGGAAACGCTATTTTGTGCATTGCGGATATTTTCAATATCGACACTAAGATACACAAATTGATCTAAAATATTCAGTAAGTTGTATATCCGGCAATAAATATGCTGAGTAACAAATCTTAATAAACTACATCCGATAAAAAATATAACTAATATTCCGTATAACTATAAGAACATTATTATTATTGACTGCAGGAAATATAGGAATACTGATTAGTTGCAACTTGCAACGAAACAACTGACACTATTTTCAAAGTAATATGAAAAATATATATATTAAAAAAACCGTGAAAATTTTCTGTTCATCACGTCATCACAACGGATTTCAAATGGAGTTTCTTATTTATGCTATTCTCAATGAACCTAAAGATAAAAATATGTATCGTTTACATTCTTTCTGAATGAAGATATAATTGTGCTGTAATATTCGTTTTTTTTTTACGGTCAAATGTTTAACAATAGCACATAATCGTTTGTCTATAAGAACATATTATTAGGTACCATCTTGCATAGTTATTATACGTTAATCTTGTCACCAGGTCTCAACCAATCCCTGACGATTCTTCGGGAAAATCCGGTGCGAAGTTCTACCAAAGTTACGATCGACTGTTCATTCTGAAAACCCTCACCTCTGAAGAAGTCGAGAGAATGCACTCATTCCTCAAACATTATCATCCTGTAAGTTGCTATGTTTTATACTCCTACTTTGATTTAAGAATACATCTACAAACATTTCGGAAATAGGTATTATGGCAACGTACATATGTGAATTTTAGTAAACAACTGAATAAGGAAGTTCTTGAGTTTCTGATTTGTTAAATGGATGTTCTTATTGAGTAAAATCCGTGACTGACACGTATTTTCCAAAGACGTAATAAACCCGACAATAGTAAAAACAATGAAACATGTTCAAAATTTAAATATTTAGACAAAACTACTCGTTTTTAAATATTTTTTTGTGGATAACTTCTCTAGTAAATATAGATTTTAACAAGTTACCCGTTGAGTCATTCTCCTATCTGTCATGAAGGTAAATTGTTTTCATGATAAATATGAATCACTATCGAGATTAAAAGATTATTTGTCCGAGCCAAAGCATTTGATATCATTCTGTAAACTTGATAATCGATTGTCATACTGTGGTGTTTCCTACTTTATGATACTGTGAATGTTATCGGCGCTTGCGCAGTTCATGAGCACTCAAATGTGTTTAAAAAATATTTGTATGATTGGCAACGGGTGGGATTTATGTAGAAGAGTTTTTTTTTACGATTTAAAATCTTATTACTAAATTTTAAATTAATTTCGTATTGTAGGAATGTATAATTGTTTGGAAATGTTTTGTTATATTTTGAGTAAGTTTAATATAATATTTTAGAATACAAACATGAGCGAACAAGATAAAGAAAAGAAATTGATTGCCAGATATGTACTAAGCATAGATCTGAGTAACGAGCGATAAATATTGACGCTTTTCAATATTCTCAAAAGTATTTTGATAAATGCATGCAAATATGTATAAATATATACCTATATAATATTTATCAGGACATATTTGAAGTGTTACCATGCTAATTCTATCCGTATTGAAAATTTTCTGAAAGTGTTACCTATCGTCTGGGTAAAGCGATGTCATGTTTGAAAACAGGTTTCGGTAAACCAGTTTCTACTTGCGGAAAAGGAAAACATGAATTCTCGAATTTTGAAAGTTCTTTGTTTTCAAACGGAAGATACTTCGCATTAAAAATTGCGGAAGTTATTCGTAGCCCAATGCCTAAACAAAATATAACTGTTTTGGTTTTTCTCGTATTTCCCTGAATGTTAACGCATTTTCTATCACATATTATCATATTCTTATATATTGCATACAATAAGTACGACTGTCTCAGTGGAGTATACTTGGGTTTTCCTACTCAGTGTTAGCCCGGTATGTCGATTTTGGCCTCATAAACCGATAGGCTCGTCCCTTATCATATCATGGGACGGAATACGCACGTCGCACGTGCACCGGTTGTACATTTTACCTGCCTGTTCTGGGATAAAGAGCGTGTGTGTATGTGTCATCATGCAAGATAACATATCATATGTAATATTATCATTTTTCTGGAATATCATTTGCAAAGAAAGATACAATGTAAATTATCTAAAGCCATCTCCCTTTCCAAGGAACTTTATTATTTTTATCGATTGTTAGACGATTTCTTGTTATTGAACAGAATATTCGATAACATTTAGTTTATCTTATCTAGTTGTGGATTAGTTAGAATACAATAAGTAATTTAGTTCTTTATGATTTTATGGGATGTGATTGTTTTTCGTAATGGAAAACCCCATCCTAATCGGATTAGTATTTTTTTTAGAAACTCGCCGACATACAAACTTGCATACGACTTGCTTGCGACTCAATAATATTATTATGTGCACATTCGTTGCTCATTACACATTTTCAAGCAACTTGTACAAAAATATCACTTTTTCTATTTTACGGCATGACTTCGAACCCTGGAGGATTTCGTCGTGACAGTGGTTATGGAACCCAATTAGTACCTACCCGAAACGAACCCGGGACCTCTGAATATGCAGCTCATTTGCTTCACAGTTGGACTTTAGTTTTTACTATATTTATATAGTGATCAGAATTATTTTGGAGATGCAAGATTGATACTTACATTTCCTAATACATACGTAAAACATACATTTTTTAATGCCTTAATAGGCAAATGAGCCAGCAGTCCGCTTGATGGTAAGCATTATCCTCCACCAATGAACTTTGTAATGCCAGAGGGCCAAGCCGTTACCTACCGATATTACAGTAGTTGGGAATGAGTGACTTAGATTTTATCATGTTGGCAACGCCCTTGGATTTTATGACCCCTTCATATACAAACGATTGTTAAGTAAACGCTAATATCATCCTTATTGTTAAGATATTGACACATTGATAACGTGTTGAATAATGCGTCAATACACTTTAGATATATTGTGATGTGTGACGTTCTCAAGGAGAATAAAATAATCTAAAAAACACTTTAGATTGTATAAAAATGTACAGTATACATATCTTTTATAGTATACTATATTCAAGGAAGAAATAAAAATTAAAACTAATATCATAATGTGGATTTATTATTTAACTAAACTTTGATGCAATTAAGTTTTATGCCTTGTTGTTATTAACAAGTAATGATTGACATATAGCATTATTGTATTCATTTACAGAGTGAGAAATGACAAAAGGTAGACAAAGAATATTAGTGTCGGATGGAAGTATAGTTTTCGGTTTCGGCGCAAATAATCATTTTCGGTCTAGTTTCGGTCTCGGCAGAAAGCTGCCGAAACTGAAACTACATTCCCAAGCCTTTATCGCACGAATAGTTTAGTGAAAAAAAAAATAATAAAACGCAAAATTCTGTAGGATCTGCAAATAAACCAATATCTATTGATTTCTTCATTGACTATATTTTATATATGAATATGGCCCTATTTCATCCCATATCTAGAAATATAAATTTAAAATTGATACATTTATATATTTTTGTAGATAAACTTAAAACGTGAAAGTTGTTTCATTAAGGCTCAGCTTGTAGTTATACAAAAAATATAAACTGTATTTTGAATAATTGTGATACAAATGAAATCAAAGATAAAGTCAACCCATCATTATTGCATTCCACTCCCCTTGTCAATTTTTATGAGTTTATAATTATTTGCATTCAATAACATCAAAAGACAAAAACCGAAGACATTCATAATGTAACAATAAAACGAATATAAGCTGTATTGTGTTAATGTAAATAGATTTGTTAAATAATGTTCTAGCTAATGTAGAGCCACTTTAGATAGTAAAATGTTACTGACATCATTCTTTTTAAAATGTTTAGTTTTACATAAATAAAAATAGATTTTATTTAGTTGCAAAATGAACTTGTTTCCTAATTCTTCTGAAAACATAATTTAGTTAAGTCTCAACCAATAATCTAAATAAATCTCTATGAACAAATAAACAATGTGCAAATCGGAATTAAACTTTATGTACTAACTTTATACACCTATATTAAAACAAAACATTTAAAGATTTGTATCAAAATCAAGTTTCGGCCTAATGTCATTAGGAAACGAAACCGAATTTCGGTGAATAACTATTTTCCTACACTCAAGAATCTTTGATTTATATGTTTAGTAATAGTATACAATCCCCAATTTTGTATGTACAATCAGCAAAGTTGGCGGTCGACCACCCTAAGGGTCAAAATAACTTGGCAAATTTGTTTTACTACGTTTGGGAGGCGGGGTTTCGGATCGATTGCATAGATCGATATCAGTCGTAAGTCTGGCTGGCTACCTGCAATGACGTTACGTAACACAACCGAACCGCTGCTGAGTGTATAATAGAAAACGAAATTACAATTGATGCGCGCACGTCTATGCTATGACGATAATTTCTATACTTGTAAGATGCATATCGTCGGCGTAAAGAACGTAATAACAAAAGTTTTATAGTTTGGAGACAATCGCAATTTACAGTGTTTTTATTGTTGAATTTTTTGGCATTATTTTTTAATAAATGAGAAACGACATTACGTTAATTATTTTATATCATACTAGCTTCCGCTCGCAGCTTCGCCCGCGTGGATTTCGGACTTCAAGAGTTCAGTAGACAAATATAATGAGAAAGCTTCGAACTGCTAAGCTATCGGGAGTTACACGTGTTATTGTGAGTCAACCATAAAAGATAGACATATGCTGTCGTGGGATATTTTTACATAATTTTAAGGAGAACATTTCCGTCATACATGATTTCTGTGTAGCTTTAACCATTAAGCTTGCACACGCGACGGAAGCTTAAAAATGGAGTAACTTCTCCCGTTTTCCCAACATTTCCCTTCACTGCTCTGCTCCTATTCATTGTAGCGTGATGAAAAGTATACTATAACCAGCACAGGAGTATGACAAATAATTGTACCAAGTTTCGTTAAAATCCGTCGAGTAGTTTTTGTTTCTATAACGGTTATACAGACAGACAGACAGACAAAATTTTTACTAATTGCATTTTTAGCATCAGTATCGATCCCTAATCACCCCCTGATAGTTATTTTGGAAATATATTTCATGTACAGAATTGACATCTCTACAGATTTATTATAAGTATAGAAGATATGCAAAAGTAGCTCAAAAATTGTCCATAACGAAAACACGCATTTTAAAGTAAAACAAAAGAAATAATATCGTGAAGCCAACCAAATAACTAATGATATATTAAATTTTGTGACTGTTCAATTTAGTCGGGTCCGCGATATCACTTTTGTTGAGTTTCAGAACGCGACATTACATTATTATATTCTGTGCTCCAACGCACACTGCTTTGATGTTAGGAACACACCTACATTGCTTAGACAAACAACAGTGAACTTTATACAATAGCAATAAAGCTCAAATTGACTCTACGTATTAGTTAGAAAACGTTTGTATGGGAAATATAAAAATGCTGTTTTGAGGATTTTCCCGGCAATTATTCGAATTTTTCTCACCTTTTAAACCTTCCCTAGACCTCCACGAATAATTCAAGACCAAGATAAGATAAATCCGTTCAGCCGTTCTCGAGTTTTAGCGAGACTAACGAACAGCAATTCATTTTTATATATATAGATTATGTGCCTGATTACCTTCTTTTTAACTTTTAACAAACCAAACTTTATGTTGTATTCAAAAAATAATCATTTTATGATTAGCTACTTTTTTAAGCCGTTTTTTTAGTTTTCGGTCTCTTTAAACCCATAGTCTATAATTAATTTATTAAATAAATTCAATGGCTGCATAATATTATGATTGAATTTTGAATCGTAAAAATTTAAACTGTTCAGTTTATTCAATTCGTTCAATAATTCATTGTAAAACGCTCTTTTTACAGTAAACATTATATTAGCAAAATAATTACAGAATACAATTTTAGACATTCTTTTGACAACGTCCAGCCAGAGAGAATAATAATAGAATAGTCGCCGCGTGACATATCTTCTCTTCTGCCAGCCAGACCGCGGAGCCGAATATTTCCGGAAACGCCTGATGTCATCGGTTAGGATAACGCCACGTAACATCGGCCATCCTGCAAAGTGAATACCGTAAGGTATTCACAAAAATAAATTTGAGAAAGTAGAACTGAATTGGGTACCTATATTTTTAAACAAATAGGGCCCAGCAACACAAATCAGAATGCTCATGTCTGCACACAGAATATGATCAGAATGCTCATGACTATAGACAGAATATGATCACAGACAATGAATGACAGAATATGTTCATGGTCACAGACAGAATATGATCAGAATGCTCATGGCTACAGACAGAATATGATCAGAATGCTCATGATTACAGACAAAATATGATCAGAATGCTCATGATTACAGACAGAATATGACCAGAATGGTCATGGCTACAGACAGAATATGATCAAAAGGCTCACGGCCACAGACAGATCAGATTAAATAAAATAAACAGTTACGCACGTTCGCATTGTCAGCCTGAAGTGTTGCGCCACCGATTTGACTTCACATGACTCCATTCATTCCTGTCTCCAATGATTTAGTTTCTAAGAAAACATCCTCTCCAGTGAGCCAAGCAGCAGGCATAACGAAGTTTTTGTTATGAATGTCGTGAATCGTACTAATGTGCAGACATCAATTCCATATGCATTCCCAACATATTTACTTCAACAGACGTAGACGTTGCCATGGTAACTAAAAATCTGAGAATCTGGTAATTTTAATTTTGGCATTCAATGATTCATCACAGATTTATTCCGATAGTTCTCTTCACATTCGAATTCAATGTAACTTCAAATTATCATTTGTATAATCCCACTTCTGAATGTAAAACGCTCTTTTACAGTAAACATTATATTAGCAAAATAATTACAGAATACAATTTTAGACATTCTTTTGACAACGTCCAGCCAGAGAGAATAATAATAGAATAGTCGCCGCGTGACATATCTTCTCTTCTGCCAGCCAGACCGCGGAGCCGAATATTTCCGGAAACGCCTGATGTCATCGGTTAGGATAACGCCACGTAACATCATATTATAATAATAAATCATAGTTAATAGATTTCATTATTTGAATTGTTATTTTATTTCATTTCAAAAACTTAGACGATAACATTTTATTCCAATCTCTGTATTTACAAATATGTATTAACATTAAAGTTAAAATAATTGACCTAAAATTATTAGCTTCTTGGAAATATTGTTTTCTTTTATTTCCTCTTAATGATCTTTTTTTATCTTAAATATGAATAGTTTTTGAGTTAATAACGAAATACCTTTTTTTCATCCTAATTTGAACTATTTAACACCTTTTTGAAGTAGTTATTTGGACTATTTATCGGTATGCAGCGATTATTATTTATTAAATTTGAGGCGAGTTTAAAGATTTTATGTGTAGGCGGTAATATGCTTTTATTAGAGTAATATTGAAAGGCCAACATTTTTATTGCTGCAGATGTTGTTTGAAAAAAATAAATATATCACATAAAAATGGTTTGTTAAAGAGCGCATTTTTTTATCAATGTTTGTATTGACACCGGTCTTACGTGGACGCATTTATCGTTAAACTGAGTCTATTGTTATGCTATTGAATTTAGAGGCATTTAAAGATTATAAGTGTAGGCGTTGATTTGAATTCTTATTACAGTAATATTTGCAAGGCTAACATTTTATTGCTGCACATGTCCAGTTTGTAAATTTTAGTTACTTTCTTTAGCCAATTATTTAGTTTTCGCTCAGTTAAAACCCAAAGTCTATAATCAACTTACAGTTATTGATTTTTTTTTACCGATTTAATAGCTGCATATTATGATTGAATTTTGAATTATAAAAATTACTTAAACTAATTACTTAATCATTCACATAATCATAAATTATTGTTATTCGTTTCATTATTACAAATTATTATATTTTTTCTCAAATTTTTTTATGCTTTTTTGAACATTTTATTTACTTTTAAAAGGACATGTCCGTTTTTTGTATGGGCGCTGGTTTTTTGTTTCGAATAAATTCCAACCAACCTCAAACTTATTGAATAATAATGTGCCAAAAATTAGTAACTTGGAGTCATTACAATAATAATTTTAGACCCTTCATTGATAAGAAAAATAAGAAAAAAAAGTCATGGCTGAGTAATTCATACAAATAATTTCATGATTCGTCAAAAGATATAACTACCTGTTTTTTAACAAAAGTAACTGTTATAATTATCATTTGCGGATATAAAGGGAAAAAAATTTAAAAATAAGAAAATTTGAAAAAATGTTATTCGCAGTAATTATTTTCAGAGATAACTAAACAAGATTTTTGATTACTTAACTTTTTTCGGGATGCCTTCCAAATGTAATAACGTTTATATTTGCATAAATTTAAGCATTTTAAGTGTAAAATTTAAAGTAAATATTTTTTTTAAAATCTCACAATCAAATCTTTCAAATAAAATGATTTATTTCAATAGGCTCGTTTTGTGAACCAGTCGATGAGGCTCACGCACATATCGCTACGATATATAATTATCAATAGTTAAAATCGAATATAGTAGATAATATATTTGCAATACCAACAAATAATGAGATACACATGTAAAATGAAATTTCGTAGAAAGTCTATGTAAATAAAACACATTTTTTTGTTACTTCAGTGATATGATTTAATTGTATTCATTACAAGTTTGATACGCTCAGCAGGCAGGTTGAGTAGAGTGTGCGCTCTGGATCGGTTAGCGATGGAGCTCTCATCCGCATCCTAGTGTATCCATCGAGGGACAGTGGTTCTCTGTAATACAATTAAATTATATATTAATTACTAAAATCTATTATTCTAATAATATTTTAACGTAATGACTACAGTGCCAAAATAATAAAATTTATATGGGAGCAGAACGCCAGTGCGGCCGACACAAAATACGTGGGTCAAGTACGAAATAATCCAAATTCAGTAAAAAAAAAATCAGCTCTGTTTTCCATAATTGCACACATATTATTGAGATAAAAATCCCAAATTGCATTAAATCGGATTGTAATTCTACTTTAATTCAGTGCTACATATTATGTAGTTGTAAAAGAAACAATAATAACAGAAACCTCTGGGTTAAACTGGGTGGAACTTAAACGTCTATAAGCGGAACTTACAAACGCGCCGACATAGTTAATTACTCTAGTAAGAAATCATAATACCACTACTTAAAATCTTTAAACTCGTCTAAATTCAATAAACAATGGCTGCCGCTATCCGATAAAGGCGTCGACGTGGAACCGGGGTTAACAAAAACATAAAAAAATGTCGTCCTCTAACAAAGACCCTTTTATGTGAAATCTTTACACTTTCTAAACTGCACATGTGCAGCAATAAAAATGTTGGCTATGCAATATTACTGTAATAAAAACAAATTACCGCCTATACATAAATTAATTATACTCGTCTATATTTTTGGCATTAAATAAAAATTATTAATAAAGGAGATAGAATTTCGGGCGTCGTGTCTTCTTTAAATTGGAAATTTCCTCCTTATTTCTTAAATATTTATATTTTTTAAGTTATCGAAGAACCTCTTTATCCTCTTAATAACAAATGTATTTTTTAAGTGCCAATGAACACTAAAGATTATTTTTCTAGACGTCATGTTATCCAAATCGATTGAGCTATCACTCATATTTTTGGATCTTTATAATACATAAATTGACACCTTTTTGAGCTTATTGACTGGACTAAAAGGCTTACCGGCCTGTCTTAATATATTCCCAACATTAAATTAGAGTTTACTAATAAAAGTCGACGGTAAAAGTTACGCTTAATGCTACTGCTGTTTCAATATCGAAAACTCTGAATTTTTAACTGAGATCAAGAAAAGATAGGTAACACCTATAACTATAGTGAGTATACCCGTCGAAGTAGTTTATTTTTGCATTGAGTACTTTTTAGTTTTCCAATTATAATTCTTTTCAATATTTTGACATTTGATTATACCTACGTAAAGCAACTTAAATAACATACTACATAGATTACTACAAGTATGATTAATAGATATGTTAATTTTTTGGCAAAAAAACACACCAATGACAGTAATCATATTTGACCCTACGATAGATAGGATAACTTAAGGATTAATATAAAATATAATAAGTAGCATATTGAAGTCTGTTTTACACAATTAAAGGAATAAGTATTCATCAAAACTCAATAATATTATAATTATATTTAAAAAAAGCTTAGAAAGGTGGTGGTTTATGTTGGCTTTAAATATAATTAATTATGATGACCAATAATTAAAAAAAAGCCATAAACCGCGATTTTCTCAAAACTGCAAAATTTTAATTATCAGTTCTCTGGCTGCCGATATTTTTCCCACGCATATGAACGTCCACTAGTTCAAATTAATATTTAAATATTATATAGTATAGTATGACTGTTTTACTTACCGTAAGATTTAATTCACGGAATATATAATCCATGGTGCAGTAGTCACAGGACAGGTCGGCGACTAAGTAATCAAGCTTCCAGTAAACGAACATAAGTCTACGTAGTGGCAAGATATCGATGGCCGTAAACGAAAAAATAATTGTGAGCAAAATGTTACTCAATAGTTGCGTGCGCGTCGTCAATCAGTAAAATACAACTATAGTAAATAATAAGAGTTAAGTATCTGCTGTTCCTTTCGCACATCTCCAAAACTGTCGTAATTGGTGAAATATGAGACAGGGGCGTGTCTAAATATCTCGGGACATTAGACCGGTCAAGCAAAATGTATTTGGAAGTGTACTAGCACGAACTTGGCCGATTGTACATATGTACTATTACACGCCCATTTTTGAGTACTTATAAATAGTTCCTTATTACCCTCCCCTGGGCCCTAGGGTGCCCCCATTCACCGAATACATAGAGGTAAATGAAAATAACCAGATAACAGTTTTCATATAAAAAAAAATACCTGATTGACCTCCCCTGGGCCATAATGTAGGTACCTCAAACATTAATCGAATAGATATCTCTACCTATATTGGGTAGGTATTTTTTTTTTCGTTCTGCGAATAAGGCCTACTTGTATTGTTCAGTACATAGTGGAGCGACACGGCAAGACGCTTCTGCCGCAGTACCTCGGCATGTACAGGCTGACTGTTGACGGCATTGAGCACTACCTCGTCGCCACCAGGAACGTGTTCTCCAACCACCTCAACATTCACAGGTATGATGCTCGTCAAGGAAGTTCGAAAATAAACAATATAAACACATTTTAAAAATACATCTTTATTACAACATTTTATTGTTAGTTAAACCGTTTAATACCGATATTTATGATTGGTGGATGGCAACTTTAGGTAGTTATTTAAGCGATTGTGCAGTAAATAAGATTGTAATGACGTCCGTCTTAATTTCCAAGAACTGTTGGTTCAAATATCAATGGTATTATCTGAACGAGTTAATTGTGCAGCCACTTAGGTGACGTTAATATCGTTTGAATGACGTCATTGAAAAATAACTTGTCCTGTGTTAATTACTTATTAAAGTAAAAAATTAAAATGGTATTAAAGTAAATAATTATAATTTACTGCTGTGGATACTTAATAATAATTTAATCCAATATAAAAATCCCATAGAAATATACTGCCTATGGAATTCGAAAACGTTACCTCAGAGCGGTGCCGTTGTGTGCACGCAGCACAATTACGCCACTGAGGTAGTCATTCATTTGTAACAAAAAAAAACATACATCTAATGTAACGTTGCAGAAAGTACGATCTCAAAGGGTCGACGGTGGACCGTGAGGCGTCGGAGAAGGAGTTGGAGAAAGAGCTGCCCACGCTCAAGGACAACGACTTCCTGAAGCAGGGCGTGCGCATCGACATCGGCGACGCCGCCAAGGAGAAGCTGCTGGAGACGCTCACGGCTGATGTTGAGGTTCGTGAACAATTTACATAAGATAGTGGCTTCGTGTTTTTACGCCAAAAAAAAATTCTACCATTTTATTATTGCTTAAAGACAACTTAGGTTTTCCCAATAGTGGCAAAGGGTGAAATTTTTCAAAAGGTAACTTAGGCAAATATGTCTTAGTTAACATATCGCGGACAATTTAACAGAAAACAAAAGTTAAGGCAAATGTAAATAAACCTAAAAGAGAAGCCGGTGGGAACCGGGTTGTATGTACGCTTCGCCACTGATTCTCAAAGGGTCTTGCCAAGTTTCAGAATTAAGTCTTAAGCGCCCCATTAATTATCTTTCCATGTTGCCAATTGTGAGTGCGAGGCTCGGGATGGAATTATCTCTACCATGGATATACCACAATTTCACTGAATAAGATTCCGACATGTTAACGGTTATTCAAACTGTACTACCATTCGAAATAATACGTACTGCACGTAAGCTTCTTGCCGGTTGCACTTTACCTAGTTAAGCGCCATTCGATTTGGTAACATTTCGTATTACACGCGATTTGTGTAAAAAAAATAACAGACAGCGAGAAGAGATCAGTTCTTGTTTCAACAAACGGTTAAGAAATCTTTGCAGGCGGTCTATGTTCAGCAGTGGTTTTTCTGTGGCTATGATTATGATGATGATGATAGTGAGGATGATGGTGATGATGATAGTGAGGATGATGGTGATGATGATGATAATGAGGATAATGGTGATGATGAGAATGTTGATGAGGTTGATGGTGTTGAAGATGATAGTAATGATGAGGATGATGGTGATAATGATGCTAATGATGATGGTGATGATCATGGTGATGGAGATGAGGATGATGGTGGAGATAGGAATGATGGTGATGAAGATTATGGTGATGATGGTGAGGATAGTGGTTATGGTGATGAGGAGATGATGGGGACGTTGGTGATGATGTTGATGATGATGTATATTACAGTTCCTGACGAAGCTGCACCTGATGGACTACTCGCTGCTGCTGGGCGTGCACGAGTGCGGGCGTGGCGAGGCGGAGGCCGAGGCCGCCCGGGCGCGCGACCTCGAGCGCGACTCCGACCGCGCCGACTCCGACACCGACTCCGACACCGACAACCGACACCACGGCGACAGGTACACAACACTACACACACTGCACCTGATGGACTACTCGCTGCTTCTGGGCGTGCACGAGTGCGGCCAAACCTAAATTATGACTTGAAAATCTACAGGTGTTTTACAATGTTTCAAGAATATTCAGACAACGTGTAGCGCTGATGATCTGTAATCTGATGGACAGAGGTAAACGTTGAATTTTTTAAATATTTTTTTTCTTTGGTTAACCAAGTTTAAGTCAGAGAAATTAAAAAGAGAATCCTTTAAAAATTTATATTGATGTTTTTTAATTACTTGTTTCCAGATGGGGCTACAATACGCCACCAGACAGCCCGCGCGGGTTCGCGCGCCAGTCCTCGCTGCGGTACGAGGGCATCATACCAGAGCTAGACATCTACGCCATACCCAGCCAGGATGGTATGAATACACTATAATAATCTTTAAAAAACTATGAATAGGATGGATTTTTCATTGCCACAATCTTAAGTACCTTTGTTTTGGTTTAGAAATTGAGATTTTTACTAACAGATATCAAACCAATATATTTTTATTTGCTGTAAATGTCATTACATTTCCTGTTGTATGATAAATATTATAACAATATTTTCTTTATTTGCAGCTGCTCCAAAGAAGGAGATATATTTCGTAGCCCTGATCGATGTTCTTACACATTACGGTGTTAAGAAACAGGTGAGAAACTGTCAACAATATCTATATTCTAGTATCCATACTTTTCCAAAACTGTACCTATAGGTTTAACTATAATTTGATGTATGTATTTGAATGGTAGGAGACTGACATTTTATATAAAAAGTGTGAAAAAATTATTTGTAGGATCACTCAGTGTTATGTGCAGTTGCTTTCAGATAAAATGAATTCACTAGGTACTATGTCTTGAGTATGCACTCTCAACTTTCCTGAGGCCGTAGCCAAGATGGCTTCTACAATCTTTTACACTAATAAAAACATAAATATACATCGGAATGACATATCCTGATGAAAAGACTGTCCATGTAGGTGTCTTGGCGTCGGTTGATGACCAGCTACTGTCCATGCTTAGACGAAACTGAAGATCTATGAACAGCAGTGAAGAAGAAACATCTTTATTTCTAGTCTTGTGTATAGGACTGCAACTTAATATTTTCATATATCTATTCTAACAAGGATTATTGTTGGTTGCAGGCAGCGAAAGCAGCGAAGACTGTGAAGTACGGCAGCAACGTGGACGGAATATCGACGTGCGACCCGGAACAGTACGGCAAACGGTTCATAGAGTTCGTCGCGAAGGCCATAGAGGGCAACTAAACCGCCGTACTGCGCACGCGCAGCTTCTTTCAGTACCGACTGTACGGCGATAGTATGTGATTATTTGTTCTCATGACAGGATAAAAACAAGCAGGAAAGTTATTGTATATCATGGAAATATTTAATGGATGTGCACAACGATAAAATTGGTATGTGGAAAGCGTAAAAGTACAGATTTTTCAGTCTATACAATGTTAATTACTAAATGGTTGTGCCTGAGCGCGAAAAGAAAACACTCAAAGCGTTAACTCAATACAATTGCAGCATAATATTACAGGCACGGGTAAGCCATATAGACACGCTAGGAAATATGGGAGCGGGTTTAAATGAAACAATTTTACCACGAAGAATGACAGCGGCCCTACATGGGTGAAGTAGTTGAGCGTGGTGAAATGTAATCATAACTGCTCAGGTTACCCATGTATGTTCGCTCTTTGGGAGGGATTTTCTTGAATAGCGGTTACATAATGCATGCAATGTAGCCTGACCAGGAATATAGAAAACCCATGTTGTGGTAAAATATGGAATCAATTTCTTTTACCGACAATTTTAAAATGAAAAAGCAAAAGTGGCGCCCCACAGTAGGTTTTTTATTTTCCTGGTCAGACTACAGTGTCCATTGAAACACGTCTTCGTTTTCTAGGCGGGGTTGTAACAATTTGAAGTTGAACTGTTAGGTTGCGGTCTATGTATCCGCTATCGTAGAAATACTTAACTTTACTCAAAAACTGACTGATTCAACTCATGGGCCAATACGCGTTAAATCGAGTTACCTCAATTAGTCTTGGTATCGAACATAATTAGATCTGGTCAAATGCTTGAAAAAAAAAACGAAACCACTCGCAGTTCAACGTACATTCATTTTAGTTCTCGCTAGTATCATTAGGCAGGTTAAGTTCGCGATTCTCTGTTAGAAGTCATTCGTATTGGAATTTACAGGGTGTCGTAGATTTTATGGACGTTAGTTACTTTAGAACATTGTCGCGTACTGAAAGAAGCGATTGCGTTTTACACAGAATTGATTGTGTTGTATGAGTTGTGACGTCATACATACAAGAATAAAGAAAGGATTTTTTCGGCTATGAATAACGAATTAAAAATTAAAAAAATGTATCAACAGCACGATCAACTCGGCGTTACATTGTTATTCTTGTCAAAGACAAGCTCCCATGATACGGTAAGTGTAAGTAAAGTGAAAATGTAACAAAATGAAAATGAAGTGAACATGTTTGAATCCAGCGGTGGGTTGATTAGTGATATTGCCGGAGTTATATTGAACGGTTTTTACGATGTTTGTCGTTTTCATGTATTCCTCGTATTTATTCGCTTCGTGTGCCGACTAGCACTGTGGTCCGTGTTGAAATGTTAACGGAGCAAGTCTTGTGTATGTTGTCATACATTATACCGTCATTGTGTGCCTTTGAAGGCCATAAAAACGAAAATGTATGAAGTTGATACTCGATTAGTCGATAAAAAATGTTTTTTCGTTATAAGTTGAACAAATCCATGGAAATTATTACAAAAGTGATTACATACGTAAGACTCGTTCCGGTAATTCGCCCAACCGTGGGCATGACGGTAAGCCATGCTACTGGATATCGGAGTAACAAATTGCTAAGTGAGGCGATAATGTTTAAAAATTATAAAAAAAGTAATTATTCTTACAGTGATACTCCATTTTACGGTTTTCAGAATTATAGAATTCAATTATAAATTCTATTTTAATATGGGACAGTATAACGAAGTTTAATGTACGCTATTTATTCGGCAAGTGGTATGGTATCGCACGCAGCGCCAGTACCGACGCGCCCATCCCTCACACGAACTGATATTTCACTCCTTGAGCACACTATGCAATAATTTTTCATAACTCGTTATTAGCTTTTTTATAACGTTCCGCTGTCGCGTAGTAGTCACTATTGACAGATTAATGTTAATTCGATTGAAATTAGAAAATGTTATCGACGGCCAGGTGAGTCGACGGATGCACTGCGGGCCTTGCTAATTATGTTAAGGTGTATCGGTCTCCGTGCTTGTGGCGATTCTTGAAATCGACATACTTTTCTAATATGTAGATGAGACAAGGAATTGATTTCATGTTTGTCAGTCTGAGCTCGATATTTGAAGTGTGTGTTTCGTGGCTGTATACTTCAGTTATATTGTCACGAAGAATACATTTTTATGAGCCAAGCTGTACAGATACTTTATAAATGTTAATCATAAAAAGTATTTTTATGGTAATACTCTTTTTCAAATGACTTACTTTTCGTCGATTACAAGTGTCGCGTACATGCTCACGTTCAATATATAGATATATAAAGTTCAAAATTGTATAAAACTGTAACTAAATATTGGTGTCAAAGATAATAAATAATTATGTGTAATTTTGCCAATAAACCCATAAATAGTTCGCTTAGTTCTTGTCTAGAGTAGTGTTTTTAAACAAATAGTATATAATGATGTAAGATTTTGTTATTTATTCTATTTCGAATAAGACTTGTTGTTGAGGTCTTTGTGATTTATTCTGTGAGAAATTCACATGTGCCGTGTGTAGGCGATTAATCGAGAAAATTTTATATGTACGAGTTGATTTCGCTGCGGTACTATCGAATGCCGCTGACGAAGTCGACTCGAGATGTTAGCGAAACCGAGACTTTATCCACTTATCGCTTATCTCATGAATAATTCTTTTAAACACTTTAACTGTCTATTGAATAAACATGTATCTAAACGAATCAGTATTTTATATAGGGCTCCACTCGGTTTGCCTTTCGGTTTGAAATGTTTTGTCAAAGTATAGATTTGTGATAAATATTGTTTACTTTTAGATATTATTTTTTTTAGTATAATGCGCGTTTGCTCCTCAAATTAGTCGCGTGTGGGTGATAACGAAGTTTGAGGAGCGCGACAGTTCTGTAGTTGTAAAATTTTTGTTGTCCCTGAGCGAGGCGTAGTGTAACGTGTGCTCGCGTGACACGACGCGAACTCTCGACGGATTCCTGAACAATGTGTTAGTCATGAAATGATACGGATATGTCATATGCGTTGCCATTGTTTAGGTCGATAATTGTATTTTTTAATATGTAGTTGTGTTTATTTTGAATAGGGTTTATCTTATTTGTTACGGTGAAGGTTGAGACCGCGAGCCCTCGTGTTAAACATATTTATTGCGTATAAACGATAGCTTCGCTACGAACATATTTGGCATGCAAGCAACACGGTTGATATGTTAATTTTCTAGTCTACTATTCTTGTAAAAAACATAAAAAATGTGTATGAAAATTGAAACTTAATTTTTTAAATATTCGGTTTATAAAGTTTCTGCAATATATATATGACTTCTTTTATTTCTATACACCCTCCTATCATTATTATTATTTCAGGTTTTTTGATGCTGTGGTTTGCTAGTGTTGTATCATATAAATCACAATGATGAAAATGTAAAATTTCACACACAATCAGGTACTAAACTATTGAAGATCTAGAGATTAAACTACAATTTTTTTGGACACATTGTAGAAAGGCATATACTGAACCTACTGTATTATCTGCAAGTGTTTATGGGATGTTGATTATAGTCAATCCCCATATCATATCCACACTTGGTGTGGATATTTTCTATTAAATAACTTTATTTTATTAGCCCTTTTTTCCATGCGCAACAGTATTGAATCATTACTAATGTAGCTTTGCATAACAGTATTGAGTATTGAAATCTAAGATGTTTTTATTACATAGATACGTTGTCCCAGTTCAATACTGGCAAGACGAAAGTAAGGTAATTGCCCGATTTAACAGCCAATGAGCGTGCGGCACTAACGTTGTTACGTAACTGTCGATGTATATATATCCTTTTCTAACGAATGTGTGCTGCATCTTTTTATTCCTTCTTCGAGCCAATTTGTAATTAAATGTACAGGTACGCGAATATAGCAAATAGTGCGCCGTTTTTATGTGCCATTTTGTTAGTGTATGACGCGTCTATTTGTAAAATGTCATTGATTGAAATGCTATGTATCAACTACCCTGACATGTGATTTGGAAATTATGTAAGGGAAGGTATGAAAAGAGATGAGAACAATCTACCAAATGTATGAAGAAAAAGTCATAAAATAGAGTTTAATAAATTTTATTAGAAATACTGGGGCAGTGTGCCCTGTGCCTTACAATAACCTAGTCCATTCTCGTCTTGACATGCTTCTCTGTGATCTTATCCTTCTCAATAATGTACACCACAGCGCCCCAACCGGAGATCGCGTCACGATCCGCCGCGTTCACTAATGCCTAGACAATGAGAGTTCATTTAATAAATTATTGTTCTGTATTGATATTGCTCATATTGGTATCGCTAATAAAGTACTTGATTAAATTTTGAAAATATTGTAGAGGGGACAACATTCAGTGATGGAATATTGCTCATCTTGGTATCTCTTATCCATGGTATCTTGGATGTAGACATCGAGGAAACAATTAAGATAAATTTTGAAAATATTGTAGAGGGGATGACATTCAGCGATGGGGATAACTGGTAATGGAAGGTAATATGAATAATTGGGAAATTCAAACTTGAGATTGTAGTGTTTCTACTGACCATAACTAATACTATTTGCTGTACAATAAAGAATAAGGCCAGTACACCTCATTTACATTCTAGAGTCAATTGGGGAACACATGGCAGGAAATGGGCGCATCAGATACGCCTTTGTCTACCCCTTTCGAAATAAAGATGTGTGTGATTTCTGGTTAGTCATTTAATTAATTGCACTAAGAATTGAAATGCTTCTGTGATATATTTAATGCTGTATGCAACTTGAGTTTACATTTAGATATATAAACTATTATATACCTGTGAGATGGTCTCAAACAGCTCATCTGGCTTCAGATTAGGCTCCCACAGAGCTTCACACATGCCGTACAACTGTTCTGAGCATGTTCCAGACACTACAAAATCTTCAGGCTCGTTGGGGCAGCCAATCTGAATAATAGAAGGTAATACATCATTAGTACAACATAATACCTTGTTTAATCAGCTGTTGGTACAGCAAATTAAGTGTGCTAATAAAAAAGATAACTAGTGGCATAAATTCATATTGAAATTTTGCAAAATATATTTTTTGAGTTTACATTTCTTTTTGGTATTATTATGGCTTTTTGTTGAGATTCCTATTATAAAACAATTTACAAACAGTTAAGTAATGTAAATCGTACCAGATCCATATTGCACACATAGGGCTGGTTATCAATGGGGTCCAGGCCAGCAATCACAGGCTCAATGAAGTAGGGTCCGAAACGCCTCTCGTACAGCAAGTTTGAGAGCATCGCTGAGAAGGTCTTGGGTCTCATTATTCTGTTCTCTTTCAGTTCGTACAGGTTCATTCTGGAATGGTAATTTGATACAATAATTATAAATGAAAAGATTGTTGTATTTACTGGTTATGCGAACAACACAAGACATGGTACACTGGTTCATTTACACAAGCTACCTTCTATCTGATATTCTGACATGATCTAGACAACTGTCAAGGGTTGCAGCTCCTTATGTTAAATATTATATTTGGACTACATTATATCATAAGGGCTTTAATATCATTAGTGTGAAAATGGTAAGCAGAAAAGTGGGTAGACTTGTAGCACTTCTGCTTAACACATCAGAGATAAATGGTGATACTATAGTTACAGTGAAAACAAGTTGTAACTAACTTTGAATGGACTACCTAAGCTGCAAACTATATCTGATAATTATAAAAATTATAACTGCTATTTTTATACATGATTTTGCTTGGATCTCGCCTTGAGTTCTCATAAATATTGTTACTGTGCTTACCTAAACTTAAGTCTTTGAAACACCGTTTGTGTGTCGGTCGCGAGGCCGGGAAGACCAACAAACAACGTAGGCCCCATCTGATACACCTTGGGGAAGTTAGTCGACACAGTTTGCGCCTGGATACCGAAGCGTTTGTCCGTCGCGATGGCCACGCAGTCCTGGCCCTTCATAGCGACCACCGCACCTCCATTGTATGCCAAAATGGACTGGAATATTGTGGTTAATTTGATCTTTTAGTTTGTATTTATTTACTAAAACTAGAGTTTGACCGTTTTGTAGACGTTAGAAATGTAAATCAAATCAATATTAATAAGTTTTAATAACAAAAATACTCGTTTTATGCTTTGTAATCGTCATGACGCTATCATAACCAACATACTTGAATATAAAGCTGGGAAACTAATTACACGTGTTGCAATATAATTACAATTTGAAAATTTCTTACCATTTTGCTGTTTAATTTGGTACTATACTATTTATGTTAGTTGAAATTACTTTAAATCCGATTTGTATGAAAGCGGAAAAATGACAATTCATCCGCGGTGACAGCCGCTGATTTAGTTATTTTTTTTTTTTGGTTTGATTTACTCCTAAAGGAGAAGGCAAAGGCTCTCAGCCATACAGCCTAGTTTAGTTATTTTTCGGTCGCTCGTATATAATAAGCAGAGGTAACGTTATACGTACAGCCCAATATTAACTTTTTTAGTTGAAGTAAAATAAGTTATAAAATTTATTTTAAAATAATTCACAAATATATAATTATTGGTATTATGATATTCCTTCCGCAAATATTATATTATTAATTAAGTAAAATTAAGTAATAATAATAATTATAGATTTTTTGTCCGATTGAAAGATAGGTTTCTTAAATACCATTCAATTAATGTTATAAAATGTACAGTAATCTATCTTCTATCTATCTTCTTCTATACTTATAATAAATCTGTAGAGAAGTCAATTCTGTACATGATATATATTTCCAAAATAACTATCAGGGGGTGATTAGGGATCGATACTGATGCCAAAAATGCAATTAGTAAAATTTTTGTCTGTCTGTCTGTCTGTATAACCGTTATAGAAACAAAAACTACTCGACGGATTTTAACGAAACTTGGTACAATTATTTGTCATACTCCTGTGCTGGTTATAGTATACTTTTCATCACGCTACAATTAATAGGAGCAGAGCAGTGAAGGGAAATGTTGGGAAAACGGGAGAAGTTACTCCATTTTTAAGCTTCCGTCGCGTGTGCAACCTTAATGGTTAAAGCTACACAGAAATCATGTATGACGGAAATGTTCTCCTTAAAATTATGTAAAAAATATCCCACGACAGCATATGTCTATCTTTTATGGTTGACTCACAATAACACGTGTAACTCCCGATAGCTTAGCAGTTCGAAGCTTTCTCATTATATTTGTCTACTCTTACGTTTATAACACTCTCAGTCATCCCCTAATTAAAAAAGTTAACATTATTAAATATTCCATAAAAAGAATCATAGAAATCGGTATAGAAACACCAAAGTTATACATGAAATACGCTAATAATAAGCCATCACGCGTGAATACTGAATCATGCTATAAGGATTATTTTTGTATATATATAAGGTCGCGAACGCACAGGCAGGCGGCTTGCTTGGCACCTAGAGGCTAGCGAATCACCTAGCGACTAGCTTCGTAAAACGATCATTCTCGAACGTTCGCGACCGGCTCCATTTTTGAAGTCCGAAATCCACGCGTTCGAAGCTGCGGGCGGAAGCTAGTTTATAATAAAAACGTGGTATTAGTCTTCCATCTCACGAGTTAGAACTACAGTATATATGATTGGATTAAGTATAACACATGCAATATTGAAGATATCTCGCGTGAACTATTGGACATGAGTAATTTACTGCACAAACCTATCAAATTCACTTATATATAATTTTAAGTGGCATAATGTCATATGAAAAGGACATCTTATAAAAACTCAAACGCATGAAATTTATCGTTAAATTATTTTAATTTTAGCTGAATGCAAACAAGAGCTAGGCTCTAGGCAACTGATCAGTACCTCGCTACTTGACTTTATTATTTGTGCCACGATCAATCTCGTACATGCTACCAGACCACAAGTTATTTACTCGCATAATATTAGCTAACTATGTACGCCTATGTGTTTGATTTGATACTGTGGCGTATGGAGCAAGATTAAAGGATTATTCATAAGCTGAAAATTCGTAGGTATTTTATTTCTTATATCTACGTTTATAAAGGAATTATACATATAGGTAACAAGCAATGAAAATATACTGCTTCGATGGCTAAGTTGTTTTGCGGTACGACTCATATGGTGAGTACTTGAGTTCGATTAACAAATCGGGTAAAAGCTCAATAGTATTAACCCGACGTCTGGAATTTGTACCCGATCGGGCCATGGAATAGCTGCCTATCACATCATGTGATGGAATGTATCATGGGGGGAAGTGGGTGCACTGATTGCGTCACTGCCATTGCTATACACTATATCTATTTATGTAGACCTAGAGTTGAAAGGCACGCAGTTTTTCATCTACCCGCAATTCTATTCCAAATTCAAAAGCAATATAACAATAAGTTCTTATTACAGTCACCCCTATTTCATAGTTCTTTTTACATCTGTACAAATTCAAAATTTCAACTCGCCAATGCACGTTTGTGTTCTTACCAATATAATTTTGTTCCACAAAAACAAAATAAACGGGATTTACTTTACTTCACATAAACAAAAAAAAAACAATTAGGTACACTTAGGCGATACACTTATATTGATTATGTGTAGCTGGTTAAAATTATTATTAGTTAAAAAAATATTATTAGTTGAAAGGTCGTTAGTCTTAAAACGGTTAGCTAATTAATTAATTATCACAAACAATCGCTCGCATAAACATCCCACAGAAAGCAACTTATCCAGTCAAGTCACGTATACATTCGATAACAATAAATATTTTTCTCTCACTAGCATCAAACTTTATCGCTCGGGTCTAAGGTCATCAATTGGACCATACAGATAAACGGTTCTTAGTGCAGAGCGATGTACCAAGGTATTTAAAGGCGGGAAAACTCGAGAAACACCAGTCACTGGTCAATCCTGCACCGTACAACATGGACAACGAAACGCAGAGCCTCGAGGCGATCATTGAGAACAACCTAAGCGGGCGGGATCTTGACGAGTTCAACAGGATCTACTATGGACGCAAAAACCATCTTGAGGTAAAGCTAAAAGACTCTTCTCTTGCTGCTGCCAAAGAGGCTGACTTCGAAGTTGCCGCTTACGCCTTCCCTGCTAAGAAGGAACAGACACGACCACCCAGGATTGTCAAGGTAGGCGTTATCCAACACTCTATTGGCGCGCCTACGGACCGTCCAGTCAATGAGCAGAAGAAAGCTATTTTCGATAAGGTTAAAAAGATTATCGATGTCGCTGGCCAAGAGGGAGTTAATATCATCTGTTTCCAAGAGCTATGGAACATGCCATTCGCCTTTTGCACTAGGGAAAAGCAGCCTTGGTGCGAGTTTGCTGAATCGGCCGAGGAAGGTCCAACGACACGCTTCCTCCGTGAGCTGGCCATGAAGTACTCAATGGTGATTGTCTCTTCAATCCTTGAACGTGATGAGAAACATGCTGATATCTTGTGGAACACAGCTGTCGTCATCAGTGACTCCGGTAATGTCATCGGAAAACACCGCAAGAACCACATCCCCAGGGTGGGTGACTTCAATGAATCTAACTACTACATGGAAGGCAATACTGGACACCCAGTCTTTGCTACAAGATACGGCAAAATCGCAGTGAATATTTGTTTCGGCCGTCACCATGTTCTGAACTGGATGATGTTCGGTCAGAACGGTGCGGAGATCGTGTTCAATCCTTCAGCAACAATTGCTGCTGAAGCAGGCAGCGAGTACATGTGGAACATTGAAGCTAGGAATGCAGCTATCACGAACTGCTACTTCACGGCAGCTATCAACAGAGTTGGGTACGAAGAATTCCCCAATGAATTCACGTCGGCTGATGGTAAGCCGGCCCACAAAGACTTGGGATTGTTTTACGGATCGAGCTACTTCTGCGGTCCAGATGGCGTTAGGTGCCCCGGTCTTTCGCGCACGAAAGACGGTCTTCTCATCGCTGTGATGGATCTCAACATGAACAGACAGATTAAAGACCGTCGCTGTTACTACATGACCCAGCGTTTGGACATGTATGTCAACAGCCTCAGCAGAGTTCTCGATTTAGAATACAAGCCGCAGGTCGTCCATGAAAACGATAAGTGAAAGGAATAAGGCGCTAAGAATGACTAATGATGATCCTATTTATTTAAAAAAAAGGCAGTTATTCATCAGACGTAATTTGAATTTATATTTTCAAATTAAACTTGTTCGCTAATTATGTTTTGTTTTATTTCATACTAGCTGACCCGACAAACGTATTCCCGTCTTAACTATGAATTTGCAGCGCGCATTCTGTCAATCGCTGACAGTTATTTCAAACAATTGACAGTTATATAAAATTAATATTTTCGTTAAGTTTTCTTAAATTTTCTAATTTTCCGCACCATTTTTTGAATTTTTTCTTTCTTAAGAACCTTCTGACAATAAAAAATACAACAAAAAAAGAAATAGTGAAATCGGTGCAGGCGTTCGCGCGTGATGGCGTGACCAAGGGAAATAGGGATTCATTTTATATAAGTATATATATAAGAACCTTTTTAGTTGTAACAGTTGATTACGTTAATCTGCACATTGATGCTATGATTAATGGTTATTATTATTTTGTTTTTCCATCATTTATCCAGAACTTATCTCAATGGATCTTGAATAAAATAATATATAAACAAACTGATGTTTTATTTTTAGGACTTGTGTTTATAAGTTGTCTAAATTTCTAAATAGAATAGGAGCGATTAAACGGTATTAAGATACTAAATAAGATTCTTATGAAATATTGATTTGAAGGTTTGTTTATATTTTAAATAGTTTTTGTAGCGGAGTGAATTCTATTATAATAGATTTTCAAGTACCAAAATAATTTAGGAAATATCAATAATGACAAGCTGTGATAGGGCTTTATTCGACTGTGGAAAAATAAACATAAAGTAATAAAACCATTCATACACCACAACTCACACACACATATTGTATTCCTCGCGAACACATAAAATATTCCATGTTTTTGTTTGTTCCATTTTTATTTTTACCTACTTATCTTAGTTCAGAGTTGACATAAACAGTTAAAAACATTGTTTCTAATTAAAAACAGGCTTATCGCATTTTATTTGTTATTGGTTTTTTATCAGTGATTAGTTTCTTTATGCATTTTTAAGATAAGTATCATGATCAATTGTTGTTTGTTCAGACCGAAATCCATTAGAACGATGAAAATTAATACTTCCAACAATCAAATAATAAGATTGTTGGTGTAAGGTTATTGGAATTGGCATTATGAGAAATATTTGAGGAACCAGGTGTAAAGTCTCAACAACGATTCTAAATGCAACACTTTTAAAATCAATGCTTTTCATTCGTAAGTTAATATTGAGTTATGGCTTAATCTTACCTATTTGATTTAAGGGAGTGTTTGGGCTTGAGAGCACGACCACTGGGTCTGATTGCATTCTCGTGCATTACTCTTGGCTTAGCTTTAGAAAAACTTGCAATAGACAGATAAGGACAAGTAGACAAATTATACGGATGGATTCATCATCGATAATGCATTCATTAAGTGTGTACTTACAGCTAATAGTTATTCAAATCTCTGTTTAAATGCAGTTAGAGCCGTGTCGGTATTCTCTGCATATTTAATGTAAAGTAAATAAATCCGGAACATATAAATCAATTCAAATGAATGCGCTAACGGCGTATGCACCTGTCAGTCAAGTCTATTTTAAACGCAACTAGCATAATCTAGAACCTTCGATAAGGTGTAATTGCGCAATTGAATGGCACCTCTGAATGAGTATATTGAAATACATTATTTATTAGACGTATAAAATAATCAAGAATGTACGTTTTATTTTCTGCAAAATCTTTGTATTTTTCGTAATTCCAGTTTTAAAATAGTAAAAACAAATTTTGAATAATAATGACAAATGAAATTAATAGGGATGGGGCATGTTTATGTTCACAGGGGGAGACAATCTGGCATTTTAGGGTTGGTAATCACTTATCATTCGGTGACCTATTGGATTATTGGCCAAGATAAATACAAAATAGAAAATAGGTATAAAAACATTTAACGTTGTCGCGCGTTCTTCTAAAACTCAAGACTGAAAGCTTCGACACTTTGCGATAATAATTCCTCTGTAATTTTCTCACTCCCGCTGAGAGATGTCGCTAATGTGTTGCTCTCGCGATGGTCGCACCATCTAGTCTTGGGTTTGGTAAACTTTACAATACTGTTTTAGTGAACCTTATTGCTTTAAAATAAGGGCGAGAGTAGTACGGAAGAGTGACGATAAAATGTACGACGACACTCTTTCTAAAGCACTTTGGAGTTGCAGCCCGTGACATCCATTACAATAATGATGTCTTTTTTTAGGGTTGGCAAATCAGAGCCGATATATGAAGAAATTTAAGGCGATACCTCAAGGTCCATTTTCATACATTTTGTCATATTCAATTTTAAAGGCCGAAATATCCATGATTATTAATTATTTTTACGTTTTTCTTTCAACTGCGAGAACTAATCACTAACTAGACGTGAATTTAAATTCTTTACTTGCCAATACTTGTTTAGTTACCCAGATTAAAGGTGAAACAAAATGTATGAAAATGGACCTTGAGGTATCGCCTTAATGGGAAAATTCTTGTAGAGTACTCTGTATGTCTCAAACTCCAGTTTACTTCGAATCCAGCAAATATTTAAGACTATGTAGAGTTAAATAAGGTGGGAACATCGGTTCATGTGTAGACTTGAAATTTATTATCTTTTCTTGTTTCGGTCGATATTGTTGTTATATAAGAAATTTTATTTTAATTGATTTTTTCTATTTAATGAGTCTGGAATATTTATTATAATTACTATATTGAGTGTAGTAGCAGAGACAGATTGTATATCTTATAAATGAGTACGAAGAACTTTGCATAAAGACAACTAGAAACATAAATAAGAAATCCCAATTCGTATAAATGATAATTCGTTAAAGTATTGCCTGATTTCAAATTCAAAGTGCATAATGGTATTTTATTAAACCCATTTGAAATACAACTGATTTTATCATACATTTTCAACGGAAAATCACATTTGGATAAGTATTTCTCTGGCTGTACATGTAAAAAATACGTAATTTTTTTTTATAGATTTCAATAAAAAATCTCAATTCTTCGCGCGTTTTTTTATGTTTGTATGCGCAGCGTCAACCCTGCAGTAACCGGGTTGCGTGTAGTGTCATCACTGCGCGGCGGAAGTCACGGGCGCACTCGCGACATCTACCGCCTGGATGTGCACTTAGCTCGGACCGCCGATACTAGGGGTCTAAGTGTGATCAAATTATATTCTTCAAAGTGTTAAGTTTTTAATATGTTGAGCGGCTTTAAATGATTTTGTAATATCGCTATATGCGTCGAATGATTTATTGTTTCTCTACATTACTTAAGAAAGAGATAATGGTTTAGGAATTAAATTTTCCGATGCGCTGTATGTTAATAACGTGTATTTAACAAATGCATATTCAAGTCATCGCGATTTTTCTTTTATATTTTTTGACTGATAGAATCAGAATGTAGAGCGAATTATGGTTTTTATGGTTTCACTTTAGGGTTCCACAAAAACTATGGACAAGATAGATTATTACAAATGGCGCGTAAAAGTTTTCTATCTTCTTCTTGCCTATGCTATGCCTAACTTCAGGCTAGCTCCGATCGGACATAATGTTACTACCCCTACAATTTCATAGCAGTCACGAAATTTGGATGTAAAAAAAACTAATTTGGAATCAAAATTCGATTATAATTGAATTATGTACCGTATAAATCTTTTGTTTGTTTGTTAGCGCGGGTAATTAAGGTTGAAACATGGCCGCGGTTACGTTTCCGGCGGGACTTTTTAATTTTTCATTTACGGCCGTCCGTTTTTCAATTTTTTTTCTAATTCCCCATTAAACTTAGCGCTCGTTTGGCCTGAGGACTCCATTTTTAATTTAAATTAACAAACAGAAATTCCGAACAATTAACACAGTGATTTATCGCGGATTCTATGAATATTATAATGTCTTTTGGTGCCAGCTGAATGAAAAAAAAAAACTGCTTAGCAGTCCTGGATCTGTAAACAGGCCGTATAGGCCATTGCCTATGGGCGGCAGCCTCTTAAGGGCGACAGATTTCAGAGGACGCTCACTCGATTTAATTAATCATTCGTTTATTTAAATTTAGTGCCTTCCATAATAAAAACAAATAGAAAATTATTAATTCCTTTAGAAAACTCCATACATATATTCATAAACCTACCCTACATGGGGTGTCGGAAATAAAGTGGCCTACACTCATATAAAATATAAATCCAGCATTGGCGCTTATCTGAAATCACAGTAAGATGAAATGGTTATACAACAAAGGTTGACCGAAAATTATAGTTAAAGTAGAAGTTGCCAAGCGCAAAGTCTATCAGAAAATGTGCTAACAAAGCTGCGTAACATTATGTAAATTGCAGACAAATGATTATTCTAAAACATCGTTACATCCTATTATTACCTACTAAGAACAGCCACAAGCCAAATTTATTCCTGGAAAATAATCCACAACTTCATAAAAACGACTTTTCTGCGAGAATTTGAAACACCGCGTGGACAAAACTCACAATAGTCAATTTTAAACCGCCCAACTTTGATCCTTTCCTTTCCGATATTCTCGTCACGTGACAGGCGATTTTTTTCGCTTGACAGCGTATTTTTTGGGCGCGAGATATTTTCGTTGCGGCGACAATAGTTCCATGGCCGATTTCATCGACATATGCTCCATTTCATTTCCGTTGCACTCCTGTTCGCAGCGAGCTTTTCAACAGACCATTGTAAAAAAAGTTTCACTATTACACGAACTTGATTTGACCAAGAACAGTGGAGGGTGTGGAGTCGTTTTATTTTTTTATTTTTGTTTTAATTTCTAGGTGTAGAAGGTGTAAATGGTAGTAAGTTAGAGTGGAATATTTATTGCTTATGGAAGTCTCCTTAAGTACTGTTTCGTAGTTATTGTTTCATATTTTACAAGTGTGATTTTTCTTCTAATACTCTACAATCTAGTAACCACCAAAGTAACACAATATATATTATATTGCCTTGACTTTCTTCATCGGACTTGTATTAATTCTAGTGATATCTATATATTATAAATTCATGTTAATTTTAACAATCATTAAAGATTTACTTGATGTTGAAAACTATTATTATTTTTGTTTTCCCAAAAATACAATAAACAATCATGTCCACAGCATTCTCTGTTCATTTCGGTGGAGGCAAATTGAAAAGCACACTCGAAAACCCCTTTAGTGCGATGTGAAGGCGGCACAATGGGGCACGTAGCGAAGCCGCACAAACAGTTTTATCACATGTACTCGTGTGTGATGATTTTTATTGATATAGGGTGATGAGGTTACGTTAAATACGTTTTGTATGAAAGAAATAGATATTTAAACGAGTCTTATACTTCCAAAGAGTTCTAATATAGAGCGGACATTTGAAAGACTGTTAAATACAAAAATTTTGCGCTCATGCGATGGTTACGTAATCTGCCGTGAAATAGTGAAACACCAATGTCAAATACGAGTACTTCATATTTTTTCCATATCGTGATTTGCACGTTTTTAATGCGCATATTAGCATATTTTTTGTAAATATATTATTGTTGGAATTAACGTCTAAGGACGCTGTAACATCTTGTCATTCGGACATTTAAAATCTATGACTTATTAGTTGGTACTTTTGGAGTTCAAGTTTGATACTGATGACCGGTCTATAACTAACTATACTGTTTAATGTCTTTGTTTACTTCCTATTTTTAAAGTCATAACGATACAAATTCCAATGTGGTAGAGATTTACACCGTAGAATATTTCGACTAGAGTACTCTGAATGTTTTACCGATGTGGTACGTCTGTGATCTATATTCACTAGTATTATTATTATTCGTGGTCGGTAATGATCAGAGTAACCAATCGGTTTGTAAACTTATTAAAACACACATCACGCCTTTATTTCTGAAAGGTTAGACAGAGGTGTAACTTAGGCTCGTTTCGCCGTGTGTGTTCTTTTTCCTTATTAGCTTATGTTTTATTTATAAACTATTACATATGCTATCATGCCACCATTTGCAATGCCTGAAAAGGATTTTAAGTCATAACACATAAAATGTAACAACAGCAATTATTATAAACTTACAGAATTACTTATAAAATTGTTTTATCCTTAAGAGGTGATTAAGAATAGGGTGTTTGACATTTTTTTTAAAATGTATGTACTACGATAGAGGACTATACACTTATAGCATAAATTCTATTTTTATTGTTAAAATATGCTCAATTTATTAAATATCCGTGATTGTCTTTTGTCATTTATAATTTCGCGCTAAAACGCTCACGTGACGTTATCCCTGTGTGATGTAATCGCTTATAATAAACATTCGTGAAAATAATGTTTTAATATAAGTGTCAAATTTAAACGGTTTATATTTGATACTTATATTAAAACATTATATGGTATGGTTTTTGTAACCTCGGTTTTTTTAAAGTTATGAGTGCGTGCCATCTGTTGTTCTATGTGTCATGTAGTTGTTACTATATATTTATTGTATTGAATGATGTAATGTTTATGAGAGATGACGTCGCTAAGAATGGCGGACGGCATCGCATCGTTTTAGGCCGCGAGGGATGGAGGAGACGATGAGGAGGGAGATTAAAAATTCAAAATTTTAAAGATGTATTTAAAATATTTACAATACGTTTAAGACAAAAAAATCTATTTGATAAATATTGTCGTCCACTATTCTTTCTGGAGCAGTTTTATATTTTTTGGTTACACCAGTCAAACACCCTATTGCTTAAATGGCTGCCAAAATCACCGGCTTCCTAGTTTAAACCTATTAAGAGGCAAGATGGTGGGTTCTGACTTACAGCTGATTGAGTAAATTTCTGTTTTAACTTATCATAGTTGCGTGATTTTTTTATCAGCAAGACTGTCAGTAAGTAGATGAATATATAAATCATCACCGTATACAATAATTTTATAGCACTACCATTAATTTTTAATTCAATGTTTATAAAGGAGCGACTTGGTTACAATATTCGACCTTCTTGATAGGAAAAGTTGCCGTCGTGCGGGCGCGATCCATCATAACCTTTTATTGAATTACGACCCCTCACCGACGGCCTGCGACCGGCCCATCCAATTATTGTTGTTCTAATTATAATTACTGCACTCTCCTCCTCTACGTTGTTGGGTTAGTTAGGTTAAGTTAGACAGAGCTGTATTCAGGGAAGTAAGTGGGAGTCAGAAAACTAGTGGTTGAAAATTTTTGTTTATATACAATTTACGAAGTTGTTTTAACAACGTAATTTGTACGGTAATGTATAGAAATAAGAATATTTGAAATTATCAACATAATAAATATTAAAATTTTTCTCTCATTAAAAGCCCTATAAATATTTTTGCATATTGTACTATGAAACAAACAAACAATTGCAGTTACTTGGTAACATTATAGGGATATAATTTGAGTTATTTTGGATTCGTAGTATGTTTGTAAATCGTTTATATAAGTATGGATTTAGTTTTTAATCTCACAGAATTGCGTTGAAATATTGTTCTGACTGCTCTATGTGGCCTCTGTACGTACGAATGTAGGTATATTAATAATTGCAAGACTTTTTGACACAACAAATTCGTCATTTTGTTTACAAACCTTCTCGTGTTTAAATTATAATCACTCTTATTGTCTTGAGAATAATGTATAATTTGTTTTGCAAACCTACTTGTGATGTTGGCGGCATTGTTTTGGTTGATAACTCTCATGGGCACCATACGTCATCGAAGCAGGGGGATGCTGTTGGACAGTTTAAATTTCGAATACAATCCATTTTCAAAATTGTGTAGGTCGCATCATCACTGTGAGGTTACTCCAAAAAAAAAATAAGAAAAGGGCACATAGCCATTAATATTTACCGATTATAGCTACAAATGTTTTCATCCAATATTAAACACATTGAAATGGTATCCTGATTCTTATATTTTTCAAACCAGTGTTTTTTTTAAATTGTGTTTGTTTGATTTCCCTTTCAAATTCTGTACTTAACATTTTGAAAAAAGTAACTGGATACTATTAGTCTGTACCTATTGTTTCCTACTGGCAATTTGAGTGTCAAAAATGTCACCAATATAATTTGGATGATTTTATGTGCCTGACGCCCTTTGCGGAATTGCGCTCGTCTGCAAAGGTCGCGACCTGGTTGCCAAATGTCGTGCCCTTTGCCATCTGCCCCCGCAGGGATACCATAAACACATCAAACAAAGTGTTTATGGTTATAGATGGCGATAATTTGAATTCTGTGTTTACTTTTCGCGCCATATTTCTTCGAATATAGACAACTATATTGTCTATGTCTTCCATAAACTGTCCTTTGTTACTCGAAACGAATGTTTATAGATGAAAATCCTAGGGTCGGCGATAGTGTTCGTTTTTTAATATAACTGTAGTAAAGTAGGCGGAATAACGTAAAATGTAAATAATCATAGAGATTAAAATAAATATATCTTTAATCCAGAAATCTCTGCTTCGTATCACGAAGGTCTACTTAAATTGGACAAATTAAAAGACTAACTTCCAAAGAGTTGGAGGTGCAATGTTTATGGCAAAAGATAATTCGGCAGAAGCATAAAACGCACCCCATTCTGTACCAAATGTTTATCAACACCTGTGCCTTTTACGGCAGTCATCCTAAACCGCTGTTACAAACGTAATGATAAAATAGATATTTTGTGTATGTATTCAATTTCCTTTGTCACTGAAGTTGTTGATAATGTTGGTTTAAATTAATGGAGCGGATATTTTAAACGAACAATATGGGTTTGGGGATTTCGTAACACTAGCGGGGAAATAAGGAATCTAATTGACAGAGCTATGCTGTTAGCGAAATAGGTAGGTACCTAATAATACTTATCTGAAACTTAAAGGTAAAGATTTTGCTATGTTAATCGGGCTATGTAAAATTATTATGTGTCTAACGTGTTTGACAACGTGTTTTAAGTGAAATGGGTTGGTATTAATAGTGTTTTTAAGAGTTCCGTACTTCAAAAGGAACCACTTAGGTTCACTTTGTTGTCTTTCTAGCTGTCAAATCTCTTTGTCACAATGCGTGTAGGTATAGAGTGTAATTTATATTAAATCTTATTAAATACTCGGTTCTATGGCTTCATCCAGCTGTGAAAAAATCAAACGTAAGTCAACGCGATCAAAACGGATGGCCGTTTATGTCTTATTTTATAAACTTTAAAGCAAAATCAAGACTTATACGATATATCCCATTAACTTAGAATCATAAAATTTTAAAAGCAAGTCTTCTAGCGCGTGTAAAGTCAAAAAATTAAAAACCGTTAATATGTACTTGTATACTTTAATACCTATAAGTTTGCCGGAATTCTCGCGCAAGTCGAACTCGTACTAGCTCTGTTTTATAAAGGTCGATCAAATCGCATAAACCTCTTTGCAGTTTCATTCAGCGACACAAATATTCATCCCACAGTCATATTTGAACACCTATCACCAGTGTCGTGGAAAAAATGTATACGAAATAAGATTTCGCATCCGCAACACACAAAGGTGTGTGGAATCGACAATTCGACTGTGAATATCAGTGCGGCTTGTACGGAGGGGCGGCAGGCATCGTGGAGTCGTGTTTAAATTATATGGATTATGTTTTGTTTAGGTATGGAAAATTTCATATTGGTTAGTTATTGATGGTGCGTCTTGTATGCGAGTGGACGACTGATACCTCTGCAATGTCTATTTCTACCGCTATGTAGCAGTGTTTACACTGTTGATTCCCGGTTTGTTCATAATTATTGTAACTGCTGAGCGTCAGAGGCTTAATATCTTATGTTTCTGGGTAAAAAGGCAATGGATCGTCACGCGGTACTTTATATTTTTCTTGCCCTAAGCGTTGATTTTTCAATCAAATAAAATTTATTCGTAGGATAAAGTACATACATGCGAATTAAAAATGCCAGTTGTATATTTAAAGTTGTCAATTTGTCTCACAATTATATTCAGTAAGATTATAAATTATTTGATGGATAACTTTTATTGGACAATTGGAAAATCAGCCCTTACCAAATAAAACGATATCTAAAGTAAACCAAACTCATTCTGTTAAACATCGACAGCTCTCACAAAGTAAAAGCTGTCAATTATATAAAAGTGAGTGTCGAATGAGGAGTGGCAGAGGTACTCCCGCAGTGTGGACTGAATAAAAACGTCTTACATTCGTTACGTCGTCGTTGACTTAGACGTCGCCGTTTTTTCCTCAACGGGATGCCTCCTTGTCACCTGAGCTTCTTGATACTTTAAGTTTTATTAAAAATACATATTACTAAGGCAATATAATCGTACTCTTAATAAAATAATGATCTATTCCAAAATTGTTAATTTGTGAGAATCGTCGTAAACCTAATTTCATTTTGCGACTTTTTTTTTAAGTTGCTATAAAATTTAACTTTGAAAAGATAGTTCAAAAATGAAACCTATAGCATAAGAAAAGGATCGCAAACAGAAATTAGTTTTTTGACGACTCCCACAAATTATACATGCATATAACATATACCTAATATAAGTACTTAATTAAGACCTACTACCCTCTTTTGAACTTTTGCCGTGCCCAGGGTCCATGATTATGTCAAGTCTATTATAATGTAATACCTTTTGTATAAAATGATTGTAGAGTGCAATAAACTTTGAATTAGTTAGAGACGGTTGACTATAGTGCAGTTCTGATTGCTGCTTTGAGGGCTCTAGTTCGAAACCTGGGAGGGGTAGAGATGTTGAGTTCTGCTCAGTATTCATTCGGAGTCTGGAAGAGTTGAATATATCTGACGAAATGTTGATACATAATCTGGATACTATTGAAAAACGGAAAAAAACATTATGCCATGTACGCAAGTTGTATCAAAGAAGACATACTTGAAATTTCAATGTTCATAATTCATATAAAAGTTCAAAACACATCAGTCGCGCTACACAATGCAAATGGCGCCCAAACAATAATCACGAAAGTAAGCGATACGAATAAAAATATCGCGGTAACACCTTCGCCCCCCTGCCGGCCCCCCGTGGGCTCGGATTTAACATATCTAATGCGATTTACGTGTCGCCTTCCCCCCGCTTGGAGACTGTCGGTAATCGTTTTAAGACGTTGTTGACTGAAGAATTCGGTAACTCAACGCCTTCGTGTAGTGCGGCCATGCGTTGGTTTTTGTTCAGATTCATATAAAAAGTGATGCATTGGAATTTGGGAATGATAAGAAGACTCTACATAAGTTAATTGTTAGTATAATATATTTTACTAGTAGGATATAATGTAAAAAAAAAAATACCACTATCTTGTTTGAAACAAATCGATTATAATTGTATGAAATAATTTTCGTCAACTTACATTTAATAACCTATTCAATTAATAAAAAAAAAAGTGGCCGTTAAGACTCTACAACATAGACTTCCATTCTGGCTGAGAGTAAAGAGTTTTAAAATGATTATAATATTTATATAATACAAAATTTTGCTCGTGGTTTCGTCGTGTAAAACATGTAATAGTGCAAGATAGAAGACAACCACGCCGTCTACATAAAAAAAAAAAACATTATTCTCCGTGGGAACAACTTATACTAACTATACTGTTGAACGTGTTTGAAATTACGGGATAAAAAAGGCCTATGCGTTTCATCCTTTATTTTACTTCTAACAAACATCAACATTTTACATATATTCGCATTTAGTGAGATTACAGTATAGGCAAAGGAGTAGTAAACCACTCAGCCTTACTATGAACTAGAGATGTTACTTTTTACAGCCTTTGTGTCCCAACTTTACAGTTCTAAATTGGGTATCTTAACATACCGCCGGTTTTTTTAAAAAGCGAGGGAGTTTTATCAATGCTACTAATCTTGGTAACGTAAACGTTTTATTCGGTTGTTTATTAGGAAAGGGCCATTTTACTCGTAAGTAGGTGTTTTGTTACAAATATATCCGTTGAAAACGTCATAAAAATAGTTTCTTACGTTATTGTATCATATTAGATACGTAAATAGTTATTTAAAGTGTGTTTAGAAAGCCTTTTACTATACAATTTGTATGCAATATTTACTGTTAAATGGTGATATTTTGTCTTGTTTGTCGGTTTAGTGGGTGAACAATTTGAAAGGTACTTCGCATTTCGTTTTCTAGTAATAAAAACAGTTGAAGAATTTTATTTAAAGTAGCCTTAAAATAGTGTCTTGGTTAAATGTTTATGACTAGGAGTTGGTAGTTTTATCAACTAGTTCCTAAGTCAATATTAAGAGTTAGTTTCGATTGATACCAATTCTAATAGAAAGTGAAAGGTGTTTAGGTAATTTCCATTTGTAGAGACAACATTGTAAATTTCAATTGACACAGGAAACAAAGGTTTTTCACTTTTAAACTCAGTATGAAACCGAAAAACATCTTTATTTAACTAGTCACTTCACGCAATTTTGCATCACAAAGAAACGATGTCAATAAAAATTCAAAATTAGAAACACTCAAAACGAATGTAACGTAATGCAAAGTAATTATACTCTAAAATGCAGCGTATTTTTACCATATAGGATTGTAAATTGCTTGCTAATTGTGCGAAGTGTCTTCTCATTCTATCACGTATAGTAGAGTCGCATTAAAACGAATGTGCAGGGCGCCGGGAATTAAGTGATATGTTCATGTGCGAACAATGGCAGGTGTAGACTCTCAATCTGAATACTGGCTTAAGTAATTGGCCTAATGTTAGGGTTGGCACTGTGGAAAAATATATTTTCAGTATGCAACCCTCTATGTAAGATGTTACAAAGAGTGAGTATGCTATCTCAACTGCCCCAGTGGCGTAGTTGTAATGCGTACATGGTGCGAGTACCTACCCCGCTGAGGTTTTGGATTCGAGTTTCGGGTCGGGCCAAAAATAATTGACTGGGTTTTTCTACTTTAAAAATTTCTCAGTCGCTCGGAGTCAGGAGGTTGGCGGTATGATGCTCCTGTGTCTCAGAAAGCATGTAAAGGCGTTGTTACTGCGCCTGATCTCTCCGGTCATGCCGGATTGTCCTCTCACGTGACTATGAGAGTGAAGAAACGGAGAGTGCACCTGTGTATTGCGCACACACTTGTGCACTATAATATCTCATGCCTACCTGGCTGGACTACGTTGAGATTGGCCGCCGTGGCCGAAATTCAGCTAGGAAGTAATTATTAATTTTGTTCATGCTTACTTGAATTAGAGGAAGACCTAATGTACACATACTTCTCGGGGATTATCCTCTCCGTGATAATACTATGATAGGGTTCTATCACCTGACCATCCAGCGGAATCACGTGTCTTTTGTGGAATCAAGAATAATCAGATTTTTGGTTTTTAACTTCGAAATTGGATCCAAACCTTTCACAGTCCAGTAAATTGGCAAATTTTATTTGATCGGGAGTTTAGCCTGCTTGTTCCTGCTACTTATAATTATATAATACGATTTTACCTATAGATTTAGCCTAGTACCTTACTCTTGACATACCTACTCAACATATCAACATTAAAAAAAAGTTATTTGAAACCATATTTTAGTAGCAGCCCTGCCTGTTAGGGTGCGGTTAGGTCGCCATCAATGGGACTTCCATCACAATGACTGGCGTCTTCATTATATACAAATGAACGTATAAATCTTTTGCGAACGATCCTTTACATTTCATACAAATTACCAGTTGCGTCCTTTTCCCTCTTAGGCTATTTTTTATATGCTAGAATGGGATAGATAATAACCTATTCTTACGACAATTGCTGGTATTCAGAATGTAGTGTCAGTTGATTACTGTGTTTCGAGACTGTCGATACATATTTATGCAGTATTTATAGAATAATTTGCTTGACTATCGAAGGAATAAGTCATTTAGCCCACACACGTTAGAACGATTCTAGAATAGTTCAATATTTCCCGATGACATCTGATCCTGAATCAATAAAGAAAATCTAGAAAAAAGAGAAAATATATATAACCAATTACTTACCATACTTTTTAATTATTTCTTACCTAATTGGTTTATTTTATGGCTTCAAAACGCATAATTAATAAATGTGATGAGAAATTTGCATCATTTTTTCCAGTGGTTAAACTTCTTGACTACACTACAGATATCTAATTTTCTTTTTGCTTTTTATTTTGTCACTAATTATGCTTAAGTATACCTAAGTACTTACATACGAAGGGATGCAATATTTATGGTTTCTACCGTGATTCTTTTCCGTCGATAATTTTCATTTCTCGTTAAATTATGTTAGGTTAAAATAAAACAAGGGTTATAAACATAATTAAGAATGATTTTAATGTTCAGATACACGATAATATGCATCGATAACTTGCATTGTTATATTCATCGCTAATTGTTTTTACATTTTCAACTCTAAACCAAAGAGTATAGATATCTATGATCCATTGAAGTACTTGCTACTTTAAAATAAGGTCACATTGAACCTAATAAAATTCAAAATTGCATAAATTTTGTTATGCTAAGCTATGATAAAAAATTAAATTACTCTTATTTATAAATAAACCACTTTGTATCGTTTAAAATTTCTATTTTTATTTACAAAGCAATATCTATCAGATAAAGTTCAAAAGTTTCTTTTTCGAATCAGTAAAGTGGTCATAAATTTCCTCCGGCCCGTTTCAAACAGATAAACATATTAGTAATGATTATTCTGAAGCTGCAGCCGTCATAATGTTTCATCCGAGATAACGGAATGTAAAGCAAATATAAATAGAACGTTTCATTACCGTAGACAATCTAATTTAAATGTTTCTTTTTTTAAAATAACAACACAAACACATTACACAAAACAAATTACACTTCCATACCATAGATAAAGGCAGTGTCCAGGTAAATGTTTTGGAGGGAGTTTCTAATAGTTGTTCTTGAGTGTCTTGATTTTTTATTAATTCAATAAGTATTTAAGAAATAAACTCGTTAATAATTAATTCTCTTAACAAAAACATTTATTTTTAAAGTATTAAAAGTATTAGTCATGCCAATTATTAGTTATAAATGCAAGCGTTATTCTTTTTTAAACTGATACACATAGTAGGTAAGATAAAACTTAATAAAAAATATAAATAAAAAAAGGAAAAATGTTGAGGCTACGATTTTCGTAGGTGAGTCACATTTTGTTCAAAATTAACTTGCATTACATATTTTGCCGATATCACATACCCTTTGCTCAATAAAATAACTATATAACATTTTGTTACTTCCATAACTTTTTAAAACCCACGCAGGTACATACGTATATAAAGGTGTTTCTAATTAGGCCATACCGCAAATTAGCACCTCACTCCTCAGAATATACCTACACGATATAATAAAGTTTTACATTCTATTGAAGTTGGCAGTGCACCGTGTATTCCTTAGATCCGCGGGCGCATATTTCAAACAATTAGTCGGTTCAATCGCGGCCAATTTGTGTTCGTAACGACCACTCATGTTGCAGGCAAACTATGAGTATAATATTTTTTACTAATTCTAGGTTTAGGATATAGAATAGGATGAGTAAACCGGATAGTAAGGTGGGGTATACGGAAAAAAGTGATATAGATTTTATCCAATAATTTGATAAATGGAGATTATATCGAGTCGGCGTTATGGCTTCATTGTAAATTCACAGATTTACAGTGTAAATAAGTTGGTACAGTAATGTCATAAGTTATTTCATTAATTTATATTGCATTTCTTTGACACTGTACTGAGTGAAGTATCGCGTCTGGTATTTGTAATATTTTTTTCTTGTTCTTGTTTGCTAAATATAAAACTGTATATATATATATATATATAATTAAATCGCATACATTCCTCTGTCATTTTTATATCTTTTGGATATTTGAACTTTATCCCAAAATCTGAGATGTCCCGTGACTTCTATTACTGCAATAGCGTCAGTGGGCAGCGTGGCCATAACTCAATGCACAATGGGCGAAGCATTCTAATCCAGCCGCGGCCCAGCGTCCGTCTAATGAAATTCCCGGGGTGACCGCCCGGGGCCCTGCCCGCGAACATTGTCCTCGCCAATTATTTTGAATTTTCTGATTACTTCCTAAGTAATTGAAATATTCGTGAGTGCTCTATGATGGGGAATTAAAAATCATTCATAATTTTTGAGCATAAATAAGTGCGGCATATTTTTGAAATTGGAACACCAGTGATTTAAAAAACGCTAGTATAGAACGAAATTGACAGTTATTTATATCAACACAACCTGTTAACTATTGTTATTTAGAGTAAATGAAAATGATATTCAAAAAGTATTAATAAATTACTGTCATCAACAGATCAAAGCAAAGAATGCGTTCCATAATTTGTCTGCGCGATATATAGATTAGAACATATACGTGCATCGCTAATAGTATAGTTATTATGTGGCTTTGCTTTGAACCTACGACTATTACTATAATAATTAAAATGCGAATAAATCGTAGTCATTTTAGTATGGTTGATGTTACTAGTGCCACCCCCAATAGGGGCTAAAAATCGTCCAATTTACTCAAATCACTTATATAACAGGAAATTTCAAATTATTTCCAAATAAAACACATTAGGGTGAGTCAGTATATAGGGTGTTCATACAGGGTGGGGTCAAAGGTGACGTCGACCAATCGGCGTGCGGAAGTGACCGGAGCGCACCACTTCCGCTTTGTTTTTAATTATTGAGGACTGATTTCCGCCAGGTGAGAGGAACTTTTATTGTTCCAGTAACGTTTGGATTGTTTATCTATAAGCTGGAATAATGAGGGTTTGGTAGATATCAGTGCATTGTCTATTTCTGTCAAGCAATGTGTATTGCATTTCGGTTGAGACATTGTAGCAAGCGTAATTACTGGGCATTATGAGACGTAACATCTTATGTCTTAAGGTAAGGAACGTAGTGGAATGTTACTCAGTACTTGGTAATTTGCTAAGTTCTGTATGGTGTTGCTACTGTTTATGGGTGGTCGTGTACCATCAGGAGAGCGGCTTGCTCGTCTCGTCATCTCAGACTTAACATCTTATGATTTCTCATGTTTACGCGAATGTTAGACATTAAAATTAAACGTCGGGAGAAAATTAAAATATTAAAACCGCGATAAAATCCGGAAAAATAGTTTAATATTAATATCTTATGCTTCAGATGATGAATGCCGTGAAATGCCACGTCATTTGTAATTCATAGTTATGGTTTTGCTAGTGTCGCGTTGTTTATAAAGAGTTCGCTTACTCAGTCAAGGGATTCGATTATTTCAATATACAGTTGCGTAATGTTCTATTTTATATAAGAGGTTTGAAATATCTATTTTTGAATGACTATGAAGTGTCATATTTAATAGCTCATTTTGACATTGCGTAATTAATGAAACTATTTTCTTGAAAATAATACTTTACAATAAGTTACTCGAACCGTAGATAAAAAAAGTATTAGTTTCGAACAAAATAAATAAATAGTACTTTTAATTTTACACGCTCTATTGCCACCACTATTACTTGTTTAAGAGAATTCGTCACAGGGGAAACATCACACTTTCATTCAGAAATACACTCATGCAAACGCTACCAAACTACAAAATGATAAAAAATGTTAGCAGATTTGAAAACGAAACTATGTTTTTTTACTATTGCAAATCTCATCAAGCCTAAAATTAAATTTAACCGATTATCTTACCACAGATTTTGTACCTTAAAGTATTTCTTTCCATTATTTTATGCATAGCATAGCAAATATCTTCTGAACCTCACGTATGAAGAAACCGAGGCTCTCCTTCATACTTCACTCTAAAACCTTAGTCCCCATATCACCGATAACACACACACACACACACACGTGCACTTGTAAAGACATACACAAGTACATAAATTCCTAATCACTATTCTAGTCTAATAATATAAGCTTTATAATTTCAGTGACATTGGAAGGTTGCTGGTGCTGATAGATCAGGTTTTCCTTTTTAAGCACCAGCTGCACGATTATATAGCCACTACAAGCACAATAAATTAGAATAAGCCACTAATTGTTACACTATTCTATGTACTTTGATATTAATAATAAATAAATAAAAAAAGCACTACAAATATGGTAAGACAGAATATCGTGTACAATTTGCATATAACAGCAACCGTTAACGATTAGTACCACCAAACAGCCACAACTTCTCTTGTACAATAACAAAATCTTGTCGTTTGCCGTGTTTCACCCCCACATTGTTTTCCACTAAATTGGACTCAGTGATTAATTTGCTTAACTCCCCTTGCGTGTAATTTGTCATCACCAACTATATCTTGGCCTCCCCAGCAGCTCTCGTCACCTGTAAGTCGAGGTAGCAAGGCAGGGGAGTGGGTTAGTGATAGGTCAAGATACGTCGGTCATTGTGATACCTAAAATTTCTCATTTGGTTAGTTGACATCGCGAGCTCAATAAATAGTGGAATTCCTTGAGAGGTTTGAGTAAGGATGTTTGTTTTCGTGCCTTGATGCGTTAAATGTAATAATTACTGCTTCCATTAGAAATACGAAGTAAAAACTTTATGATAGTTATTCGATAAAATATTTTTTGGGATTCCAAGCCCTATGTTATCTCCGTAGAAGTTTTTTTCTCATCACAACTTTTTCACCGTAAATTTGAGCAGAACTTAATTTAATAATTTCACCTTAGTTTGTGTCTGACATATCTCACAATGAATGCTTTATCTATGTATGCTTTAATCTTAATTAACTTCTTTTACAGGTGGACACACCTCTGAAGTCAGAACATAAATGTTACCTAAAACATCTCATCCAGGGGAGGCAGACAGACCGGCGATATCTCAAGACCGTGTCCCCTGGGAGCTCGTTACACCGATATAATTACAACGCACTTATCCGCTTCAATTAGAGACGAGTTGTTTGCTCACCCACACTCAGTTCATCGGTGTGAGCGGTGTCCTTTACGGCTAACTCTTCCCCTGGCTCCATATATTTGTGGTTCTGGATTGGTGGTTTTACGTTTGCACCATTCTCATAATTTCCTTGCTGGTATAAAGTTACGTTTTCTTTATTAAATAATATATTCATATAACAATGATTTATGGTTGTTTTTTAAATTTAGTAATGGGTAGAGTATATTGCTGGCTGTTGTTATGAAAACATTTTTTAAGTTATTTTTTTTACAATTATTAGGAAAACAAATAATTCCTATAGCCTTTACAGACACAATCAAATGAACATTGATTCATTAACAGGTTTTTTTTTTAAGAAGTCCTCTTGTTTGTACCTTCATAATATGATACCCTAGGCACAAAACAATTTTTAATTTGTCAATAACTTGAAGATAGTTCTTTCCGATCCTAACAAAATTTTAAAATAAAAGTCAAGACTGCGGCTCACCAATCCACATTTCTTACATTCCGCAACACTCCGGTACCAAGATAAGGGGTTACGAATGGTATCTGCGGTAAAATCTTGGGTTTCAGCAAACAGAGGGGCGAGATTGTTTAAATTATAGCTTTACAAGTCGACAACGGGGTGGGCTGAGCCAATTGCGCTGTCAACGGAACATTTGTAAGTTTTTCTTAGATAGGGATGTTCATAAATTCATTAATCTTTTTCACTTTGTTTTTTGAAGGAAATGAAGCTGGTTGGCAGAAGTTAATTTAAGAACTCCTGTTTTGTTATTACAGCCGTTTTCAATAAACGATCCCAATTTCAATCTTCAATCCGATTCGGAGAATGATCCAATCAAAATAACTCTTTTATAAAAATCTTTGTTTTGATTGGTCCATTTTTGACATACAGAAAAAAGCGATTGGGATCGATTATTGAAAATTGTGGTTATTAAACTGAGTTGTGAAATGTAAACAGCAGTGGTCCCTGATATTTTATTAGGTAACAGGACCAAGCAGAAAGTCTCTCATTGCAAAGAGACTATTGCCTGCAATAAGATAAGTAACTCAGGTTATTTACGTCTTATCCATTGATAAAGGTGTGAAAGGGAACCCCACACGACATAAAGGTAACTAATATGCATGAATGTCTGTAAATCGTTTTAATGATAGATTCTACAGAAAGGGAAGGCGGCAGGGAGGCAGGGACCTGATAGGTCATATGTACCTTTCGCCACCGCGTCTTATTTTTTTTTAAAACAGAAAGTTCTCAAAACTTCCTCTGCTTTAGAATTCAGGAGCCATACACGCAGTAATCCAACGAGTATATTCAAAGATATAAATTAATCAGGGGCACTTTATCACCATTCCATACAATATAATCCAGTGTACCTTCTGATAAATTATAGCCGAACTCCGACCGGACCTTACGGATTTATGTTTATTTAATTTTACAAATAGTCCTTTGTGTTTAAACGGATTATAGTATTTAAGTTTAAAATTAAATTCCTGGCTGAATTTATGATATTGGAAAATGTTCTTGTATTGAAAATGCTAAGTACAAATATTGAAGATCATTTTAATTGGTAAGATAATGTTATAAAGTTAAAATAAAAATCATAATTAATGCTAACGTCCTCAGCTAGACAGTTATTACTAAACTGTTTATGGTTACATTTTTTGGTTAAATATGTGTTTTAATCTGAGGAAAAATATAGATAACTAGCTTTTTTTTGCCGCTCGGCCCGTGTGAGAAAGGTTTTCGGGGATAAAAGTCGCGCTTAGGCCATCGTGGTGGACTAAGGCTTAATTCCTCTCGGTAGTAAAGGCCTGTGCCCAGCAGTGGGACAGTATAATAATATCAGCCCCGTATTATATACTGTCCCACTGTGTGGCACGGCCTCCTCTACTACTGAGAGGTATTAGGCCTTAGTCCACCACGATGGCCAAGTGCGGATTGGTAGACTTCACATACCCTCGAAATTCCTATAGAGAACTTCTCAGGTGTGCAGGTTTCCTCACGATGTTTTCCTTTACCATTAAAGCAAGCGATAATTCACAAAGAATAAACACATATTGTTTTTTTAGAAAAATCAGACGTGTATGGCCTTGGGATTTGAACCTGCGGACATTCGTTTCGGCAGTCCGTTCCACAACCAACTAGGCTATCGCCGCTTTTGTGAGACAGTAATACAGAGTTGATAATATAATTATAATTCCCAGGTAACGTCTGTCAAATATATCATGTAATAGTTCAATCAAAGGCCCAGTGAAATCTGTTACAGCTAATTGTTCTTAAGACAGATCGGCAGGGGTTGCCAACCCTCGATAAATAGTTCTGTAGTCTGTTGTGAGATTAAAGCCATTTTGTGGGATAATCCCCGATTGACACGGGATTACTGGACAGATAGTTCTTGTCGCTTAATTTATGGTCACTGTTTCAATTACAAGCCATTCTGGACATCTGTTTGGTACTTATTGACGAACGTATTGGATTTGTAATAGTTCGTAGCTCAGATGAATTTGGGAATATCATGAATAATGCTTGTCTATGTTATTTGGTGATTCGTTGTATGCATTACTCATTGGACCACATTGGACTGTTCCTAAAAAGTTTTTACTGAGATTCGTATTAACCGGCTTCCGAAAAAAGGTTAATAATGTGTGTTTGTATTTTAAGTTTCTCATTTCTAGTTTCATATTTTACTAAGTTCTAACAAAATTAGATTAAATAAGAAGACATAAAATTTACTGCTAGATGCACAGAGATACACAATGAAGAGATAGTAAATATAAAATTGTAATTTTAATTCTTTTAAGTAAAGGAGCGTATTTGACTTATTTTATTTTATAATTTTAATAAAATATGTATGTCGCATAAATTCTAAAATAGAAGAAATCATTGAAATTTTATGAAAAATCCAGAATTTAAAAGCCACTGAAATTTGGTAGTAGGGGTGTGTGTCAAAAAATAAAAAGAGACGAAATACTTGTATGTGACGTCAGTGGGTATTACGATGCATGCGAAAGAAAGAGATGGAGCGATATCCCCACTCCACACCCACTCCTGTATGTAGCAATATTAATTTGAATTAGTGCCTCATTTCTTATGGAATTTTAATGCTGTTCTCACAGAAGGATTTATTTTTTGTACTAATTGTTGTTACATATTTAAAAATGCACAAAATCAACATAGTCAAATACAAAAATATCCTTATAAAACGACAATGGTAGAATCCAAGTACATTGTACACGTTGGACAAGAGAGCCTGGTCGAAACACTCAATTAGCTAAGTGGGAATGGTTTGTAATGACAGATTAGTGTTGTCGCTGTGGCCACCTGAGCTGCGCGCGCAAAATATGCAATAACTCAACCGGATCCCGCGGCCGGGTGCGCCCGGGTAACGCCGCCCGGGTATAATTCACCCGGATCGCGCCCAATAAATTCGTCACTGTGATTAGTGCGCCTCTGTCCGGTGTTATTGTATGGAGTCCGCTCTTTTAGTTGGTGTAAATCGTGTCTTATTTTTAATATAATGTATGCAAAAGTTTGGGAAGATGTTTGAATGTAAACAGAAAAAACTTAACAGAGTTGAAAGAAATTTGGTACAGAGGTAGGCTATGTCCCTGATTAACACATAGTCTCCTTTTTATCTACGTAATTTGCTCCTTTTTTTTATATAGTAGATTATACCAAGTTAAGTGTAGTTCATCAAAATATCCAAAGTATGTTAGGTAAGGAACTACAAATTGAATTGTTCATGAGTTGTGAGAATATTGATATACTTTGTATTACAGAACATTGGTTAAAAACAGAACAACTCATGTTCAATTTTAATAATCATATTGTTGGTAGTAACTTCTGCAGACAAAATGCTATACATGGTGGCTCACTGATACTAGTAAATAAAAAAATTAAATTTAAAGAACGTAAGGACATAGTGAGTCTCTCTGTTGAGCAAACTGCCGAAATATCTTGTATTGAGTTGGAGCAGTTCATTGTAATTAGTGTATACAGACCACCCTCCTCAATTTATGATAGTTTTGAAACTATAATTGAAGATGCATTGAGGAAAACAACTAAATCTAATAAGACATTGCTGGTTTGCGGAGACTTTAACATTAATTTGTTAGAAAACTCCTCTTTGGCAGTAAAATTAAAAAGTCTATTTTTATCATTTAATTTAGCTAACCAATTCTCAGAGCCCACTAGAATAACCAATACTAGTGCTACATGCATAGATAATATTTTTAGTGATATACTGCCAATTAAAAATGTATTATCAATAAACTTGGCTCTGATCACTGTGGTCAATTAGTCAGCTTTAGCAATGTGTTACAGAAACCATCTCATAAGAATATTGCAGTAATCCCTGCAACAAAAGGCTCGGTTAGAGAAATTTAAACATAGACTAACAGAAAAATTTAATGTACCTTTAAAGGAACTGACCCTAACTCGTTATATAATACTGTATTTAACACATTTTGTAAGGAATTTAAATCTATCTTCACATCTAGATCAGTTTCAGTGGGCAAAAAAAGTAGTTTTAACACTTGGGCCACCGTAGGTATCCATAGAAGTAGACAGAAATTATTTGATTTATATTCTCAGAAAACCTACAATCATAGTGAAGATTTTGCCAAGTTTGTAAAATCTTATTCTAAAATATTTAAACAGGTTTGCCATAAAGCTAAATCCCTCTACTTAAACAATAAGATAAAAAACTCAAAAATAAAATTAAAATTATTTGGAAAGTAATTAGCAAAGAAACTGGTAAGGCTAAACCTCGCGAAACGGAGTTCAGCCTAAATATTAATAACAAAATTATTAGTACCGACTTAGATGTAGCTAGGGCTTTTGAAATTTTTTCACTAATATACCGGTTTCTATAACAAAAATTAAATTGTTCTCCCATAATTGCCTACAAATTATTACAAGAAAATGTGTCTGGATGTGGAGGATCATTTTTATTCCACTGTGTTAATAGTTTAGATATAATAAAAACATTTAAAATGATCAATATTAAAACACATCTGACTTCTGGGGTATTTCTACAAAAATTTTAAAGTCTGTTATATTTGTACTAGCTCCCCAGTTAGCTATAATTTTTAACTTGTGTATAAAGAGTGGTATATTTCCTGATAAAATGAAATTAAGTAAAATAATCCCGCTTTTAAATCCGGTAGTGCAGATGACCCCACCCAACTTTAGACCTATATCTGTGCTACCTTCAATAAGCAAAATTTTTGAAAAACTCATGCTTATACAAATTCAAAATTATTTTACTAAAAATAATTTATTACATAATAAACAATTTGGATTCACCAGGGGTCGCTCCACTACAGATGCTGGTGTGGAGCTCATACATAATATATTTGCTGCTTGGGAGGATACTCAAAATGCTTTAGGAGTTTTCTGTGATTTATCCAAAGCTTTTGATTGTGTTCACCACGATATTCTTATCAGGAAATTGAGCCACTATGGGGTTAATGGCATTTCCCTTGAATTATTTAAATCATATTTAAGCAATAGGGTACAAATTGTTGATGTCAATGGAAAACAATCTCCTGGTTCTATTGTTACAATGGGAGTTCCACAGGGCTCAATTCTTGGACCTTTTGTTTTTTTTAATTTATATAAATGACTTACCTTATTTCATAAGGGACAAATGTGAGGTAGTGTTGTTTGCAGATGATACTTCTTTATTATTTAAAATAAAACGACATGAATTAATTCTTGACGATGTAAACAACACTCTCTCAAAATTAGTGCATTGGTTTAGCGTTAACAATTTATTACTAAATAGCGAAAAAACTAAATGCATAAAATTCGTCACACCTAATGTTAAATAAGTTAACGCTAACATTTTTATAAATAGTGACGAGGTGAGCCTTGTGGATACAACCAAATTTTTGGGTATCACACTGGACTATAAACTTCAGTGGGGCCCTCATATATCTGTCCTAGCTAAAAAGCTGAGCGCCGCAGTTTTTGCAGTGGGCAGGATACGCCAACTAACTGATATTGAGACAGCTAGATTGGTCTATTTTGCTTACTTTCATAGTTTGATGAGTTATGGAATTTTACTGTGGGGTGGTGCTGCTGACATTAATACTATATTTGTTCTACAAAAAAGAGCGATAAGATCTATATATTTGCTAAGCCCTAGATGTTCGCTACGAGAAATATTTAAAGAAGCAAATATAATGACAGTAGCATCACAATTCATTTTCGCTAACTTAGTGTATGTCCATAAAAATATAAAAATTTTCCAAAAGTTAGCGATATCCATAGTTTAAATACTAGAAACAAAAATAAATTACTTAATCACAAAACAAGGCTCCAAAAGATCAGCAAGTCTTTTAAGGGTTACTGTATATATTTTTATAACAAAGTTCCCACTGAGATCAAATCCTTAAATATTGCGAAATTCGAAGCCACTATTAAGCGCAAGTTGTGTAATAAAGCTTATTACAAGATCTCAGAATACCTTGAGGATACAAATGCCTGGAACTAGGCATTTTTGTGTGATTGTCTTTGGAATCATGTCACTTGATCGAGATATATATTTTTTTTTTTTTTCTCTTTATTTGTAATATAACTGTAAGCGGCTTGGGTATGAAATACTCTCTAACTGTCTGTACCTGCGGCGGCGTCGTGTGACGGGTCGGCCACTTCCCTACAATATGGTTGAGGAGGCCGATGGCTGGCACATGCGTCATACTCGTGAACGGGTGCTGCTTGTGTGGACTGTTCTGCCCATTTCGCTTACATTTCTAATTTCTAATTGCTAGAGGTGCTGGGAGGAAATAATTATAGGGATAATAGAGAAATTTCATGATTCCTGAGAGGGTTGTGCAGTCATATAAAAATTGAAATTAATTTATTCCTTATTTCACGAGCCTATAAATGAACTGCTCTAAACTTTTTTTTTCATGTACTGTAGTCTTTACCCTAAACTGATTGAAAAGAGCAACACCAGAGTTTCTTGCCCGTTCTTCTCTGGTGAAAACTGCTTTCCGAACTGGTGGTAGAGTTAATATTGACGGAATCTAAATAATGTATAACATTTTACAGATTCAAAAAATAAATCATTTCATTTCATTTCATTTCATTAAGTCATTGGGTTTATGGTTTACATGGATTATGAATACTATATTGCTGTTTTAAGCAGTAAGCACACAAGTAATCAACACACACAATCAACAAAATCTTCATTCAAACTTTCCTTTGGTATTTCGGCATAAGCAACATGTATTAGCATTACAGAGAAAGATAGTTTTATTCTTACATTATATTATAAACATTAATACTAATCCATAAAAATCTATTGTAAGTCTATATTGTCATATTTAACTTTTCCGTCATCGACGTACCCCTATTTCTTATAAGTATGTCGTCCATTACGATTCGTTTCTTCAGTTGAGGAATCAGAGTCTTTTTGCTACTCATAAAGTAATGATGGATGCTTTTCGGCGAAGTACAAGCTTGCATCACATTCGTTGATGTTCGCTTGGGGATTTTACTTGGTTTCACGTTTTTAACAGATTCGTTCATGCCGCTAATTCCTACGGAAATCTCAGTTTGTGGACGGTCTATAGTGATTTCGACATACGGTTTCCCGGTACAAAGTTTGAGGCCTTTGTTACCCCTTGTCACTTTTATTTCTTTCTGCATTTGAAAACGGGTCATTTTAGAACTGGTCACTGTCTCTTTGTCGGAGCGAGTTACTGTAGTTTTCGATGACTTGTCTGATTTTTGTGTTCTCTGAACTCTTCTTTGTCTTTTTGTTTCGGCAACGCACTCATCTTCTAAACAAGCCACGCACGGACATTCCACACAAATCTTATTATTGTTGTCGCAAATCTTTTTGTATTTGTCGCCTCGGTTGCTCGTCTGTGTTCCGATTTTAGCTGGTTTATCGTTGTGTTTTAATGTAACTGTTTTTGGTTGGACTCTTTGCATCGTAGCAATGCTTGATGATTGTTGGAAAATGTTTGGCTGTGCTTTTATTACCTCTATTTTATCACTAGGCACTTTCTTCAACGACGACTTGAGAGATGGCATTGGTGAATCGTAAATAACTCTAGCAACTTCTGTAGAGTTGACTTTAGAGCTGAAAAATGACTGGACGCCTGTCCCAGTGGAACATTTACAAACCGATGATTGTTTAGTTCCAACGTTACGAGATTTTGGGGTCGTACTGAACATCATCTGTTCACTAGAACTCATTTCGACTATGGATGGTGCTACGCTAATATCACGCTTATTCTGTCTCGGCCTAGGTGCTTTCTCAAGTTTCAATCTCTCTTTTGGAAAGTTTTTTTTCTCTGGTTTAGGCTCAACAAAGAGATAAACGTTACTACATCCGTCCTTTTTTCTTTTCTTACACATGATGTACAATAAAGCGGGAATACACCATGCTATCTCGAGGAACAGTATTACTGTAATAACTATAACTTTCTTTGAGCACATATCGACAGGAAATCCTCCGATAGAAAATTTGTGTCTACATTCAGTAGCACAGTTATTGTATAAGTTTACTACGGTATCGTAAAGGCTTCTTGTTGTATTGACCAGAGTAAGAACACTTCCAAGGGCTAAATACAATCGATCATCAGCCAAATGAGGGACAACGTCATCTGTAAGCCAGGTTTGGAATCGCTGATCAAAATTATCTTGTTCTGCTTGGCTGCTGGTTCCTATACAATTTTTCGCAACATCATAATATCTGAAAAGAGCGTTGGTGGCATTTTGAGATTCCAAAGGAATCAGCGAGTAATTCTTCAATGGAATAAACATGGTTTTGGTTTTATCATCCCAGTTAATAAAAGGTGTTGGTATCGATAATCCAGTTGGCGTCTTCTCGTAATATGCCAAATGTTCGCAAGGGTGAGACATGCTCCGTACCTTGGAGTCGCGTTTGGAAGGTATATTGATAGCAACAGAGTTAAGTACATTTGGATCTGCATCCTTCCAGCCCTTTCCGTGAGTTCCCATGTAATTCTTTATCTCATCATGAAATTTAAACAGTTTCACAGCATCATCTTCTGATGTACTGCCTCCGTAGAACGAGAACTTTGTAACAGGCAAAGCCCGTACTTTAAGGTATCCTCCTATAACATCTGAGAGCGCTGTAGTCATAATGCTATCAGCTTCGGGGTTTGGAGCTTCTCTTTTAATCGATATGTATGCATTTTTCCAGTAATTGAGCAACGAATCCACATATTTTTCGTTCTGTGTGTTGATCATGTTAAGATGTGGGATGAGAGATTGGAAATTCCTTCGAGCTCGGAGCAAAGCTATTTCTTTTTTGCTCCAACGGTTTCGTTTTGTATCAGAATGAGTGAAGAGTACTGTGCCGACGTTGAATGGGAAGTTTTCGGTTTCCAGATAAGCTTGTGCCTCGCATAGAAATCTCGACATTAGAGAACGATATAAAGTCGCATTTGAAACTATAAAATGTTACAAAATAAATAGTTACAAAATACAAGTCACAAAACTGCAATGATGATTTGACAAAGTCAACGGATGTCAATACTACTGTAGACTTTAGCAGAGTTTATGGTAATGGCTAGAAAGCTTAATAATAATAAGAAAAAGATTACATCACATTATAAGGTCCCAACTACAATGACAGATTAGAATGATCACCAAATGGCATCGATATATATGTACTACGCTCAGAGTACTACATACTAGATTTGGCGTTCCGAACATTCACTGTGTTCAACTGAATTGAACTGCAATCCGTTTAAACTGACTTTAATATGGACAATATAGACGGCTTATGGTTGTATACGGAGTGGGGCTCATGATATAAGAACTCAAGTCTAAGTGTAAACTTGAACTTAGAATTAATTTTATATTATATTTGAAGTAATTTTAAGTAAAATTACTTCTTGTTCAAGTCAAAAACAAAGTAACAAAGTCCATTTCCGTACAACACGAACAGCATCATATCAGTTCTCAAAACGCTAATCACGCGTGTCATTTGTCGGTGTATCTCCTCGATAAGTCACGCACCTGGGAGAGCTGGGGGACGTAAATCATACGGCGGGAACACGCTAAATTGTATCATTAGACCATACCAATTATTTTATATACATATACAAGTTGTAACTGTATTGGTATAATATAACTAATATTATAAATGCGAAAGTTTGTGAGGATGGATATATGTATGTATGTTTGTACATCTTTTACGAAAAAACTACTGACCGGATTTGAATGAAACTTTACAGTAATATTGGCTATATATAACAGAACAACACATAGGCTATAATTTATAATGATTTCGTATAATTTGGTCATAATACAACGATACATATCAAATCAGTTGGAAAAAAATTGCTATCTTGGCGTACGCTGCCTCAACCGTTGGAGTTATATAAAGATGCTGTATCGTAGGATTGTTTGTCTTGAATAGTTCTAAATAGAAGTCCACGACAGTATGTAGATATTATGTAGAAGCCACTATGATCAAAATAGTGAGCCTCAAATATAATCAAATCGGATACTTTTTAGCGGGACTTTTGTTCCGGAAAATTCTTGCGCGCGGGCAAAACAAAGGCTACTTATTTTATATATACAAGTTGCATCTCTATATTATATATAACATGTTAATGTCAGGAGAAAATTATAATATAAAAACCGCGATAAAATTCGTAAAATAGTTTTATTTTAATGTCTAACATTCGTGTAAAAATAAGAAATCATTATAAAAATGTAATTTATATACGTATACAAGGAAATACTTATACTTATTAAAGCTTGAAGCAATATGGAGGTGAACAAGAAGTGCTAGGGGAAGTAAATACAAATTGTAGAAGCAGAACACCTTCTCCTTAAATCATCTTCAAATCTGTCAATTTCACAGAACACATAGTCTCACGCCTACTATCCCCGAAGGGGTGAGCAGAAGCACAACCGGTGCACCCAGTTGTGCCTCTGCTCACCCCGTGTGTATTCCCATCATATGGTAGAGGATAAGTGTATTGCTATATCAAGCATAAGTTCCAGACTCTGGGCTGATAATGAGTAGAATAAAATCACTTTGACCGACTCGGGGATCGGACCCGAGACCTCAGCACTGCAGTCGTACTGTAATATAACTACGTCACCATCAAATATAATACAGATATTTTACTGAAAAATGTGGGTAAAAGTTTGTAAATACATCTTAATTTTTTTTACATAATATAGACGAAGTTCGAGTCATGCTGCTCCATTTTTAATTCTAACGGTCACGGTGCTACATCATGACAATTAACAGTAATCATTATATAAATGATATGGTTATAAATCAATTAATTTAGGCAATGATAGCGTGACAACGAATAGAATTAGTCACGCCCGTGTCTTAGCACGTTTGTGATAATTATATAGTGTTATAATTCTTTAAATGGAAACAATTTTGAGCCGCAAAGCAACAGTGTATAGTCATTGTTGTGTTCCGGTTTGATGGACATTGTAGCAAGTTAACTACTGGCCATAATGAGACTTTACATCTCACGTCTCAGGATGGCGAGCGCAGTGGAATATCAAACAATATTTTGTATTAAAAGGTGTTGGATGGTGTTTCTACTGTTTATGGACGATCATATCGCTAGCCATCAGGCGTACAGCAAATTCCTCTCGCCATTCAGAGCAATAAAAAAAAACATGTGCTCGCTACTAATCTCGACTTTTTTTGAATCCAATGACTGAGTTTTAGGTGATGCGCGCACAAATATGGAAAATCTACGGTTTTATTGTGACCAATTCTTAAATACCAATAAATACTAAAACAATAAAATTTTATTACCATTAACGTGCTCCTAATCCCTTTTTAATTTATTTTATTACTTGTTAACGGCCTACGTACATTATAAATTGTTTCATAGCATCTAATGGATATCCAATAGCCATTATAATTTGTTAAACTATCAATAGTAATCATTTGGATAATCAAAAGCCCAGAATTCATGAAGGCGATGTAACCCTTCCGCTGTACACGTCTCTTAATGATGTGTGTAACGCAATATCTTTGTGGAAACTTTGGTTAGGCGGCGTTTACACTTACCTTATTATAAAAATACCATAGATATTAAATATATAAAAAAAAGCGATGATGGGTTTTTTCTACTTGGTATTTTTTTTTAATTTTCACAGCAATGTGGCACTGCACCCGATGGTAAGTGAGGAATCCAATAGAATGCCGACTGACGAGAGACGATTACCCCTCGGCAGTCGACATAATTATGCCGGCCTCTTGGAACCGAATATATATAGGTTGATTCCGGAACGCGGCACACTTACGTGTCACTATGGCGGGTTTTAATAACTTGTGTACGGTGGTAGGATATTATGCTAAATGCTAATCAGACTATTAACTTAAAACACGATTTCGATTGATTTTGATTTTTTAACTAAAAATATACACTGCTTATTACTTTTTACTAATAATACTTGTGAAGTAAATATAGCACACAGAGGGGATGAAAGATAGAAAAACAGAAATTTCCTAATAAAATGCAGCTCATAATGTAAACGCGTCCTTAGGGCTTGTATCAGTAATATCAATCAGGAGGCGGCGACGTTGATGTGATGTTTACTGCGACCAATTAGCGTGTGATGCGGGAATACCTTGGTGATATCAGATAAGGCTGCGAATTGGGGAATGTGTAGTAAAATTATTAGGGTCTGTTCACAGTAACAGTTATCTGCCAGTTAACGTATTACGATTTTTTTTATTGACAGTAACAGTTAAATTTACTGTTACTTTGTCAAAATTATGACGTTTGTATTTTGGCTGTTACTTTAGCGATTATTTTTTTTATTACATTTCATGAAGAAACTGCCTATTGCGTGTTAGAAAATGTAAATAGTACTCATTGATTTACTAATTATTTGAAAGTATTATACTTCCTCAGAATAGTTAAACGCTTAAGTTACGACGACGACTTCATTTAAAAACTGTATTTCACCTAAAACTCTACTCAAAACACAGTTAACACTAACAAACGAGATCGGTAGTACATATTATAGTTATTTGTTACAATTAACACTCAGCGATTTTAAATTAGTTTTTTTTTCATATTATAAAATTGTAACAATTTAATTCAATCAGGAACATTTTTTATTATTCTTGAAGGTAGACGAGCTAACGGCTCCTTGATAGTGACTGGTTTATTTTTAAACTATTTTTCTTTTGCCATACTAGCTTTTGCTCGCGACGTCGCCCGCGTGTAAGTCTTTCCAGGATAAAAGTTGTGCTGAGATAAAAAGCACCTTATATCCTTTCCAGGGTCTTAAACTTACTTACCAAATTTCATTGAAATGCATTCGGTATTTTTTGAGTTTATCGCGTTCAAGTACTTAAATAGACGCAGCGGGGGACTTTATTTTATAGTAAGGAAGCCTTGGGCCATCTCAATATAGCTTTTTGTTACAGCGAAACCTAATTAGTTACTAAAATCAATACTAGACTAATTACCATTGTCTACCCAAGCTTATAGAGTTATCACAATGAAAATTATATAATATAATTAGTTGGGAAAGTTATCGCCATGAACAATAGCATCGTGTTAATATTTAACTAACTGCAGTTCACAATGGAAACTTTAGCATGAAAATCAAAAAATGGCTTTTTCTTTATATATTTTTATTTTAGATGATTGTATCTACGCGTTTGTGTCTCCTAATGCAGCAGGGTGGGAATCGTAATCATTTGCGCGTATGGCGTCCATCGTCTCGATGCAATTCCCAGGTCAAACTAAAACTGTCGGTCAAAAAAAAATTTAATTCTAAACGATAAAATATTTTATGAACCGAATATATGCTGTAAAATCAATTGATTCGATAACTATTGCGCTATGTACGGTCGGATAATATTTATTTCACTAGTTTTCGGTACTATTCAAAGTAAAAAACATTTGCGCATCATCGGCGGCAGGGATGCAGAGGAAAATGAATACCCATACGTCGCCAGAGTGGAGATACTAAGAATAACTGATGACAAAGTGCGAAGGATCCATATATGTACGAGCGGAGTCATCACTCCAGTATGGACGGTCACAGCAGCACACTGCTTCCAAGACATCATCGAGCTGATACAAATGAGACGCAATACTAAATCAAGACAGATAGTACGTACAAGGGACATCAAGCCAGTCATATGGTTCGGAAACGTGGCTGGCGAGCCAAGTAAAGACACCTATAGAGATATTGTGGACACCGTTCTTCACCCGTCCGCGAAGTGTTCAAGATCATCCATACTCGTATTTGTGTGTCAAAATGACATAGGCCTCTTCCGCACTGATCCTATTTCAATAAACCAGTACGCAAAACTGAGCGCCCTGGACGCGGTCAGTCTCAAAGGCCAGGAGGTGGAATTAGTTGGCTACGGCATCACAAATGTTAATGGCGAAGTAGACGACACGCTCGCTTTCAAAAAACCACTACAAGTACTGAAGGCGATGGTTAAATCTTGCGCTGATGATGTTTTTATGTCTCCGGCACTATGTCTCGCTCGGGCTTGTGGGCAGTCGTCGACGATGTGTCCAGGAGACTCGGGAGGACCAGTGCTCCACCCTTCAGGCGTGGTGGCAATCAACTCCATGGCCTTTATATCTGACTGTTTCGTGTCTAGTGAAAAGGATCGAAGTCACGTCGTTGGACAGTTGACTCCGATTAGTTCGTATATAGACTGGATATGTGACGTCACAAATGATAACAAAACAAGTAGGGCGTGACAATTGACAACATTTCAAAATGTAAACGTGCCTAAAACAAAAATACTATTTCTTAATTTTTCTACTCCGAGTTCGATTATGATTTTTTAATGTTTTTTAATACTTAATTTCGGAGAAAAAAATTAAAAACCGAAAAATGCTTGATGACGTCACATATACGGTTGAATGAAATAGTTCCTTGGTCCACCTTATTATTTATTTTAAAAACTAAGACACCGTCTTTTGTCAATGTCAAATGTCAATATTACAATAGATACGTCACAACTGTCACTTTCAACGAGAGAGACAGAAACAAAAAAACGGTCACTTCATTTTTTTTACTGCAAAGCAAAGGTCATTGCGTTTTGAGCCGTATATGTGACGTCATTTGGAGCTTACGTCGTTTTAGAATAAAACAAAATTCAAAGTGAAAATCATGAATGAAAATATTTGCATTTCGAAAAAAGAAAAAATATGGGTTTCATCATTTTAGATCTAGTTTCATAAAATATAAACATTTTGGTATGTTGAAAAAATGAAATGTTGTCAATTTGGAGTATTAAGAATAATTTTTAATTAAAATATATAAAACATTACTTTTACATAAATGCAAATTTGTGAAAAAATTCGATGTTAGAAGTAAACGCAATAACAACTAGATTTGAATGAAAAATAGCACACGGATAGAGTACGTCCTGGATTAACACATAGGCTACTTTTTGCCCCGGTAACTTGCTCCCTTAGGAAATAAATTGTTTATTTTTTTAAATATATGGTACTGGGGTCTTTAGGCGCCGTGGATTACTACAGTTAGGGACTTTTGTAGCTTGAAAGCCCTTAATGCGGACGAAGCCGGAAGCAATACCTATTTAATTTTAATGGTTATAAAATACGTATGGTTTGCACGTTTTCACATAAAAACACATTGAAATATAAATCGATATAGCTCTTTTACACTCTCATGATAAGAAAAATGCTTCATATACTTCGCAGCAGACATCCAACAATATATCGCCGTAAATAATGTAAAAATAAACATTAGTACAATAATATTTAAATGCCGCCCCATAATTAGGGGGCAGTGGGTTCGAACCTCGAGTGGTGTGAGTTATGCGAGTGTAACTTAGATTTATTGCCTTTTACCCAATCATCTTATGAGTGGTGCGTTTATCCTGGAAGAGATTTCGTTGAATTTATATAGACACGTTTATTAATGATTTTTATGTTTACGCGAATGTTAGATATGAAAATAAAATTACTTTTCGGATTTTATCATGGTGTTTTGAAGATTTTGCAAGTTTCATGGTGACAGAGCGGACCATCACGGGGCAAAATGATAATATAAAACCGCGTTAAATTCCGAAGATTTGTTTTATTTCTTAGACGTTTATAATTTAATTTAGAATACTTAAACATGTTTGAATAGATGTTGATATATCGTGATTTTATTGAAAAACCGCCCTTATTCTGTATAAACATGTGTTTGAATTGAGAATCTTGAAATAGCGTGAATTTTTTTATACCGCTTATACCTACGTGTGGTTGAGACGTGGAATTTGTCACCCTGAGTTGATATGTATCCAGTGATATATATCATCGTATATGGTTACAGTTGAAGTCCAGGAGATAATGTCTTTGTAACTCGACATTATAATTGGATTACATTATCTACTATTGGTTGAAATTAACGAGCTGTTTAGAGTGACGAGACGAGAGAGCCACTCGCCAACTACTCGAATTTTATTACAAAACACTTCGTGGCATAGCGCTACGATAATCGCTGACATGAATGAATCCTTCCTAACCGAATCTCGGCCAAGGGCAACCTTAACTCTAGTGCACAAGTGCGTGCAATAGACAGTGCACTCTGTTCCTTCACTCTTACTGACATATAAGATAACTATTTCTCAGTATTGACAACCTAAATCAAATCTTCTCAGTATTGAAATGTTGACCGCAGAAATATACCGTGATTGTTTACTTAGTAAAAAATATAAAGGCGCTTCTAGCATCTCTACATCTATGTTGACGTGCCTTCAGTAAGTGTAAAAACCTCTTGAGTTAATGAGTATATTCATTAATATTTCATGCGGATACCCGCTGGTCATAAACACAGGCAGGAAGCTTCCAACTCACGAGTGCTTGGGTGATCTCCATTAGATATTGTTTTATAAAATTAAATACCGGGATGAGCAATGTTCATCTTTAAGACTGCCCAGAATTAGCAGGTCCGTAACTTGAATTACAATGTATTTTGGACACAGATGTTAAGTTTCAAAATGCGGGGTAACTACGTAAACAAAATTCCCATTAGGAATATTTTTTTTATGTGAGTTTTTTCAACACTGAATATATTGTCCCATAATTGCAAACAAAATAACGATAAAAAAGTAATTCAAATAATGTTTATTTAAAATCTTATCGCACGTGTTAAGGTAGATGCGGCAGATTTTCTATTAAGTTATATTTATTTTATATTTACATGTTCTTATTGGTTAAGCAAAAATGAGCTGAAAAGTAACTGATCACTGATCAGGTACTTATTTGATTAAATTTTGTGACAAGAAGAAGACATGGTTTATAATAATATGGTAATATGTGTTTCTTTCCTGGCGACTATACATATATAGGTGCTTGTTTACACATGCATAGTTGAAGGTGGTTTTATTGTAGTGTAAATAACACAATTATAATATTTGATTAGGTTTTTTGAGTAATTTATAACAATAGCAATTATAATACGTCGACAACGCTAGCATTACGTACAATATATTGCTATGATAGTTTTGGCAGGCGCAGTTTATAAAAGTATTTGACTATTTAAAATAAAATACTAAATAAGTAGTTTTAAATATCCAAAATATACATTTTAATTACATCGTAACTGAAATATTAATTACTAAGTTATTCATTTCATCAGTAAATCATTCCTACATTCAGTCTCTAAATTTCGAAATATTGTTCTTTATTTTTATTCACGGTGCGTTTTGTCTTATTCAAAGACTTGTAGCGACGATTTCTACTTTTCCAATCGACAGGGCTCGTATATGATTGACAGTTAATAATGCCAGATTTCCCATGGGTGAGCGCAATTTGTCCCCTTCGCCCCAATCGCGTCAATGATAGAGATTTCGCCAACTAAAGTGCAGTGCGAGTTAGTTATGTTGTGATTTGAAGATTCGAGACGTTATATTTTGATTTACGTATGATTTAATTTATGAAATGAAATGAAATAATTTATTTGAACGTGTAAAATGTTATACATTATTTAGATTCCGTCAATATTAACTCTACCATCAGATCGGAAAGCAGTACTCAGCAAAAAAGAACGGGCAAGAAACTCTGGTGTCGCTTTCAAAATCAGTTTAAGGTATAAACTTAAATTTAGGATAAAATTTAGTACTACCAAAAGTGTAGCAGTGTTTTTGTAGAACATTCTGGATCTTATTACAACTCTTCAAAGACCTTCGGGAACTAAACACGAGTATGTTACCGTAATTCTAAATATAAAAAGCGTTTAATAAAACATATTTACGGCATGTCGATACGGTCGCGAGTCGCGTTAGATTCCCGTCTGGATTACATGCGATGGAAATTGAATCGGCACTTCATTTCCGTGCGCTGAGCAAACTCCACTTGCCCGACATTTCTTTACGTTCACCGGGGGTTTATTAAATATTTTGAGGATGAATTACTGTGTACTAGTGATATGTATAGGTATGTTATTGTGGTATTAAAGGCATGTTATATTGATATTCATATAATCTATATATATAAAAATCAATTGCCGTTCGTTAGTTTCGCTAAAACTCGAGAACGGCTGAACCGATTTGGCTAATTTTGGTTTTGAATTATTTGTGGAAGTCCAGGGATGGATTAAACGGTGACGAACATAAATAATAAATAACGAAAAATACTAAAAACGACAATATAAGTTTTCAATACAAAATGTTCCTACCTGTCAAACATTTCATGTCTTTTTCTCTTTTTAGAAATAAAGAACTGTAACATATATATAGATGTATTCAGAAATAAGTCTGTTTCATAGTTGTATTATGAGGTCCGATTTCTTTGGTTTATTTTGTTCAAATACAAAACATTTCAGAAATAAATAAAGTGTAAAAGTCAGTGGGTTCTTAAAAATAGAAAATAAATAAATAAATTTCAAGACTATTATTAAAATCTATCATCAATTTGTCAGTGCGTGAGAACTTTATTTATCGTTATTGTCGCAAAATGCCACGGAGAAGATGACTTAGATAGTCGAAGTTAATCAAATGTACGACGAGCTACTTCACGTGCAAACCGTACTCTCGACTAGCGAGAGACAGATAATGATAACATACGTATTGTATGGCAAAATTGTGTTTCACAGTAAATAACAATAATAAATGTATGTAGGTGATACGAAGTTCACCGGGTCATCTAGTTATTTTATATAATATAAAGCTAAAGAATTTGATTGAACGCGCTAATCTCAGGAACTACTGAAGGGACTTTTTAAATCACTTATAGGTAGAGCTACATTACTCCTGAGTCTAAATCTTATTTTTTATTCCGGGAAATTATAAACTGGAATTTTTATCCCGGAGAAAGATTTTCATGCGGGTGAAGTCGCGAGTAAAAACTAGTAAATAATAATTTTGTACCTGAAATTCTTAGCAATGCGTCAAATTGGTTCTAAATCCACGTTTGGGTCGTGATATTGCGTAAATTCACAGTTATAGACAAACTACACTCAAATATGTTTTTTTGCATACTTCAATGTAACTTGTGTAAGAATTTACTTAATTAAATTTTATCCAGTTTTTGTATTTTTGACTGTAAAAATTTGTGTCTATTAATTATCAATAACCTATAATCTGTCCGATCCTGTTTCGCTATAAAAGTTCAACATAAACGATACTTCAAAGCACAGATCTTCTTCAAGCCGCTTTCATTATTAAACCCTCAATTGACCTTCTAACTTATCTACTGGTGCACTAAATTTCAACCCATAAACATTATTAAATATTCGATAATGTCACAATACAACGTTCTATAAAATTATAGTAACATAAAAGTTGTTTGTCGGTAAATAAAATCGCAATCAAAAACCAACGTTTAATCGAAAAGGAATTACGTTTAAATAGTTATAGTTAGGCAAAGGCCTACAGACGGCCGTGGCAGGTGGCTTTTTTAAAGGTAAAGCCCATTAGGGCACCGGCAGAGCGTATGAATTGTTGATTCCACTACCAAATGTCAGGGCAAATGGAATAAACGATGAGTATGGCTTCATCAAACGGGACGGATGGGTGTCAATATTTTACGCGACCTTACATTTGTGCTTTTATATGAAATATGTTCTAGAAATTTTGTTGTAGTATAACTTTGTGTTACCTTAAACTCATTAAAAACCTATTAGTCTTTCTCCAATAATTTTCAAATAAAAATCAGTATGTTTCTATTGTATTTTAAGTGTATCTAATTTGGTAAGAACTAATTGTAGGTATTCAACCAACTTTAATCCTTGAAATAGAAAATCAACATTATTATTCCGACTAGATTTGATGTGATCTTAATGTTTTAAAGACTTAATACCGTAGACTTTTTTCCGTCAGTCAGTCAGTCAGTTAGTTATTCAGCTGATAGTATTGCCATTGCCTATGAAGTAGCATAACTCAGATTCCAATAGGCAATATTTACCGCACCTGCTTACATGAAGACATCATGTACAAGTATTATGCTTGCTAATTATATTCATTAAAACGCTTACAATGTTCATCGAACCGGAACGCAACATTGCAAACTTATTTCAATCTGGGCCCTTATTCTGTATGATAGTGTAAACGCGTAACGCGGCCGTGTCATGTTATCTTCGAGAAATGTGCGTGGAATGGTATTCTGTAAGCCAAATTTCTATAGTCCTAAACATGATGCGTTGTGTTACGTGCTTGTTACGCACTGTCAAAATAATGTGCGGGATAGAGAATAAGGCCCCAGGCAAATGTTTATAACTCAAGGCATGATAATAACATGTTAATATTAGTTTTGGTATTTTAAATCTTACAATATATGTATTTATTGATTTAGTTTTTTAAGTACACGATATATGCAGTAAAAACCACTGGTTTGGTCGTCCTATGCTATATTTGACTAGCTGACCCGACATACGTTGTCCCGTCTTAACTATGAATTTGCAGCGCGCATTCTGTCAATCGTTGAAATTAACTTTTCTTAAATTTTCTAACGTTTCGCTCAACTTCCTTAATTTTTTCTTTCATAAGATCCTTCTACTGTCAATAACAAACACAACAAAAAAAATATAGTGAAATCGGTCCAGCCATCACTTATGATTAGAATTTACTCAGATATCGTAAAACTGGCTCGAAATCATGTAGTATATCGTCCAGGTGTATGTCAATCAGTGGTTATAATAGCAGACCAAGCCACGTGCCGCGGTTGTCCGCTCTATCGGCTCGAGAAATTGTTCTGGATAAATTAATTTATATTTTTTTATATGGCCTGTGGAAGTTTTTTTTTGTGTGTGTTGACTTCGATTATTTGATTTTTAGGTTTACAGAATAATGGTTATATTTTAATACATACTAGGGTAGGTCGTTTAATAATTACATAGGTATATCATTTTATTAAAATATATCAATATAAAATTTGATTTAGTTTATAATTTTCAACAATGACAATAATATAGGCAAGTAACTTAATGTAGAGTTCTGGTTTTTAAATAACTTCTTGGTAATATTCCCTTGTGTGATTTCTTCATATTCAGAATCGCGGGTAAAACTATATTAGCTATATTGCAAAAGTTGATACTGAGAAGTAATAAAAAAAAAACAAAAAGACTGCACTTTGGAGATGCTGGGATTTGAACCCAGGACTTTCAGCATGCGAAGCAGACACTCTACCACTGAGTTACATCCCCGATGGTAGAGTTGTCGAAACAGTGAATCACAAACAGATTAGATGATGTCATACATGCATATTAAACTTATTTCTTAGTACGAAAATGCTTCCAAGGCATTGCCTCGAATAGTAATTTTGTGAAAATCTGTACAGATGACCGATAAAATCACTTCTTCCTACGACTCTACAAGAGCGATATCATTTTCATTGGATAATTACCCGATAATTAGTTTGATACATTTAAAACAAAAAAATTATGAGAATTTAAAAAAATATATATGTGCTAATTTAAAAAATAAATTGAGAATTAATCTATGTTCTTAGATTGTTGCCTAAATATGGTGTTGTAATTTATTGTGAATTATGTATTTTAGTGTGTAGAACATAAATTAATAAGAATAAATTTTAATCTTTATGATTAAAGATAACTTTTAAAAAGTCTAATAAGAAATAATTCGATTTTTCATTTTAGTTCTACTGTACTCAGCTAGATGGCGCTGAACTACAATTATTCGCTGCTCAACAACCGCGCATTGCACGATACCATTATCAACTAGCAATTGTTTTTCCAGTGGCGCCCCTTTTAATTAACTTGTGAAAATATTAAAGTTACGTGACACAGTCGATTGTTGTTGCGTTATTAATATAATTTTAATCCGTTTCGATTGTAAATATGGGTTATTTTATGAAAACTTTATTGCGCTGAGCGCGACGACATTTGCATTTTGGGATGCCGTTTTGGGTATTATGAATACAATATGTTTGCATAAAAGTGTAGGCAAGAACTCATAAATATGTGTTATAGGTGGTGGCATGAAAATATTAACTAGAAATAAATATTTACATATACACATGTGTATGTAAATATATGTAACTTATGTGAGTGTACATACATACTTATCAAACCAGGAAAAGTTATGTAAACTAGACTTATTAGTCGATAGTATTATAAAATACATGCCCCTATTCGTTGATCAATTGAAATTAATAAAATAAGACTAACTATAAAATAAAATATATTACTTATATCAAACATAAAAAATGTTTCGAAATAATAGTAGAAACTTTTGAATAATATGAGACCATCTTGCTCTTTTTTGCTCTGTTTTTTAATTTACAGCTTTCTTATTCTAGATCCAAGTTTAAAATAAAAGAGTCAATACAGTATTGTAACTTGTGCGTATCGAGCTTTGTTTTTAGTCTACTATTAGGTACTTTTAGTAGAGTCCATTTGTGTAGTATATAAAAGGAAATATTGACAGAAATATGTATTAATAGCTCTACATTATCTAGACTGGTTTGGTAGCGTAGTTGTGTGCACGGTATACGGCTCAAAGTTCCCGCTTTCGTATCCCGGGTCAACCAAGTGATATTGCATGTTCTGTTCATTATCAGCCCGGAGTTTGAAATTTGTGACCGATATGGCGATAGGCTCTTTTCCTATCACATAATAGGACGGAACACACATGCAAAAAGTGGATGCCATGATTACATCTCTGCCCACCCCTTCGGGGATAAAGGCGTAATATGTGTTAACTATACAGCAGCTCTGGTGAATAAGGATGCTAGTATCGTCTTAAATATAGTCTCGGTAGAATACTTGTGTTGGTATTTGCGTACACGATACGAATACCATGTTGGGGTCTCAGGATTGATGTCCGGTTTGGTTAAAGTGATGTTGGCTTTTTATTATTAGTGTATAGACTGAAATTGTGTCCGATCAATGTTAAACAAGCCCTCAGGTTATTGAGCTGCGAGCCGCTTTGGCAGAGATGCACAGCAGAATTAGCATGCTTAGGGAGTGAAAGCCAACTAGATTTTCATTAGTATAACAACTTATATATTTGTAATACATTGCATGTTAGAACACAACCATAATAACTGCACATAGCACTTCGTAACAACTCGATTTTTTTCCTTTTTGGCTTCGCAGTTTAGATGCAAATTTAGCCAATGTCGAGTTATTGTTAAACGTTCTAATTTCAAAAATTCAAATAATATTATGTTGCCAGTTCTCATAATATAAAGAGGTTTTGTATTTCCTATGCAAACTCAACACAGCTCACAACTGCTGAAATTTTACACCTGTCCCTAAAAACGGATTAATACTGTTTTTAAATATTACCAAAGTTCAAATTGCATCGTGTACAATGTGTGCTGTTTTAATTATAATAAAACCACCCTCAATTTTTACGGGGGTGGTGTACCGTGAAAATCACATAGGAATCGTTGCGGTATTCTTTTGTTGGCACCCTTATTGGAACAACCCTTGCGGGGATTCATTGTTGTATTAATTCGATACAAAAACGGCACTGATTTTTGTGGTTTTGTTTTATTGAGGGATTGTGTTGTGTTAAAACATTTGTGTGTTAGGATTTTATGTTTCCAAGATCCTTTCCTTGTGTACAAAGTCATTTGGACATTGCGTTAATAAATAAAACCGTGTACCTATCTTTGCCTCTGATATCATCATATCTAAAGCCAAAAATCTACAAAAATAACGAAAGATTGATTTAAAAAATAATTGTTATTGAGAAATAATAACATTTATTATTATTAATTGTTGTATTAAAAGTGCACCTTTGTTCGCTTACGTAAGTTTTTTTTAAGTATTCTTTACCAAAAATCGCGATTTAATTTTTTTTGATAGTTTTATAGTTTAGGTTACATATATGTTAAGCCTGAAAGAATTTGTAATATTTTGTTCTTTCAATGCCAATATCTACTTCATCACTGTGTTCAACTTCATAATGCGAGCTTCATATACATAAAAATAACTCCTTGTTAACTTTTAAGAAATAATAAATACTTGACCGTAACTATTCAGGTTTTAATAAGACGAAAGCGAGAATCGAACCCACAACGCGAACCCATAAATCAACCGGCTAATGTCATGTAGCTTACAACGAATTTCGCGGTTCGGTAAAGTTGTTAATGTGACCGAAATTGAGTTTCACAACACTTATATTCTTATTGGATATCGTATTCACAACACTAACATTAATGGGATTTCACTTTTGTTTTTAAGTCTTGGATACTGGTCTTTTGAGCTCTATACAATAGAGCCATTACATATAACTATTACAAATGTCCGTAGAAACAAATCGAGTCAGGATTTTACTGTAAAATAAATATACTGATAAGTCCTTATTTAAAATTCTTCTTGACTCATCTCACACCATTATTAGATTGGCGCGACACACATTTTTGCAAGTTGCTGAAATATGTTCTGATATTTGTACTGAAATATGTTAATACTTTGAATGACTAGACGAGGTTGCCGTTCGCCTGATGGTAAACGGTACGACGGCCCATAAACTGTAGGAACACCATCGAACACCTTGATTTATAAAGTATTGTTTGCTATTCCACGGCGCTCGCCATTCTGAGACATGAGATGTTAAGTCTTATTTATGTGTAGTAGTTACACTGTTTATTTATTAGAACAAGCATATTTTGTTACGTGAAACGATAAGTATAAGCTTAAAGAAATTAATTGAAAAAAGGTTAATTTTAAACATTTCATTTGTTCAGTTCAGTTCAGTTTTGTTATAACTCATGAAAACCCACATTTCTTAGCTCGAAAACTAGTCACCTATTTCAATGTTTAAAAGTAATTGAAAGGATCAATAACTATAGTTAAACTATACGAACGGGGTACGGACTACGGAACCAGTACCAAAACATCTCATCCGAGAGCATTCACCCCTGACCCCTAACTGCCGTTGGTCATCTCGAGACGTCTGCCCTCCCTTTCACACTTACACATCTTCGTATATCCCCATCCTTGTCGGTTTGCGGTGCACGATCGGATCTGCTTGAATCCGAGTATCCTCAGAATTGCACTGGGCTACGCGCTACACACACTTAGGCATAAATTAAAATATATTAATTAAGATAAAAAATGTAAAACTGTTAGCATTTTGTCATTGATAAAAGATGTTAATTTAGTTATTAGTCGGAACAGGTTTCATTGATTAATTAATTACATGAACAGTTATGTTTTCTTGGTAATTCTGTGGTTTATGATTTTGAATGTGTTACAGTACTGACCTACATAGTTATCTATTTTGTTTCTTTATTATTAGGATATTGTTTTGGGTAGTGACTCTATATTTGATAATAATTAAAATTGTCTTTATCAACGGTTTACAGGCTGATTGATTTACGGCCGTTTTCAATAAACGATCTCAATATCAATCTTCAATCCGATTTCGAGAATGAGTCAATCAAAATGAATCTTTTGTAAGCATGTAAATTTTTTAAAAATTTTAAGTAAATATTTGAGATTGATCGAAAAAGGCGATTGATATCGTTTGTTAAAATGGCAGTTAAACAATTTTTTCGTAAAAGTTTGACTAGGTGAGAAAAATGTGCTGATTCCAAATATGAATAAAACTCAATGTCGCAAACAAATATTACTTAAGTGCATTAACCTGCCAGCCGTCAATATTATAGTGTATTATAATACAAATTAGGGTCTGAATTCGTCAAATGGCTAGCGTTATTTGCATACTTCATGTAGTTTATTTGTCAATTAAATATCTATGCTGCCTCATGTAGGGATTTAGGAAGCTGTTGACAAACCTGTGACATGATGTTGTTATCTTTTTAGTAATAGAGATCTATTTTTAAAATATCTAATTAGATTTATGAGTTTGACATTAAATATGACAAGAATATGGTTACATAATGATATGTACTTGTTTTACTTAGAGACAAAGGACGTATTAAATTTACATATTATAATATTCACTATAAAAAATTTTGACTACTTCAAGATCTTAATTTATTGACACAAACCAATGTTAATTGATAATAAGGTTAAAGTTCAACGCATTAACGCCTAGATTCGTGAGTCGCAGTATAATCGAAACTGGGAAGAGCCAGGTCGAATGTTGGCGCATTACCTGCTCGAAGCACACACACACACTAGACACCGAAGGTATTTTTGTACACTATTGTACACGCTATTTAAGTTTCTAATTAATACGAGTTAAATGGGTTTATCCATTTTATGGGGTTTATTGTATGTAGGTCATTCAATAATTTTCGATTATACATTTCTACTAGGGAAATAAAAATGGTATTTTAGCCTTTTTGCAACAGATATAATGCGAGGTGTTAGCGTTGATGTGGCTTTCGGCTGCGTTCGATTGCATTGCTTGTATTTGCAGCCTTTTCTATTCCGAGATAGACTGCAAGCTGCACATGCTGCGGCTGCAAGTCTGTCGTTTTCAAATATTCTCCCACTATGTCCCACTATGTCAGATGCATTAGCAAACCAATAAAATTTCGTTAATGTGACATTTCGAAAAATGAATTTAAAGATTGCATAATTTTAATTTCGACGCGTTATTTTAACCAATTCCAAACTGTCATGTCATCTGATGACTCTTCAAATAAATAAAAACTATGAAGTATGATACAAAACACTTTTGGGTGTTTGTTGTTCAACTTTAATATGTTTTATTATTATATAATATGTTTTGTTAGTACGGATTGTTTGGATAGTGTGAGCGTTTTGCGATTCGCATTATTATTGTTGTTGCGGTTGGCTGCAGTAGCGCGCCACGACCACACACTATAATGTGTCGTTGCTCGGAATCATTTTCATAGAAATTCACAGAAACCAGAAGCCTGGCTTGCAGTCTGCGGCTTGTACCTGTAAGCCAAATGTTAATAATACACACTCATCATGCATTTAAGCCCAAAGGGGTATGCAGAGGCCCAACCAGGGCACCCACTTTTCGCCAAGTGTGTTCCGTCCCATGATGTAATAGGGGGCGAGTCTATCGCCATATCGGGCACAAATTCCAGACTCCGGAATGATCAGATAAACCTAAATATCATTGCCCGTCCCGGGATACGAACCCAGGACCTCAGAGCGCTGCCGTACCGTGCATGCAGTACAACTATGTTACCGAGGTAGTCATGTAAAATGTCAGCATATAATACGTAGTTGAACACACAACCCATGGTATTTTTAATGCATATTTTTAACTATTACAACACACAAGTATAAATTTACGAATCAGCATCATCTTAATTTTAGTACTATATTTACATTCATAACATATAATGCAGTCACGTACAATCGTCACAGAAATCACGCGGCGGAAGAATTTTATCAACTCAGAGTAAATTGCAACTCGTTCCCCCAACTTTGTTTGTCTTCTTACTAGATTAGGCCGCTACAAAAGATGCTGAGGAACATTTGTTTAAAGTAAATGATATAGTACCCACCCGTGCGTGTGACTACGCGACCGCATCCACAAAGTTAATAACACACTCAAAAAACTGATACAAACAGATATGGAAGTCTTAATATAAGTTCATAAAGATGTATTTTCCGTGGCAAATTGATCTGATTCAGTTTCTAACATGAGTAAGGATTGGTGAAGAATGAAGAAAGCCACAGTAAACGACGAAAAGAGAATAAAATATGACAGAAAAGCGGACCCTGCGCCGCAATAAAATATCAATTTTTTACCAACTCCCCCTACGACGATAGTTTAGTTTCGGAATACTTAATAGACGAAGTTGTAAGTTATGATTTAGGTTTGTACGAAAAAAATGATGCGTAGATTTGTTTTTAAGATTTACGTAGTGTTTAAATCATTTTGTCAATAAATCAATCTCAATTTGTAGCATCTCAAGTAGACGTTTAATGTAAAACTATATAATAAACAAAGCTTAAATTGTCATTTCAGAGCTTGTTCTAACCTGATCAGCGGTTGCAATAAAAAAGTCTGTTGTAAAAATCCGTTATAATATGCTGTGACTTATTGTTGTAACATTTGAGATGTTGGTTTTAATTAAACAGCGTCTCAGTTGATATCGCACTTCAAACCTAAACTGAGCTGTATTTATTAATTCCCAATACTTTCCAAATTTGCATCTACTTGCATATTTTTGTCAAACGTGATATTCCTCAACTTAAAAAGCCTTTTTTAAATAATTTTATTCTTTATTTCACAAAATTGAGATTCCCTGGTCTTTTTAATCTGTCACAAAGAGCGATAAAAACTTAGAATACCTCGCCGGGCTTCCAGAGGCACTGATAGTCTTGACTCCTAGTCTAGTACCCATATTGCCATCAGAAAAATATCACATGGCCAATTATCGCAAATGAATAATGCATAGAAAGGGTGTAGGACAGGCGGCACTGGGTGCAGCGGTCGCGACGGACGGACCAACACGAATAAATTAGCGAATATTGACGAATTACAACATTTGCATATCGATGTCTGTTGTTCAGTTAGATGATACGATATTCTATTTTGTAAATGTATAGTATTCTTACAGAGATGGTGGGTAATAGGTCGATTTAAGTTTTTGATCAGTAATTAACTTGAAACGCTTACAATCTGAATCAATGGAACAGTTTTATAAATAAGTCATTTATATACTCTTTATTTTAAAAATTTCCTTCCTTTTTCATTTTTATATATATCTTAAAAATAATAATGCCTAAAAATATACTAATAAATTACTCTCCAATGGCGAAGCTCAAGACTCAAGCTACCGGTGGTAAGGGATTCAAAGTAAGGAATCTCTTTACTATACACGCCGTGTCCTGCAATACTGCCTTCTGGCTTTCGACCCAATTGAGAGCTTCTGGAGATGTTGGTCATGGCTCTTTTGTATCATGGGCAGACACGGCTATAATTGATATTTGCCGTTTACATTAGTTCATTGTTGGATATGCCTTTTTTCACACTAGTCTTCCCGTTAAGTCGGTAGTCTTACCTACGTTCTGTCTTGAACTGTAATGTCTTCTCATCTACGAAGGCAGATATGGAACGGTAGCCCAGAGAAGCTATGAGAAAAGTAGCTGGACCACCGGCCAGATGGGAAAATTTACACGATGATTTCAACTGATTCTAGAGACATTAAATGAATTATTGTAAGAACATTTTGTAAGCTCTTTTAAATCCGAAATAAAACCGGACTTCAGAACCACAACAAAGAAATGTTTGGGCCATTTAACATTAAATACGAATCGAATGTCTTCCCACGGCACTCAATAACCATCAAAGAGCGGCGAATCTATATTTGACCCCAAAAACTTTAAAATAATGCATCTAACCGCGTGTTTGGACAATTCGCAACAAAGGGCCTATAGAAATACGCGATGTACTGATTTTAAAGATATAAATTGCTTTGAAGTACAAAGACGTGGGAAATGTGAAATGTTGGAGGAGGTATATTTTCGTTAAAGACACAATGAAAAGTTTAATATTGACCGCAGGACATTGTCGGTTGGTTTATAACATGGTATTTAGTGGAGCACAAGTGTTTCCGACTGCATGGTTTTGATACTTTTGATTTCTAATTCTTTCATAGGTAGAAAGCGAATACAGTTTTTGTTTTTGATCGAACAAAAAAACTTTTTTTGTTTCTATCTATTCAGTCGAAGGTAGAAAATGCATTTAGTATTAACTAAGAACCAGTAATTCTGTCGGCAATGCATATAAAATATATCTTCTGCAGATATTCTTATTTATGGAAGTTAATTTAATTTACCCTTTTTCAGTTACATAAAAATACATATGCACAGTGCTTATAGGCTATCATATTTAATTTGACTTACGATTTTAATTTAACTTCTGAAACGATAAAAATAATAACCTGTACTATATATTTGTTTCAGTGTCAAACAATAAAAATCATATTAAATAATTTATAAAATTAAATATCTACTACAGCAAGTACCAAATCACCTCGCACAGTATGCTGCGCAAGCGCCGGCTGCGAGGAGCCACTCGACTGGGCATTGTTCACGGTGCGCGTCTTGATCTACGGCGCGGCATTGTTGCACTGTGTATTGTTCTACTGGACACGCTGCTACACTGACACTGCTTTTACTGGATATTTTCATTATTTTACTATTCGGATTGATATTGTTCTGAGTGTTATTTAGTATTTTGAATAGAAAAGCTCAACTTACTCGCTGGTAGGGAAGCTTAATTTTATCCTTTTCCTCCCCGACCTTGTAGATTTTACAACTTAGTTACTAATGGGTCTATAATGAAACGATTCTGTAGGTACTAGAAAATAAGTTTCTCGTATGCAAAAGCCCGTTTGGGAAGCAACAATTATTTTATCGTCAATTAGTGCGTTAAAGCATATTCGTTCTAATTTAAAGGACATTGTAGGTGTATTAATTTTACTATGGATAATGAACTTAATTATCTCAGGGTAAAAAGTGCAGTATCATAATTTTATAGGTAGGCATATTGCTGCTTTTATTTGTGGTAGAATATATATTATTTCCGCTCGAATAACGATCACCGTACACAAGATGTTAAAACCCGCCATAATGGACCACGTAAATGTCACGTTAAACAGGTTGGTATAATTGTGGCGACTGTCGAAGGCAAATCATCTCTCATCAGTCGACATTCTATTGGACCCCGCTGCACTTACCATCATGTGCAGTGGGGACATATTGTGGTGCACGTATAAAAATAATGCCATCTTACGACCTTCTTGGTAGTACCTACATAGAAATTTGTAGTATCCTCACAGTAGTAGAAGCCAATGCTCAGCAGTGGGCAGTATATACAAGCTTGGTATTATTATTAAAAACTGCTGCATCTCACATATCATTAATCTTACTGCGATTCCACATCACGAATACACCACGGTCCCAAATGCATACCAATTCTTTAACAGATTGATTAACAAGCAGAACAAAAACAAGTTTAATTCCAATCTGGAGGGATGGAGTTGGCGCGTTTTTCATTACTCCCTCCGATGTCGAACAAAACCATCGGCCCATTGTCTTCTAACCAGCGCGCAGTTCGGTTTATTCTGATTGTGTATGGCGTGTTTGATCCGATAGCAATATATTTTTATTTAGAGTCTATGATAGAGGAAGTAATGACGGTATCACTGTCATAAGTATTCATACATACATATATAGTATCAAGTCACTATCCCATAGGGGTAGGAAGAGACTATGGATTGTCACTTTGCACGATTCTGGCATATTTCTCGCGCTTCCTTCACCTTCATTAATCTTTTCATGTTCTAAGCAATCATAAGAATGATCAACAATACTGGCATATAAGGAACTTGTCTTAAATGTTTCTAAATTAAAATAAATTGGGTGAAGTCTTCTGCCATAACATACCAGGGATCTCTGAATGTGATTCCTACGAAATACTTTGTGTTAATACTTTATTTACATAATGCACTACACAAAGCCATAATGTAATTTTGAACCCTTAATTTAATCATACAACACCGTAATTTAAACACGGGATAGACAGAGATACTAGAATCTAATGATTACATAAACCAGAACTCAGTACTTCACAATATTGAAACCAAATTAAACGTGTGCAAGTAATTTATACGGAAAGTTGCGAAATGACGTCAAGTAAGATTGCTTTGGATGCTGTAATATTATCTCCGTACAATTATAGAGTTAATTAAATTTTCCTAATGTTTATGACTACTGAAGCGTGTAATTATCAGACGCTTTATAAGTTTCGATGTGTAATAAAACTGGGTCTATGGTAAATGATATGAAGAAATGATTATATGACAGATTATGTATAAGTTCACACATACCCTAACGCTCTTTTTCCCGAAGGGGTAGATAGAGGCGCAAGTGATAAACTTTTTGTTACAATAAATTATATGTTATTTAATTTACTAAAATATTGGACTCTCCGCGAGAGGATAATAAATTAATATCTATTAGAATGCGTATAATAAGGGAGTAGTGGAAAAACATCAACGATTAGATCTGTAGACAACATAAAAAGGTATATTAACATATTTCAAAAAATTAACATGTATAAGCCTTGGGTTTTGAAACTAAGGCTTTCGGCTCGACCGTTCTATTCTCAACTAGGCTATCACTGTTTTTCGAAGTTACTTGGTATTGATTGTTAATTATTCCGTGAAGAAATCTACATACATATTGATTACGTAGGTTTGTGAAGTTTACCGACCGCACTCGACCACCGTGGTGGACTAAGGCCTAAACCCTCTCAATAGCACAGGCCGCTCGTGCCCAGCAGTAGGAAGTATATAATACAAGACTGGAATAAATATTATTCATAAATTTGAATTCCGTGTACATACCATCAGTGGGCAGCGTATAAGTCTGGAATTATAACGATAATCAAATTTTTATTTTCATGCAACGGGTCTAATGCGATGACAACAACACGAACCCGAACATACCCAGAAAATAAAGTTTTCCCCGCGATTAGGAAGAGGTTCAAAGTAAGAGGTTTGTCATGGACCCATTGTCCCGTGATGGGTTGTTTAATAACGCGCGTTTTGTCTCTACCCGCGGTGGGTGATGGCTTCTTACTTTTTACATGATCGACGTGGGGGAGTGTTTGAAGGGATGTGGTTTGCGTATATAGGTCATGCGCGGTAGTGTGCAAGTAGACAGAAAGAAATTAAGTTTGTGTGAAGAAAATTTAAAGTTGGATATATCTTAAAGTAGCATAGTTTAATTTTATAAGTGTATTGTGATGTTATGTTAAGTTATAACTTTTATATACTTTATTTTTTTTTAAATAATAATACGAAGGAAGTTTCTAAAAACAAAAACATACATTAATTAATTAATCCTTATTCTGCTACTCATAATTTTTCGTTCGTAACCAAAAATAACAAGATTTCTTCCTTCATTAATTTTCAAAATAATTTAAAATTTCAGTCACAGAATCCGGTCCAGAAACAAACAATCATAACAAGACGTTGAAAACTCCAGTTTCGTAGTCCACGACGTATTTTGAATAATTAATATTATGAAAGGGTCACTCATCCCTCCCCCCTACCTCGTAGACGCTCTCCAATCATCGCTAATCAAGCCCTATTGAGCGCCAGGACTTTTTATGAACACTTCACGCTCGCTTACTCCGGTGAAGAATCGACAATTGATAAATTCTTGTTTCTGTTTCATATTTTACAATACAAACTCGGGGCATCGCAGGCTTGAATTGGAGGCAATCCAAAATTTTGCCTAGGTATTTGCGTTAGATGGGAACCCAAAAAAAATGACTACGACTCGAGTAACACGATAGTTAGTTGGGAACCCAAAAAAAATACAACTAGGAGTGACAATATGATGATAAAGTGTTTAGTGATTTTTACTCTTATGCAAATTGTTAGATGGCAGTTTCAATCTAATATCAACCAACGACAGACTGCCTCGGTGGCGTAGTTGTACTGCATGCGCGGTACGGCAGCGCTCAGGTCCTGGGTTTGTATCGCGGGTAAAGTGATATTTGGGTTCTGCTCAGTATCAGCCGGGAGTCTGAAATTCGTGCTTGATATGACGATATGCTTGCCCCCTATTACATCATGGGACTGAACCCACTTGGCGAAAAGTGGGTGCCCTGGTTGAGCTACTGCATCCCCCTTCGGGAAATGCGTGATGTGTGTGTGTGTGACAGATATCCTTCAATAGAGAATTATATGAGATAATTTATGGAATAACCTGATCCATGATGTTTCGTCGAAATAATAATAATAATATAATATCAGCCCTGTATTATATACTTGCCCACTGCTGAGCACGGGCCTCCCCTACTACTGAGAGGGATTAGGCCTTAGTCCACCACGCTGGCCTAGTGTGGATTGGTAGACTTCACACACCTTCGAAATTCTTTTTTAGAGAACTTCTCAGATGTGCAGGTTTCCTCACGATGTTTTCCTTCACCGTTAAAGCGAACGATAAATTCACAAAGAATACACACATGATTTTTTAGAAAAGTCAGAGGTGTGTGTATGCCCTTGGGATTTGAACCTGCGGACATTCGTTTCAGCAGTCCGATCCACACCCAACTAGGCTATCGCCGCTTGTGTTCGTCGAAATGCCACAATATTAAGGGCCGTAGCAAAAGCCTTTTTACAATTGTAAACGTTACTAGCAAACGGAAAAAATCTATAGGAAAGATATAGCCATCGATAAGTCTAACGCTAGCTTATGTCAAAACGGCCCACTGGAAGATCAGCGCTGGTTTTTATCAGCATATATGCTAAAATTGGGGTCGCTTTTGTGACGAGCAAATAGAATATTATTTTTTTTGTAATTATTATGTAAGCTTGCTTGTAAAAACAAATATTTTCGTTCTTTCTTTCTTTTATATAATGTTAGCGTTAACGATTGCAGGAAGGCATCTTGTCTACCTATCAGGTATACCAGGTACGCTGGCACATGAATATTACTCTGCCGTGCTAAGCGTAAAAGGGGTGTGTCAAGGAAATCTAATTTCTAGATAATCTAAGTTTTGTAAATATAGTTTTATAGTTTTGTATGTAAAACTGATCTAGAGAAGATTTTTTTAACAAGTTCTAAACAAGATACAGTTATTTAGGTAAGTTCATTGGATGGGGATTTTTTTAAGCTATTTGACGATATAAAAATCAAGAGTTTGTTTTTTTTTGAGATACCGCGTTTGAGTTTAGCATGGTAGTATTAAACTTACAAATATCTTATAGTATTACAGTTCATAATGCGTTTCACACTGGCCTGTAGTGAGGGACACCGGGTAGGTACCTTTAATTAAAACATTGCAAAATTGTGATGGATCGCGTCGGCTCGCCGCTAATTGATGGGTTTTGTGTGTACGGAACTCATTCCCGTTTAATTATGTTTCACATTTTTGCCGTCTGTTTGTATATTGTGAAGGCTCCTTTACAAATTGATTCTAATGTGTGAATGTCTAAAGTCAACAAGGTTTTAGAAGAGCGTAAAAAGTATTTATGATTAAAATTACAGAATAAAAAAACTGAGTTTTTTTGGATTAATTCAAATTAATATTATGTGAGCATTTTTAAATTATTGTTTAGTTTCACTTAACAATAAACAATTAAAATGCAGCATATCTCTTTTTAAAAATTATATTGCGACCGCATTTACTCTCAGTTGCAGTATCAATTGAACAATTATTTCATATTTGATTTTATTCGTCGAAGATCAAGTTAATGATTTCTAATGTTACCTAAATGTTAGACATCGAAATAAAATAAGTGACTGCGGAGGATGCTAAATCTTCAAAACTTTGGGAGAAAATTTTAATAAAAAACCGCCAAGAATCAATTCACCTCCTTATTAAGTCCACAAAACTGATGACAAACACTTAACATTCATGATATAAAGTAATATAGTACAACATTCAAATTATTTGCAATCTTCTTGAATGTTGTGTCATGCACAAATTAGAAATAACATAAATGAAAATGAGAAATTGATAGATCCCTATGAGGCCCGCGGTACAAGTTGAGTATCTAGGTTAAATTATATATTTAAGTATGTTTATCTTAGCTGAGGCAGGCGAACCAAAAAAGATGTCGTAATAATTAGAAATAATAGAGATAAGATGAGCACATGCGATATTCTAAAGGGATCAAGGTAAACTCATTGATGATTACGTTATTCGTTCCGACATATTTAATAATATGCTCGTTGATTAGAATTTAAACAGTAATAATTGAATACGTCTTATAATAAATATATCAACGCTACACAGCATTCCAAAAAGCACTTTAGCAATATCAGAGTAAAGAATCATATGCCTATTCTTCTTGAAATCTATGCACAACGAAACCCTATGATCTTCAAGTAACTTACTAAGTACATATATATAGGTACGTCAAACAGGTACACCACAAAGAGCCTTCAAAGAAAGAAGCCCATATTAAAATTTCCTTGAGAATAATCCGAACACAACACAATATCAAAATTTAATATCATTTTAATCTTAATTCGCCTTATTAATGTTGTCTGAGGAGGGCTTACGGCAGGAGATTCTGCACTTTAACTTCATGATAATGCAACAAAATTTGAATTCTAAAATGTTGATGTAGAGTTCAAAATTGTAAGTGCGTATGGTTTGTTTTTGAATAATGATAGGGATGAAAGCTGAAAGCAGGTAAGTTCAAAGATAACGTTGTCTATTCTGAAAATACGGTTTAATTAGGTCGAATTGAGATTTACATCAAAATGAGGAAAGTGGCTTCCATTTGGCGCTCTTAAAATTTATCTTCGTAACGTTATGGGTTTTTGAATTGTCTTTTTGGATTATGGAAATTAAATTAAACTAAAAGAGATCCTTTGTTGAACACGCCTTTGTGCGATTGAAATATTATTCAAGAAAGTAATTATGTACGATATTTATCGATTTTCTTTCCCTTTCCCAGGGACTTTTTTACAGATACAAACTTAAAAAACTGCAGCCGTAGCGTAAATGAATATTCGTCAAAATCCTTGCTCCAATAATGGGCATATATCACCGATTCGTTAGTCTCCGGTCGCGAAAGCGTCGAAACATCACTCCGTACAATATATCTGAACTTGACGTGTGACCACACCGAACGTAGACGACTGTAGTAACTCATACCTTACCGACATAACGTAAACTTCAAACATACATTGATGCTTTTGTTGCGAACGCGAATTGAAATCCACGCATTCAAGCAGCAGCGTATTTTGAATATGGAATGCAGGTCGTAATAAATAAGGTAAAGTGACATATCGCTGACTGCGCTATTAATCTGTTAGGTGTAGTTTTATTTATACGTCCTGCGGGTAACGTGAGCTGTTCGCAAACGGGTTTTGTCCTGATTTTATTGCCGTGTCGTTGCGGTACACTACTGTAATTATCGTTCATTTGTTTATTAGTGTTTAGATTTTATCTGCTGATGTTTATCTCGGAGTAAATGTGTTGGTGGATTTAATTAATTAGACATCACCGTTTCGTATTTGCATAACGTGAAACTGTAGGTGACATAAAATCATTCTGCATTTGGCGAGAGTTCTCGTAAGATTTGTAGCTTCCTTTAGATTACTAGAATGGTCACATTTATCTTTAAGTTATTTTTAAATGTATTTGATATTGAGTTTTGGAATGTCATGGTTGCTTCTGTAGTTTATTCTATTATAATGATGTTGCGGCATAACAACTTATATTGTGCGAAAACGAATAAAAGTAACCCTAATAGAATTAACGATATTTGTACGCTAATTGCCATAAATTGCCAGAATAAATTTGCCGTACAAAAATACTACTTGGTAGGATATATTTTATATCCTACCGTATAGCGACCATCGTAAACAAGGTGTTAAAACCCGCCATAGTGGCTCACGTAAGTGTGTCACGTTCCTGCATCATTTTATGTATATTCAGTTCCAACAGGCCGGCATAATTGTGTCGACTGACGAGGGTAATCATCTCGCGTCAGTCATTTTACTGGACTCCACTCCAATTACCATCATGTGCCACTGCACTGGTGGCACATGATGGTAATGTAACCCACTGGTTCACGTTGCCGTATAAAAAAAAGACTTAAGGCGATACCTCAAGGTCCATTTTCATACATTTTGTTTCACCTTTAATCTGGGTAACTAAACAAGTATTGGCAAGTAAAGAATTTAAATTCACGTCTAGTTAGTGATTAGTTCTCGCAGTTGAAAGAAAAACGTAAAAATAATTAATAATCATGGATAGTTCGGCCTTTAAAATTTAATATGGCGAAATTTTCGCTGACATCATCATTGTAAATAGTGCGTTTTCCATCAAGTATACTTAAATTCTTACGTCTAAATAACACCATCAAGTGTGAAGCATAATACAATTGCATTTCAATTTGTCCGTATCGACTTCAACGGAATCAAATTATCATTCCAATTTACATTTTTTGTGGTCATGTGGTGGAGTTACCCCATTAATTGGGTTACGGAGGGTTGCGAGGGACCGAAGGGTTACTCCTCTGGGATGTGGATTGATTGAGATGGATGTTGTCAACTCGGAGACAACTTTTTCATCTTTTTCTATTGTTTGTAAAAACGATAATTATTTATAATTTCTTGAGTGGTTTCGGTTTATTGTGTGATTTAAAAACTTTTTGATTGGCAGGGTTTTGTTAATTTAGAAGTTTAATGACTAATTCTTGAGATTAACAGTTACTTTTACAATTCATTGTGATTCAATTATGAAGTTTGTGTTTAATTCGTTTGGCTTTTTTAGCTGTTCTTCGAGAAGAGCTCGCTGCTCGCCTGATGGTAAGCGATACGACATCCCATAAACAGTAACAACACCATATGGAACTTTGAATTACTAAGTACTGCGTGGCACTCCACTGCGTTTGTCATCCTGAAACCTAAGATGTAAGCCTCCTAATGCCTAGGTATTACATGTTAAGTCTCCTAATGGCTACAAAATCCTTAAAACTTGTATACAACAGTACAGCTTGCTTGGTGGTAGAAATAGACATTGAACTGATACTACTCATACAGTTCTTTGCATACAAGAGACATACCACCAGGACATTACTCTTATTTTTGTCCAAAACTTGACAATTGTGTAATGACAATTTTTATGGCTTTTTGCTTCCTTTTACAGTTCTCAAAGTAACAAGCCATAAAATATAGCTGGACGTTGAATTTTATATCATCCCTAAACAATTATAAATCATTACAATTATAATACAATTTATTGAAGTCTTAATTCTAAACAGAAGCTGCGACATGCATTGTAAATATATAACGTATTGAACAATGCCGATATTGAAAATGTCGTATAAACAATGCTAGGTCCACGGAACGATAGCCATCCTAGATAGCTAGCGTAACATTTTACATAAATACTTATGTAACTATGCTCACGTTTCTCTTCGTAGTAAAATAAGGTGTAGTAAGAGCATAAAAGCCATATAATCCCAGCGTGGTGGACTAAGGCCTAAACTTTAATAGAAGAGGTGCGTGGCCAGCAATGGGACAGTATATAATACATGATTGGTATTATTATTTTATATTATAAAGACTTTTTTTTTATATAAATAAGGTTCTCCAATAGTTAGACTGTACCTTATTTTTAAAATTAAGTACTAAAATCACATTCTGATGTGTGTACCAATTAAATAATGCATAACACTCATAACTTACATGCTATGTTCATATTTTCCAATAAAAAACAAAAACAAGTTAAAACCAATTCTAAAGCTAACAATTACAAATTTACGGTACTTAATCTGCCTTTTAAATATAACTGTGATATACTATGTAAATTGTATTTATAAAGTTATTCCTATTTATAGTTGTGTACGTGCTATAATTATTATATTAAATTTAATTATTATTTAGTTTCTTAAACATACTTAATGGTAATTTTGTACATTTCAATTCATGGAGGCACGCAATGATAGTGGCTTTAGTTTAAATGTAAGTTGAGTACACCTATTATTTTTTTTATAAATATTTTGAGAATTGTGTAATATGTCTATGTTGGGGTTGACTTTACTCACAGAATTATAAGTAATTCATATTCAGGATATGGGCGTCTGTTAGCCTAAATTGATTCTAAAAGATGGGAGGCACAATGTGTTTCTTTTGCCGAGTAGTTTAGATGGGACAGTAATATTTATATTGGTCAGTAACGATTTGCATTTCACCTCCAAATTTACTGTTTTGTATAAAAATAACAAGTTGTGATAACTCCTGCGTTGACAAAGCAACATCATTTAAAATAAATATTAAGTAGGTTAAAGAAACGGATCTGCTCGGTACTACGGTAAACTGCACTTGATTTTAAAGTAATAAAATAATTGAAAATGAAAAGGGTGTCTGCTAGATTTCTAAAAATCTCTTTGATTGTACAAAACGACAAAGCTCGATGTAAAATATTGATACTCTTTATGGAAAATATTTTGGACCATGGTAAAGGCAAGCTATTCCTTTATTTCGCTGACACATTATTGCACGGTAATATTGAAATATATTGTTCTAAGTCCAAACTACAAATATTATATGTACACGAAATCTTATATCCAAAAGCAGTGTTCTAAACATATCTGGCCCACTGACTTCAAATCCACTACAGACTCACTACAATCATTGTTTACGTACATCGAGAATTTTGTTAATATATTTTCGCATCCACTGCAAGCCCATAACTAAGCTGAAATAGGCTACAAGTACCAAACCATCGATGTACATTGTTATAATAAATTCTGTCTTTGCTCGTCGGTATTTGGTGAAAGTCAGATGTGAGATAACCTTAGATAATCCTCGGATAAAATCTATACGATTTGCCTGTACGCGGTAGCATGAGATTCAACATTTTGTGTAGGCGGAATCAATTCTGTTTGGATTTTTGCATTCGAAATTAAATGTTTAACGATTATGTTACTGATGATGTTAAGTAATGACTAGGTTAAGAGAATGGTTTTAGTTTTATTTTACTACTTATGTTATAATTATTAGCTCTTTGTTTTTGTTATCAACACTAAAAAAATTGGAAGGAGTTATTCTTTGCAATTGAGTTATGAATACTGAAAGGAATTGTGCAATATTACAATAATATTTTTTATTTTATTTTATTGTAATATTATAAAGAGAACAAATTTGTTTGTTTGTTTCTAGGTCTCTAGAAATATTGAACTAATTTTGAAAATTGTATTTTAGTTAGAGGCTACATTATATTACTTCAGATTGCTATAGATTTTTTATCTCAGAAAAATATAAAGCGGGATTTTTATGCTTATTTTTTTTCACATGACCGAAACCGCAAGCTAAAGCCAGTATTGAATAAAGGATAGTCTCAATATAATATATTATCTACACTTTAATAGCTAATATTAACAGTTTTATTCTTCTTATCAGATATGGCTCTGCAATGGTATTTTGTAGTAAGTTAGTATCTTGTATTGATACAATTGTTACGCAACATGTTGCATAAGCACGCGCAACATTAAGCATACATCACACATCACTTTTTGCTACAATATTGGACGTGTACATCTCTACTGTTGATCGATAAAAGACTAAGCTTACGAAATAAAACACTAATTTATAACACCGATCAACTAAAGCGGTCGGCGAGCTCTCAAGCGTTGAAGTATAATCAAGCCAAAAGGCTGGGTGACAAACGATCGGGTGACGTTCAGGCTCGCTAATGAAAGTATTATACGATGTCCTTAGATCGTGTATCGGGTCTTTTATAGATTTTGGATGTTGAGGCTTTTGTACTGATGGTTATGATAAGTTTTGTTGGTGTTTGGAGTTTTATAATATTTTTTATGTTTACGCGAAGGTTAGGCATTGAAATAAAATTATATTTCGGGATTTTATTGCGGCATCTTTCATATATTAAGGCCACCCCAATTTTAAAGTCTTATAAAAAGCGATTTGTTGAATATAAAGAAAAACCATTGATTAAGTTGTAATGTATCATTACATACTATAAAATTTAATAATAAAAGAACTAACAAAAATTTTAGTATGTTTTTGCACTAAACAAAACCATGGATGGGATTCGAAACCACGACCTTAGCGTGGTAATTGTACTCGTACTGCGTAAGCATTACAACTACGCCACCGAGGCAGTCGAAAGCAAAATAACCGTCAAAAAAACTGAGGCTTTGATTGGTCGATAGAGGGAAGATTATCATGAATATCTGCTTAAATTTTCTATTAAATTTGTAATAACCAAAGATATTGCACTATATAGTTAGTTATAGACTGGACTCCACTTTTGGTAACAAATCGCTGTCTTATTTGAAATGTTAGTATGACAAGATGTCACAGATTCTTTAGATATTAATACAAAAATAATATATTTACAGAAAATATGCTAATATTTGCATTAAAAACGTGCAAATCGTGGATATGAAAAAATATGAAGTATATATACATTCATGTTTTGCTATTTCACGGTAGTTTGAGTAACCATTATAAGCAAATTTTTTGTATGACAAACTTCTCAATGTCTTCTCTATATAATCTTAGAACTCTGGTACCAACAATTCGACTGTATCATCGATATAATATGTACTACGTACTAGATTTGGCGTTCCGAACATTCACTGTGTTCAAATGATTTGAACTGATATCCAACTGACTTTAGTATGGTCAATATTGATAGCGTGTTGTGTACGGAGTGGCGCTCCTGATATAAAAACTCGAATGTAATTGTAAACCAGGATTTGAATAAAAAATTTTAGTCGAATAAGTAAAATAATTTGTTGTTCAAGTGAATAAATAGGTTTTGGTTGCCATTTTGGATCAGGTTTTGAACAAATAGTTTATTTGACGTTCGTGTCTATAGAATATACGACAACGAACTGCATCCTCATTTAAACTCAGTCAATCCTTAAGACGTTTCATCCATATCATGCAAAAAGAACAGCACAAAGACCGATTAGCGATAAAACAAAAACATCAAAACATCCATAAAACTTTTCCAATTTCATATCCAAAAAGTACTCAAAAGGATTTGCATGCACCGAACAATGACTTCGTACGTATTGAATACCGCAGCGGGCGATCGGACTTGGGGCTACATCTTTTGTCAGCCATTTTAATATCTGTGGGAAATGGACATGCCGACTGCATATAGCAATTTATCATTCTTAAACTAGTAAGGAGATTCGCTATTATGCTTGTAGTCTTTTCTAGTTTGAAGGGTCGTCTGGCCTTTGTCGTTTTCGAATTAATGACGGATTTGGCACCAAACGGGTTCCTTGGGGTCCGATTATGAATTATGAATTTCGGGTCCGACGGTTAGTGGTCAGTTATGCTTTGCGCTTTAAGTGCGCTATTAGTATGGTCAGTTCATTGAGAAAATTTTAAAATTTGATGCATAATAATCTTTAAAAACCAGGCCATATTGGTTATTAGTGAGAGATTAAGAACGGTTTGCAAATCTGCAATGTAATTAAGTTGAAATATTACCCAAGATGTTATCTATGCTCGCAATTTGTTTTTTAAACGGTTTCTATAATAAATTGAATCAACAAAACATTTGACACATTAACGATCGAATTAAAAATATCAACATTAAAAAATAAGCGAACTTTTCTATTCAAATACAAGTGGCAACATTTCTCACCTGTCATGTCGTTTCATATTAACTGGCAATAAAAAATTTACATCACAATAATAAAATAAGATTAAAAAATGACCACGCGCAGCATCCCTCGGTTTTTTCTCGACTGACCACGCGACTAGCATGCTTTCTTTGGATGGCGGATAAAAAATCGTTTTGGATTGAGATGGAATTTGTTTTTTAATGGCCGCGACAGTGGACACGCGGCAGAATTAATAAAAGGGAGATTAAAATAGAAAACATGTTTCATATGTACCAGGTTAGTGAGGTCAATATAAATTTGAGAATAATGTGTTCGAAACGTAATGTTTTTTAAACAGTTTATTTGAACTTAGTGATGTAATCGCAATTATGGTAAAATAAATCTTTATAGAAATAATTTAAACGATTGTATTTTTTCACCCTATTAATATTGCATTAAAGCTCATATTAATTTGCAAATTGGTAAAATATTTAACATCTGTTTAATCTTAATGAGACACAACTACCGGTAATAAATTCAATATCTAAATGATAAATAAATTCTAGATATATTTTTATTTCTGCATGATTTAGTATAAAATTTAGAGCACAACTGTAAGTTTTTTTTTCAAAAGAATTTAACGTTTCTTACATAGTATGCCTGTTAGTGAATCTATATTTCATTAAAAAGGACGATAGTGATAACTGGTGGACTAAATTTAACCATTGAATTTAATATATTTGTAATAAAAAAAAATATTATTTTGCACTCCTTTATATAAACTTAAATCATTCCAAACCTCACACTCCTCCGCGTGCGCAAAGTGCATAAAAAGGGGTACAAAGTTTTTTCATCACGTATTAATATATATAGGAAAAGTAAAAACTTAAACTAGCTGACCCGAAAGATGTTGTCCCGTTTTAAGTATGAAATTGCAGCGTGCATTCTGTCAATCGCTGACAGTTATTTCTAACAATTGACAGTTATATAAAATTAATATTTTCGTTAAGTTTTCTTAAATTTTCTAATTTTCCGCGCAATTTTTTGATTTTTTTTCTTTCATAAGAACCTTCTCCTGGCAATAACAAACACAAAAAAAAATTGTGAAATCGGTCCAGCCGTTCACGCGTGGGGGCGTGACCAAGGGAAATAGGGATTCATTTTTATATATTAAACAATAACGTTCTTATTACATTTATTAACACCTCAATAGTAATGATACTGCTTCTTCTGCTCTACCAGTCACCCCACGAATGACCACCACGACACAAATACACAATACATTTAACAAATCGCAGAATTAATGAATCTAAGAAAAGCTATTTCGAAAATTACAAAAACACCGACATTGTCGCCAAAGAACATAATTAATGATGTACAGACACAAACCGGTTTTCTGTCATTTAATTTATTACACGAAAACAGTCTAACCGTTAGCTACAATGACTAACATTTAGATGTAAAACTTACAGTTAAAGTTCCACGCGACTTTTGATTTTGATATCTCGGCGACGTGTCGTCCCGTATCACTAGTAAAAATCTTAATTTATTTAAAAATGACGACTCTTTTATGTTATAGTTTACACATTTGAGTGATTAAAGAATTAGTGAGTGATTTTATAATTAGAAAAGGTTCGTTTATATGTGATAATGACTAAGTATAAGGCGTAGGAGAAGGGGGATTGTAAATTATTTATATTTTTATTAGATCTACGGAAGGAAAAAATAAGATGAAATGTGAAGAGTAATCTCCACCTGAATCCTAAAAGATAAGAAAATATATAATAATATGTATATGTCTACCGAAGCCTTTTAAAAAATTGCCATATATACCTTTTACATCGATGCCTATTCTTGTGTTCAGATCTATCAATGATTATAAATACAATAGGAATATTTGAAAAGAAGCAGTTGGTTTAAATTTTATTTTTCCTTTGAATAAAGTACAGCAAATATTCTGGCTAAGTAATTAATATTTAATTTAAAATTTCATTTTCAATTTCAAATAAAAATCCTTGATTAAGCAAATCACTGTAATATTCTTTACACATTAACAATGAATACCTTTAAAATTTTCTACAGCTGTTACCTTAAGAAAAATTCTTTACACATTAATAATTAATAAGAATAATAAATTTCGTACAGTTATTACCTTCAAAAAATTCCACTGATCCAGGAAAAGAGGCATCAAAACCGCCATTATCAAACATAAACTACTGTAACAAACTAATATCAATAAATCCAGCATTTTAATCTCTGTCAATTCCTATTTAATATACAGACATCGGTTTGAACTGTTTATTACTTTAAAGTCGTATGGAGATGTTAGATTTAGGCAGAAGAAGTAAAAATTATGTTTAAGGTGCCCCAGGTCAGAGTTCTGTGTGATTGAATTTAATTCGTTAAAATTATTTCGTATGTAGCATCAGCATACGTAATGTGTGTTTAATAGATGCATACGATCCCTTACATAATGTATGCCGCGTTTACTGTTTGTAACTTCAAATTGTGTTGAGCAATTTGGGTTTATACATAGATTAGATGCATATTATGGGTTATTTATTTAAAAAAAGTTTTATATGACGTATATTTCGTAGATACGGTGCCTTTAATGGTAATTTATTATATTTTGTGTTTGTAAGTGACTGCCTTGGTGGCGTTGTATTATGGTACAAGTAGTGAAGAGGTCTCGGGTACGATCCCCGGGTCGGGCAAAGTGATAATTGTTTTTTCTGCTCAGTATCAGCCTCGCCTCCTATATCATGGAACGAATACACGCAGCGAAAGTGGGTGCACCAGTTGCGCCTCTGCCTACCCCTTTGGGGATAAAAGGTGTGAGGGTGTAAGTATTTGAAAGTTAGTAGTTATTCGTAATACGATTAGGTATGTACAAATCGAAGGTAGGGTATGTTACCATACGTCTTTCTCATTAATGTTAAATGAGCAATAAACGATGAAAAAATTCCGAGGCACAGAACGGAACAAGAGAGAAAAAGTTATGATTGTAGTTTCATTATTTTCGATGACCATTACACAACTAATTCGATGTAATATATCGATTTTTATAGATATAACTATCGATTTACAGTCCTACAACATTAAAAGTTTCATAACATATTTTAGAATTTTTACACATTCCGACTCAGAAGAAATTGCTTCTATATGTAACCAGTCCCCTAATTTGCGTCATAAGTACATTAACAGACCACACCATATAACACCTGAACGGGTCCGATTATGGATAATAAACAAAGGCCTTTGTGCTCATTCAGCCACCGATTTTAATAAAAAAGGGATAGTCATCCATTGTACGGTCTTGTTTACTCGACGGAATGACAATCACGTTTAGAAGTAAAAAATCAAAGGACGAGGAGCCAGGGATGGTGAATGCTGGATAGATGAGATGTGTTTTGATGTAGGCAATGCAGGGTTTGAAGATGTCTAAGGCTTGGCGAATTAGTCATCGTGATTGTAAATTAAATCTTAATGAATGTGTATTTATTATCTTTTAGTGTTAAGTTAATTGAATAAAATTCTTCAAAATTGTCTAGAAGGTACATGATTATTTCAATTAATTAAGAACGTAAACGTATACATTAAATCTATGGTTTGGTTTTTAAATAAATTTACTAACTAAATTACTTTATAACTTATATTAGCTTTATTATAAGTGCAAGTCGGAAGTACTCAAGTATCTCAATGTTGAACGTCAATGTAGCAACACGAACTCGAGTAAAAGACCTTAAGATAAACGTTGCAAAACTAATTAATACAATTAGTTGCATCTCATTATTTCGTGATGTAAACATAATTAAATAGTATTTATGGTGGCATCATTAAAAGATAAGTTGGCTATGTCGATCAAATGGAAGGATATGCTGCTCATTAACAAGAAATCGTGTTACGTATTCAAAACAGATTCCGAGAAAATTATATGAAAGAATCTCAATGAATACTAGGAAATTAAAATGAATGATATGATAGGTATCAGTTTTGTATTACAGAAAAACTATGTTTTTATTAGTTATGGGAAATCAGATTAGTATGGCCTGAATACGATAATTATGCGCGAATTTTTTAATCGAGTTATAGTTTTGTTGTATTTATTTTACTTTTCTAAGATAAAAATGTGTTTGAGTGGTATCTAAAATGTTTCAAATTAGACAGGGATAACGCCCCGATGGAAGTATGCAACTCCTAATCGATTCTACAAGCAAAAAACCGAAGGAGATGTTCCAGTAAAATACAAAATTACGCGTGCAGTTGGAAATGTTAAAATTTCTTATGGTGTTATGAAAAACATCTAATCTCCTATGAATAGGAAATTTGACGGACTGCATATGGATATTGTTATTTTGAGGAACAAGATGATCGGTGACCTCTGGCACCTAGTTGTGTGGTATTTGATTGACGTTTGTATGACGCGAGCGCAGCGGAGAAATTTTTTGAATTTCCGAGACGAAAGGATTGGTAAATTTGGAAATGTTCTTTTGTTGCCTGCTGTTTTTTGTTCGGTTATGAATTTTTCATGGTCTGCCATGGTAGCATTGTCAGTTTTTATTTGCATTTGATTATCGACTATTGGGAAAATCTTTTATATTGATATTAAACTAATAATTTACTCTTTGGGCATGAATATGCTAAATATTTTTCGCACTGACATAGATTATGAAAAGGTGAGTGGTGTAGGATGGATTATATCCTTGAAAATGCAATTAGGACTTTTAGTAGTAATACTTGCATGGGCGAAATAGCAAGAAGCAATTATATTTCAGAAAACAATATACGTATTACCAACATCACCAAATACGTCTTTAGAACCATGCTCATTAACAGAAACCAAGTACAAATCTTACCAACATCCAAAATGCTCAAACAAAAAAATCTGGCCAGCAACAAAAAGACCTTGAAAAAGCAACAAAGGGCACAAAGGTGACAATACCCACAAAGCATTGTATGGGAAACTAACAAAAGTATTTATTTATGTATTGTTTGTTTAACTACTGGGAGCTGACGGCAAAACAAATACACCTTTCACAACCCCTTCTTGGAGACGACCAGTATAGCCAGAGCTGCCGAAAATGCGATGTCCATTGAGTGGATGGTTCATTTAATGTTAGATTTTATGTTTTTCACGACCCTAATTGCCTATTATAATGATACTTGATATTAAGGTGTCTACAAGACTTGGAATTATGGGGTAGTTACCAAATTATATTCTTTTATGTAGTATATAAAGACTATATTATAGAGTAATGGTTTTAAGTTGGAATCTGATTTTCTGCTAAAAAATAAAATCATAAATCACTTTATCTTGCTGAAACATGGTATACAATATTCTGTTAAATATATATTACATGTGTAGCGTGTTTTCTGTTTTATTTTTACAGTTTTCCTGTTTAACAGTATTATTTTTTTTTATATGTGCTTAAATTTAATGTAGGTGGTTATTACTTATTTATCACAGATTCCTAGAATGTAAGTGATAACTTACATTCTGGGAATACAATATAGTTTTTTTTTGTTTTTATAGTAAGGGAACAGCCCTAGATTTGATAGATAATTATTTATTACATATTATTTATGATTTTTGTCAATAATTCCAATGAAACTTCGAGATTCATTGAAAAAACCTTCAGAAGTTATCAGCTTTCAGCAATAAATTATTCTTAAGATTTTAACAAGCATATCGCAATAAATTCTTGAGAATAAACGAATTTAGTCTAAAAAATATATACCAACGTTTTAATGGAGTCAACACTGCAACTGCCCGCGACCGGTCTAACGGACCCCGCATGATTCATTATGACATTAATAAACCTTTTTATAGAAGTAATCATTGTTTAACCCTTTTGTGTTGGCTCCAAATTATTCATACCTCGTCCATTACATTCTTGAGTTTGCTATTGTGATTTTCGCGTATGCTAATACCCTGACTGTGACTGATAGGTTAAAAATTCTCATGGCGGTCATCTAATGATGCGTCCATGTGGGAAACTTCTTTCGATGACTTATCATTTTTGGTTTTAAAGGGTTGAGAATTCTTGAAAGACTTATGTTATTAGGATGGAGTTGTTAATTAGTCTTAAATTTTTCGTAACTCATTGTATACGATGTGTCTGCGCTATAGTGGTTTTTGTATATAATTTGAATTATTGTGATGTGACTTTATTTTTTCCTAAAAGTAATTTTATTTTTTCCTATTCAGAATTTAAAGAATACATTTTTGATAAATTCCTTTCTTTAATCTATATTTTAATAAGTCATATAATTGCATTACAGATAGTTAATTGTTACGATACAGTATTATATAAGGGTTAATATTTAATAATATGAAAGTCCATTATTGGTAAAATATTCGAGTTTAATATTGCGAAATTTTTACACATAATACGTCACATTCAGTCTTTATCTAAGAGGAAAATGGCACATTTGTGTCATTGAAATAAGTGACTGATAATAATACAATCTCGTGTTATTTGGGGCAAGTCTCGCAAACTGGTATCCCCAGCATTAAGATAACGATTTATACGTTAGTAATCAATTTGCTATTAGGCAGTACGTAAACTATAAAAAATATATAACGAATGAGCAAAAAATCAAGTGTAATAAAAGTAATAGTGACACCAGTGTACATTTCTACTTCACCTTTCGAGACAGAAAGGTCTGTGGTAGTATTTATAGTAATCAATAGGTACCATTATCAATAGCATACAGCGATAGCCTAGTCGGTTGTGGAACGGACTGCCGAGATGAATATCGGCAAGTTCAAAATCCAAGGGCACACACTCTGACTTTTCTAAAATTATGTGGATTCTTTGTAATAATCGCTTGAGGAACCCTGCACACCTCAGACGTTCTCTATAGCAGTTTTGAGGGTGTGAAGTCTACGAATCCGCACTACTTAAGCCAGCATGGTAGACCACGGCTTAATTCCTCTCAGTAGTACAAGAGGCCCGTGCCCAGCATTGGGGCAGAATATAATACAGAGCTGATATTATGATAATAGGGTTTCAAGATTCTTAACGTCTGTTCAATTACCCTTCACTTACCTAGATTTTTTACATTTCTACCTCACCTGACTGGCTACACCGAATCAGAAATAAAAAAAAAGAATGTTTGTAAACCGAAGCACAAGGGACAGACTTCTAGAAATTGTATACTACGTATAGTCTGAACGTCAAGAACACCATGACAAACATCACAAATATTTGCACCAACCAGGCATCTAATTTAAAACGGCTAAAAGCTACATCCAAAGGCGGACCTATAATCTGTCCCCGAGCCCGGTTTTAATAATGCATCCGCCATTAGTTAGCAGGCAGATGTTGAGAGTTGGGACCATCTTCGTATATAATTCTAATTGCGCAGAAAGGGTGAGAGGATTACACTTCGTGTTTTAACTTGGCTTTTGAATTAATTAGCTGATGTTTGGATATGAAATGATGGTCTGGGTTACGTATGGATGTGACCGTTCCGATGTTAGTTAGAGGTTTCAAGTTTGCCATTGTGGTATATTAGTAATTTGTTCATTAATTTGGTATTCTTGAATATTTGAATTGGATCTTTATGATGTAGAAGTCTTACGAGAACTAGATTATTTTAATTAATATACCAATTCCCTCAGTTAGTTTTGTATGTAAATTTTTTATGAGGTATTTTTAAAAAGTTTTATTTGGTATTTTGAAACAATTGCAATAACAAAAAAAAAATTGTAATGCGCACCACTGCCTAACAAAAGCTGTCAGAAAATTTTCAATCTACCGTTCTTAAATTTTGGCTGCATACATAATAAATTATTTACCTTTAGCCTTAAGATTTTTTCCATAAAATCGCGAACTGGCATTATTGCAAACCCATTAGCCCGAAATCTCCTTACAATGGCGTGGCATAACATAATTAATTTTTGACGAGCCATCGTTGACAGAGTGGCTTTTTAAAAAGCAGCAGCGCGTCGCAGAAGGTGTCAGGCGCGGGCCGCAGCTGGGCGCGGCTGCTAATCTGCGTGGCGCACCACTTGTTAAATATTAACGCGGCCTAATTACACCCCCTGTCTCCCCGTCTAATGGCTTTTAAAACTGATTCCCGCCCTCAGAGGATGCGTATTTGATGACAACTTTCATCGTACCATCGACGTGCGGCGTCTCATTCTTCACGTTACATTACTGGTTTAGCGCACACATTATTGTATGTAGGCTTGGTGAGACAGTAATGGTTAAGTGTGCAGAAGAGTTTGTGGCTTGGGTTATGTTTTAAAGGTTTGGAAACATGTGTGATTTAAGGGCTACTGCCGCTGCGGCCGTGCACTTTAGGGGAACTGGAGGTGTGCAAGTTCGGTAATAAGTTTGATGAGTTGGATGTTATACAGCGGGAATTATTAATGATTATGGAAGACTGTTGACCGTACAACTTATGTTACACAAAAAAATCGGAAAGTAAGAGCCCAGTGAGATTACTGTGCCTGTTGTAGGACCGAAACATTACAAAGTGTCTTGGCAATTGTCTCACTTTTAGGTTAGTTAATGTTATAAATATCCTTTGCAATTTAAACCGTAAACTATTATTATGTTTGAAAGTAGCCAGTTGCCAATGTTTTTGAGATCTTGTATCATTCGATAAATGTAGTTTCAATTCATTAATTTTATTCCGGCTATACCATCCCACATTAAACTCCATACACATTTTAATGTACAAATACGCAAAAACCGTGCGAAATAACCAACAAAAGATAATTAATGATGTTGCGACGGCATATTTGTCCAACTGGACAAGCGGACCTGAGCAAACAGGTCATTCTTAAAGGGAAAATTTAACGGCAATCCTAATGGTTGTTGACAATTATTCAGCACCATTTCACGTATCATTAGGATATTTGACGTTTGTTTTCTTAGCGGTCGTTTGTACCCCGCGCGCGGCGGCGGGTTGGATTCATTAATCAAAGACTTGGATGTTATCTTGACAATAGTTTTTGTTATGGGAATCGATGTATGTGAATAGTATGCATCCTGCATATCCTATTTTTGATGTTTAAGGCTTTGTAAGTGATAGAGAATGGCTTTGATTTGCTAAATTAAACCAGGAATTAATTATATTCTAACTAACGTAGCTGCTAAAATGTAGACTACTACAATTATCAAATATTAACTATAAAATAACCAGAACAGTTAATGTGCTGATAGATACTGTCAACTTCCTTATGAAAAACTGGCCGGTGACAATTTAAAACAAAAGTGGGAATGAAAAACAAACGACGACTCGCGGCGGGTGCAATCCGCGTACACAGCGACATCTGTCAACCGTGACACGTCTTATCTTTGCAAAAAAACCCTCTGGGGTGACGACCCACCCCACGGGATGGGGCAGAGTTGGACAGGTTTGCAGTGTTTCGACAATTCTCGACAATTCTATACTGGAAAAATTTGTAATATGATGTAATGTTTATGGTTGACTAGGCGTTGTTCGCGGCTTCGTCCGCGTGGAAAGTCTTTCGCGGTACAAAAGTCCCTAAATTACTACGTCACTGCCAACGATTAAAAATCAGATAACTTTTTTTTTACTTTCTACGTGGTCAAATTACTAGGAGAGAAAGTAGGCTATGCGTTAATTCAAGATCTATTCTACAAGTGTGTTAAAATTCATCTAAATCAGTTCAGTTGTTTTGCGTTTATTTCTAACGAACCTACAAAAATCAAAACTTTTCACTTACTTTCGAATTTATAAATTAGTAGGATTTTACTATGGAATATTTTTATTATACTTACGTAAACTCAGTACCCTATAGTTTTAAATATGGCTTTAATGTTCTTTAAAAACGTAACATCTTGGTACAAAACAAAAACCACGATCACTAATCCATTAAGCTTGTTTCTTTTCTAATATTTTACTATAAAACTATCGATATATCGACACGATAAATATCGATGTATCATATCGATACAGAACCGCCCTACAGTCCAAGACAATGTCGCGTCGGGAATCAAATGTATTTATGACTATGTAAATTGGTTCAATTCGAAGTGGAATTTCAAATTTGTGCTAAAATGTTCGCGGAGTTATTTTTCCGCGACAGATGTTTTTGAGGGATAGGTTGATTGTTCTATTTTCGTTCATATTCTGTTATGCTTGACACCTGTAGTCATATTGTGAAGGGTGCTGGAATCTGGCATGTAAATGTTTCTTTTGGGTCTCCTATCGCCTCTGCTTATGCCAATATGTCTGTTTTAGAAATGTTACCCTCTTTCGGACTGTTGTAAAAAATGTTCGTGGTTGCGTTTTGAGCTATAATTTAGAATATTTTTGTCACTTGTATATCTATTTGTGTATATAATCTTGAAAAATCGTCTGCCTATTTTATATTGATCTGCAGGCTTACTTATAAAAAATTCGCGAAGTTATGCTTAGTTAAAACACAAATATACTCGATCATCTGTAAGTCAAAACCCACCATCTTGCCTCTTAATAAGGTTTAAATTCGGAACCGGTGATGTTTTTGACAGCTATTTAAGCAATTCTTAACCAAACGCTAAAACAAGTTTGTAAGTAAGACTGTAAATGTATTAAATTTTTAAGCTCTTCAAATTTACAATGAAAATTCATCTTACTTTAAAACAACTTTGGCCTACATATATTTGCCTTTCTATAAGTGAAAATGCCAACAAAAACACTCTTTACTTTATATGTGTCTGAACCACGCTATCTTCCAGATAAGTGTGAGGGCGATGAGCGTCGCTAAGTGTGCAGCACACGTCCGCCTGTGTTCATGTTCGCGCCAATTTCGCAATGGACTTAAGGATACACATGAGATTGAAGACGAAATTTTAGCACGGTTGTTTTGCTGTCTTGAACTTTAGTCTATAATCTGTGTAAGTTTTAGGTGATTTGTATTTGACTGTGAGAATTAAAAAGTTTACATCATTTGTTAATTTGATTTTATGTTTGAAATTATTATTGACTTATTTTCCTTAGCCCTTTACTCTTTTAAGCGATAAAAACATAGTGTGAAAAGTAAATATTTCCGTCCGGAGAATACATTCACGGCCCAATCGTTTAAAAAAATCCAGCACTAAGCATCATTCAATGTAAAAGACGAATTCAGGAGTGAGCTCACAGTTCTGCAAGCTGCTGCTAGATCTAGGAAGCTACACATATAAATAATAATAAAAAGAAACTCAAGATAAAAATCTCAAGATAAAACCCCTCTTGTGTAGCGGTCGATCTTCAATTTCATTAGGGTCGGTAGTTGCTAAAACAACGGCTCGCGAGGCCCTCCGATATTGTCACTCTTGATGCGCCCTCCGCTGGATTACGCTTTTTATTGTTTCTGAGTGTTTATTGGACTTTTTTAGTCTCACGTACTTATTGCTAAAGATTTAGGATGTGGATTTTCTTCACATAGGGGTCGTGGTGACGTCATTTTATGAAGATTGAGGTTGCACTTTTCTGAATTATCTTAATAGATTTTAGTAGCATTATGATAAACAAATATAAGTTACTTAATTTATGTGTTTGGTTTTAAATCAAATCAATACATCTGCAGCTGCGGTTGATCCTGAAAATATACCTTTTTTATTATCCAAATCCTGACAAAATAAAAACAAACAAATACGTAATTAAAATTCTATTCACACAAACGTAAATGTTTTCCGCATTTAAATTTCTTTAGCCTCACCACATCAGTTCCTGTGAACTCGGTTTGAATTCGGCCCATAGATCCTCGCCGGGCTGTCAGTCGGCCATACATTACTATCGCCGACACTTCATCCACCATTCAAAAGTTACGTTTCAAAGCCTTCGCTCGGACTCCTATTACCTTGTACCGTTACACCTTTAAGTTTGGTGTTCATTGCTGGTCTTGTTCTGTTGGGAGGAAGGTAGGGCGGTGTTGGACGAGTATTGTACGGGGTAAAGGAGTTGGTGTGGTGTCGTTGTGGGTTTGCTGTGACGTCCGCCTGTCAATCACAATCAGAGTCGACCACCCGCGCGATTAGGCGCACGCTGCGGAACGAAGGTGTGGAGTCGACTAATAGTAGATATTTATTTCAGTAGAAATTAGAGGTAAAGTAGATTGTTTTTATAAAATAGCAACATTTTGGTCCAGATATCGTTCATGGAGCTGTTCGATAAAGATTCTTATTTGGAGATGGAAATTATTGATCCAATATGAAGATTATGGTATGTTTTTTTCTAAAACAGCTAATGTTGTGGATAAGAGCCATAATAGTAGTTGAACATATTAATAACTTTAAAACGCTACACATTAACTTAAATCGCAATATATTTTTTTAAACAGAAATATTAAACCTTTTATTTTTGTTTTAGTGAAGAAAAAACGATCGTTCTTACGGACACAAAGGTTTAAAGGCGATTTGAAATTATGAATTTATTAAGCTAATTTATGATTGGACATCCCTGGAAGCTCAGAGCTGTTCAACGCTAATGCCAAGCAAAACAAAAATAATCATTAAAGATAAATTAAAAGCCATAGTTTTATTCCCTCTATTCAATTCAGGATATACTAATAACTATTTTATTAATACGAATACCTAATTTATGAGAAATAACGAACAATGAAGCGACTCTATTGTTTTCCAATTCCAATACCAACAGTCATAGGTGTACAAGCGTAGCGTTTACCAGATCAGTCAGGGTTTTATCTGTACCATCTACACATAACCCATAATGTGCCGAGAAAGAAATATTTATTCAATTCTCACTTTTTGTTCAATCTTTTATGACGTTTTTGAGTAATTTGCAGTATTAATGATGAAGGAAATCGCTGAATGCAGTCCGCTTACAGGTCCGTTTGGAAATTTTCAAGAGGAATTAAAGTAATGATTATGAAAGTTGATTATCGTTTGTTTATTAAAGTTAGGTAATTGAATCACAGTCTATCATACAGTGTTGTACACAGAAGTCATTGGGAAATAAAAGCCTTATCTTTTCTTACTTATTCTTATATCTTATACTTACTTAGTAATATAAATGTGGCAGTTTGTAATTCTACTAACATAGAGTTAATATATTTAATCAATGTTTTCTCTCTGCCTTAAGTTGATACAAGAAAAATTGTCATCAGTAAACAAAATGTGTGTTTTATTTTTAAAATTTGCCTCAGACTTAGTAAATGTGATTAATACGTATTCTAAACTATTGATTTTGTACATGCTCAGAAGTCGTCTTACTTAATCGTATTCAAATGCCACTATTTAAACATTTAAATAACAATTACGTGTGACAGACGCTATGTGACATTACGCCCTTTTGTTTGACCCGTGAGGTACCTGGTTACGCTTTGTTTTTTTGAAATAAAAAAGTTAAGTTAGTAGAAAAACAGCGGATTGTAGTGACTCCTTAATTAGCTACTATTTCATAATTAGCTATTATTTTAATTTGAATTTCTCCTTTTTAAGGGTATTAACATAACTCATCACGCCTTTATTCCCGAAGCTATTAGGGAGGCAGAAGTGCAAGTAGGACACCAATTTTTCGCCAAGTGTGTTCCGTCCCGTGATGTGATAATGATCGAGCCTATCGTCATATCGGCCGTAAATTCCATACTCCGGGCTGATACTGTGCAAGAAAATTCAATATTACTGCTCGACCCAGAATTCTAATTTGGGACCTCAATGTAGTGTAGTACCGGGGACGCAAACAACTACGGCACCAAAGCAGTCTAAAGACATGAAATGAAATGAAATCACTTGCTGCTGGTAGCTAATAATTCGCTGGTGGAAGGATATATCCGTCCGGATAGCGACCACAGTACACAAGGTGTTAAAACCCGCCATAGTGGCCCACGTGTATGTCGCGTTCCGGGAACAGCCTGTGTATATCCGGTTCCAACAGGCCGGCATAATTGTATTGACTGTCGAGGAGTAGTCATCTCTCATCAGACATTCTATTGGACTCCAGTCTACTTACCATCAGGTGCTGTGGGGTCACTTGGACGTGTCAATATAAAAAAAAATATATATCGTGAGGAACTGAAGCTATTTTTATTAATATAAAAAGAATCACTGACAGATATACTTTCATAAATATCACACTAACCAAATGACCAGTACCGATGTCCTATGGGAGTTTTAAGTAAACTGTTATAATGCACTCGATTAGCTAAGATAGACGTATACTGGGTCATTTTGACATTGCGTTACTTAATGAAACAACATACTCCTCTTCACCTTTACTGACATTGTGCCAAAAATCATCCATTAATAACTATTATTTCGACCAAAAATAATGGTTTTACTTTTCTGATTTTTTAATCATTTCGTAGTTTAATGCGAATATGACGTGCGTAGGTGTATTTCTGACTGAAAGTATGATGTTGCCACTGCAACCAATTCTCTTAGAGTAGTAGTAGCTTTAGGGCGCGTAAAAATAAAATTACTTTTTATTAATATCTATTTTGTTCGAAATTTACACTTTTTTTATTTTACATCTACGGCTCAAGTAGCTTATTATAGTGTTATTTCCAAGTAGATAAGTATGTGGTTTCATTTAGTAACGCGATGTCAAAATGACCCTGTATAATGTATATGTTGACGTTTGGACCGATATTAGTTTTTCAGATCATCATCAGCCCGTTGCAGTCCACTGCTGGACATAGGCCTCTCTCAAAGTACGCCACAGAGCTATGCTGCTTTATGCATCCAGTCGTTGCCGGCCCTCTTGTGTAACTCGTCCCGCCATCTACCCATATTTCAGATCCGAATAATATAATTAACGTAGATTTATAAATAACAGTCTAACACTTCGTATAGGTACGCAGCTATAGAAGTCAGGGGCGTCAAACCTTAGGCACGAATCAATCGTGCGAACTGTTAAGGAGTTTGCGCGGGTTCACGCTTACCTATCGTAACCCGGAGGTCGGGGGTCGCGACCTCCGGCCCCATTGGGCGACCTCTGCCACGCCCACCGCCCTAGCTGGCTGAAAACTCGCGGCATGCTGAAAATATTGAACAGGATGGTATGAGGAAAGCCAGCGAAGTGTTATTAGCTCAAGTATATATTAAATGTTGAGGAAATACATAAGTATTTAATGTCGCGATTGTATTTTATGCGGTGTCGTGTGAACCAATGTTTTATAAAGGAAACAGAGTACATAATTCATTTATAACTTAACATGTATGTTTTATGAAAGTTACAGAATAATAGACTTTATTCTGGCAAATGAGTTGTAACTGTTATTTAACTATGTAAATTGTTATCACTTTCTATATTTATTGTGTTATTACCAACGAGGACATCCGCTAAAGGCGCGTGTTACGGGCTAATAGCTCCAACTGGCGGAAGAAGTGTCCACAAAAGGAGCACGGTGCGTGACCGACGGTTGACGACTTCTGCACTACAGGCTGCACTGATTGTACCACCTGCTTAGTTTTATGTTTTTATTTTATTATTTGTTTTTGATATAACTGCTGATTATTTTCTATCTGACAGGATAGTGTTGCGGTGTTGGTTGCATTGTGCTGACTGATTGCAACTGAAGTTTTGGATTCGTTATTTTGGTCAAAGTATATTGATAGACCGGAGTTTGGAATTTTGTTAGGCAAATGACACGCTTACCATGTGATGATATTTGATATTGCTGACGAAATGTGGATATGATTACATTTTTTTTCCGTATTAAAAGTCCATGTTCTGGAAATCTGGAACCTGGGGAGCGGAAGAATGGTTATGTCTAACTCATCGGCCTTCCGACACAGATGTCATTCTCAAGGTTGGGTTTCTACCAATTATGCCGTCACACCAACTAAAGCCTGCGCTGGCCTGGTTCTGCGCACGTGAAATGGTTCCGGAGGGTCGAGGGTGCTTCCGAATTTGCCGGACCTGTCTCTGTACAATGCCACCACGCGGCTTATCTCTGGTGTTCAAAGGTCCTCTATCTTCGGCATCATTTGTCGAACTGAAGCTGCTACGCGGCCATACTACCCCCCTTTTAGTCATTTCTTACGACGGGCAAGAGATACCATCGTAGAATTCTTTAAATGCCCCCATACCACGGATTCACGCACAACGCCCCGACCTACTACGGGCTAAGTGCGGAAAAAGGAGTCCCTCAACATAGAACTTGGATATGGTTATCCTTGAGATGGCAAGACGTGCCATGTTTTATCATTGTTTATATATCAACGGATCGACATAAACGCAATCTCTCCCTCGAAAGAAGCGAAATTAAGACACCAATTTACTTTCTTATCTTGATATGATAATTTTTGTAATTAATTACATTTTTAAAACAGAAGCCAAATAAAAGATCTGTTACATGTCTTATATATTATAAACATTTAATCATGTCACCTCGTTATTGACAAGTTCCCACGACCCCTATCGGACATTCCCGTAGAACTACCCTCGCAGGTGTCCGGATAAATACTCTTCCGTTGTCATAATGGTGATTTGATTTGACGGTGTTGATATTCATTTTGATTTTGAATAATCATTAAATTTTTGGATATTATTTTAAATTCTTGTATGAAATTATAGTCTATAAATATTAGGTTTTTTATAGTTTGTTTAAAGATGTCTCAAAACACAGTATGAGTGGTATAATCTTAACATTTTTCATAAATATTTGCAGTGTTTCAATAAAACTTATATTTTGTAAATTATTAGTGTTCTTTCTAAGATAATGTTTTTTCCTATTGATTTAAATTTTAATGAAGTAGCTAGAACTGAACGGCTTTAGCGACAATTAAAACAATATATATTCTTTGAAATTGCAAATTCAATCAATAAATCTCTAAAAATCTACTAAAATATTTGAAATGATTCCTGTATTAGTTTTATAAAAATTAAGAAATTAATATGAAAGATGATTCTCTTAATTGATCTCTTTGTCTATAAATTAGTAGTTTTATTGAAATGTGAGATCGTCTTACATTGTCGCACAGCGGGATCCAGCGAACATGTCCCTCTTAAATTATCACACAATTAGTACCAAACAAAGACATTATCTTTCACAGATTTGTTAATATCTACTTTAATTAAAAAACGTGTTTTTAAATTAATCCTATCGGATTTCATTAGAGTGGACTGATTAAGAGACAATATTTTTTACAAATAACTGTTTGCCATAAAATAAAAAAGTTTATGTTTTATTTTTAATTCTTATAGCATAGATATGAGCATTGATTTCGTTCCATTTTTAAATAATTTAAATTAAGGCAACGGTAGTTGTAGCTTCTGTTATTAAATTATTTAAACATTCAACAATATATAAATCATTCGTTAAATGAAATAAATATAATTGATTTATCGGTCATTTAATATCGAATTAGCAATTAATTCGCGTTGTTAAATCAGTTTTGGGTTCTGACGAGGGCGTCATCGCGTGCCACGTACCTACCGCGGTTCCTTGCACACTCTCACGCGCAGCTCAAATGCTACGAAGGGTTAACTGATAATGACCATGTTTTAAGACAGATACTGTGAAGGATTCAGTTAATCCAGGATAATAAAGGATATGATGTATTAGTTGATACATCATATTCTGATAACGTATGTGTAGATATGTTTCACGGATGGTATAAGGGGATTTTTTATCGCTTTCTTTAGGTATCTAAATTGTTAAAATTATGAAAGGTGTTTAAGTTCTATTGAAGATATTTAAATGAATAATATTTTTAATGTCCTTCTCATTTGTTGCATCTCTGTTCTACTGTTTTTTTTTCATAGGTGCACGGCATCACGACCCCACTACACATGATGGTAAGCAAAGTGAGTCCAGATAGAGAGTCGACTGACAAGATATGATTATCACTCAATACTTGACATAGTTATGCCGGTAATGTATCTCTATACTAGCTTTTGCCTGCAGCTTCTCACGCGTGAAAGTTTTTTCGGTATAAATATTATCCCCGGATTAAAAGTAGCCCATAGCACTCAGGAGGAATATAGCTTCCTGAGATTATCGCGTTCAAACAAACAAACTCTTAATCTTTATAATATTAGTATAGATACTTATCTATCTAGGTACAAAGTTTTCAGTTAAGTAAGTATATTCTTGTATTTGACAGGTCCTAATGACGTCATTATTTAACTACTATTTGTTTACATTTAGACTTTGGTATGTTTTGGTTTGATTGGTTTGAATCAGTTCCCACACGTGGGCGGGGATACGCACCTGCGCGTGGATATACGGTCGAGCACGCTACACTCGTTTCTGATACCAGATTTACAAACCGTCAAACGTAGTGACTATCATAGGGTAAAAAGAGACGGAATTTTTATCAGATTTATTCCTGGAGTTACTGACGATTTTAATAAACCCCATCATTATTTAAATAAATCGCGTGGACAAGTTGAATTTTTTGACATGTTTAAAATTACTTTTTAATTGATTTCAAATAAGGAATAGATTCTTAATTCGATGAGTTTTTTGTAGTTTTTTTTTTAATGTTTGTTATCTCAGAACTCAGGCACTTATCAAGCAATTTGGAAAATTCTTTTTTTATTTGAAAGCAGTCTGGTTTTTAAACTAAACTAACTGCAATAATCGTTCAACCAATCGAAATAGCGAATTTTGGTCTCCTGTGATTTTTTCAGTGTTTTGATTGGGGTTATAATTGGTCTAGGGTTCGGATTAAAGATTAAGATTGTGTGATTGGATAGTTCATTGAAAACGGATTATAGTAACTTAACTTAAAATCTTAATTTTACTAACAATTATTTTTAGGTTATTTCATACTATGTTTTGTATCTAATATATATATTTTACCTAAATTACCTTTTAGATAGATGAAATTTCTTTATTTAAAAATATTCTGATCTTAATTTTCCTTTCTTCCTATTATAGTATTCACCCCGCTTTATAATAATTTATTGTGTTGTTCTATTTTTAAATATTTGATTTGCAATTATTTACTACCAGACTGCCGGATTGATATAGTAACATTGACACTTATGGCTTTAGTCTGTAGGTTTAAATTTGAACAACATTGAACGGTGCAAATGAAATCAAATAGCATCAGTCTATGTTGTTACATAGTAATTTACTTTAATGATTGTTTTAATACATTTTTCTTATCGCAGTTCCAATTTACTTTAATATAATATTGAAAAGTATCTTTAGTCGAAGTTCCCTTATTTCTTCAAGACAATTTGGCGTTAAATTAATGTATAATAAAACAAAATTATGAAAATCCAGAGAGACATCTTTTATTCCTCATTATCATTAATTTTTTATACAACTCCATACATTTCTCGTACACACCGACTATTTTACATCGTTACTGTACATTTTGTAATCGAATAAATACATTGCTTCTCTTTTGAAAGTTTGACCATAAAAATGCCCATTTTCAACCTTATTAAATTACATTTAAGGTCTAAAATCGCGGCACTGTCCGTCGAATAACTTTCAGTTGCATATTACAGGAAATGCTTAAATTTGTGACATTTAAACATAAAACTAAATAAATTGTCGTTAATGATTTATTTTTGGTGCTTAAACTGACATGCGTTAAAATAGATGAATAAATTAATTTTAAATTGCTTGAACGCTATTTTGGAAATTAGGCTTTATGGATAATTCAATATAAGTCTATTTACAGTAGCAAAGTTATACGATTAAATATTTAACAAAAATAGTTTGTCAACATGGTTGAATAAGCACCAAAAATATAACCATAAATTAATTGTACGTATCCCACTAATTTAAAAAATAAACCACACAGGGTATAAATAATTTATAACACTTTAAGTCCACTAAATTTTGTACGTTACGTACTATATTCTTTCATGATAAATGCTTTACGGAATTGTACAAATAATATGAAGTAAAGAGCACCAGTTGAAAAAAAAACATAGAAACGATGCTAGTTTTAAATAAGGAGCAGAAACAACTTTATTCCGTAAAATGTTTACGATACCCAAAAAGATAGTTTTCCCTCATTCAAAAGCAGCGTCGTTTTATATAAAAATAAAAAAGATTCCAAACAAATTCATTAATTTACGTCTATACATATAACTACACACCAACATTGCACGACTCATGTACAAACTTATTGCGTTCTGTAAACTGGGATTGCTTTTTACATAATTGTTTTATCTTAAACCTACGTTGGCATTGACGAGGAAAAAATTGGAATAAAAATCATTCTCCATCCATCGCACTCGTAGAAAACGCTTCCGTACTTAACTACTCATTTACAATAAAAACATTTTATTTACAATTAAATATTAACATCTATTCTAATATTTTTACAGAGGAACAAAAATCTTGAACTAACAACACTACTGACCCCACTAAACTGTAATGTCACTTCATGTCCGGGATGGAGCACGACTCCTGGCGGATGTTCAGCAGATTGTCGATCATGAGCGACGTCTTCTGCGAATTCTTCGGCGGCTCGCTAGTCGTCGCCACGTCGAACACCTCCTGGCTGTCGGTCGACTTGGGCGCGTAGAACGCCGACACCGGGTCGAAAGTGGGACATGGATCGGCTCTCTCGCTTTCTCTGCTCCTCGACCCGAAGTACTCGCTGCTCGCGTCCGTGTTCTCTTGGAACTCGCTCGATGACGTCACCGCGTCCTCTGGCTGCGGCATCTCACGCTGGTACCTCTGGAACGGGTCGAACCGCTGGCTCGGCAGATACGGCGGGAAGCCGTAGGGCGTGGATCATGCCGCCGCCAGCTGCCTCCACATCGTGTGTCACATGGTCGCCATGTACGGCCATGAGAACGAACTCCCTGAGAGCAGCATGTCCCTGATGAGGGTCTCGATGGGCGTCTTCCCCACCAGCCGCACGAAGAATAGCTGCTCTATGACTTGTGAGCTGACGGTCCTTAGCGAGGGCAGTCGGAGGAGTAGCTTCCCAAACCTCGTGGGCTGGTTGGGGTACTGACTCCTGCAGTATTCTTCTAGTGCGCACTGGGACTTCTCCTGCAGGCTCTCTATGTGTGACACGTCTGATAGACCGCACGCATCTGTGAAACAAAAAAATACGTTAAGACTTGTTATCAAATTTTGCACTTAAACTATTGTATGATTAAAATTTAAATTTCTAAAACAATGAATATAGTTTATCGAAAGCAATGTTAATTTTTTCATTTTAAAATGTCCTTTTATTTTTTAATTCTCTTCCCAATAGCCATAGTTAATGTAACGACGACATTCAAAACAGTTTAATGTTACAGAAAAATGTTTGCTACATTTAACATCATAATGATCACTCTTTCCCTTTACCGGGTAGAATGTACATATTAAAAATACAAATAGATTAGATTAGGTTTCGTTATAGCCAAATAAAGTATCTTACATTTACTACTCTAGGAAATGAATGTATCCATCTCGCAGTAAAGGGTTGAGTTCATCAATATCATCTAAGTTCATGAATGTCATCCAGCCCATATTTGGTACCATGCACTTTATTGTTAATTTTGTTATTCAACTGTTACAGTGCAAATTACATAGTGTATAGAAATTTGTCAAATAAGGCAGCAAACGTTTTTCCGATGGATACAAGGATAACTGTAACCGTAATACAAAGTTTTTGTGAATCATTTATAGCTTCAATAATTTTATATAGAGATAAAATGCGTATACTAGCCATAGACTATAGACCAAAGAAAGAAAGGTAAATATAAGTAACATTACGAAATAGAAACCAGAAGCTTACATAACAACTATGGGCCTATAGGTGTGTCGTCTGTCAGTAATTAGCGAGGCAGTGTTAACTCCCATCATGGCTCGCAAAGGAAACCGTTTCTCATACGTATTATACGTTTATTGTGTTAACAATTTATTGACTTACGACATTATTTTATTTATATTTGCGGTGTGGTTTGAGTTTATGGGACTTTATGTTTCAAAATATCAAGGTATATTTGAATTAAAAACAAAAAGGTTTAACATTTGAAATGTCAAAAATAGCATACGTTACGTAAAGAAAATTTGAAAATGGAATAGGTACGAGTAACTGGCTGATTCGAAATTCAAATAATTCTAAAAGAATGTTTAATATTCGCTGATATTAGACCAATGAGGCTGAACAACTTCCTTACTCAATGAATCCTTGTCCACTACCCAGATCAGCGTAATTAGCCGTACACAATGCACATCTGCGCATCTGTTTCCTATCATAATGACGGTTTTGTTTAGCGCGCCATTTCTTCCTTGTATAATAATAAAAAATATTAATGTCTAGGGCCGGGGCACAGGGGTCTTAATCGCATTAAGAAGGCCTGTGACTGTTCACGGGCTATTATGTTTATACGTTTTTATTTTGGGGTCTCGCTAATGCCGGAAAGGATTCTGAGACGTGCCATTTCATAATCTTTGGGTAAGTCGGTTTTGTTGTTTGAATTTTGTTAGTAAATCTTGCGTTGTTTTAATAAGACTGCCGAATTGTATTTTAGCGATGAGATAAGAGATGGACTCCCATGCCTGATAAGAACACTTGAAATGCAATTTAAAATACAACTTTTTTAAGGGTTTTTTCATTTACTATAATTGAAAAAAAAAAAAAATGTTTATCTAAATAAAAGAAAGGTAAAGAAGATATTTGCTAGAGGTACTCAAATTAGGCTGAGCTTGTGTTTTGAGAAACCAATTAATATAATATTATATTTTATAATTTGTTAACCGCGAGTTTTTGAGCATATAAAAATGAAATAACTGTCAGTCCAGCTTCGGCTTGCGCATCCACTCGTCTATTCTAGTTCCTTCTCGTGATCTATCCAGATGGTATATTATAATTGACAGAGTACTCCGTGTACGTGTAATTAAAAATTAACCTAGTTACAAGAGGCGGTTACGGCATTAATGTCCATTTGGTTACGTTATCTGATGTTAGCAACGTAAATGGATGTAAGTGGTTATAATTTTTAATATAAATTTTTGTACACGCTCGATAGTATGACGTAAGAGGTGGTTGAAATTAAACTTTTTATGAATTTAATCGCGGCTATTTATATTATTATTTTCTCCCGATGTTTCGAAGACTGCAGCTTTCATGGTCACGGGCAGACTGTCTGAATCAGGAGATAATTAAAATATAAGTAATTCGCGTAAACATAAGAAATCATTACGTAATAGTGGTTTTAAAATATTATTAAATTATAAAATGATTTACTTCGACTTTATAACAGTTCATGAAATCAATTAGGCGGTTTTACAAGTAATTTTAGTGTGATGTAAAATATTTTGATGCAAGATTTATTCACTAAGAAATACCAAGAGTTATAAATTAGCAAAATTAATTATATTAAGTCATTGCAAAATTAAACTATTTTTCGTATTTTAATCGCAGTTTTATATTTTAATTTTCTCCCGATGTTTCGAAGTCTTCACTTTTAATATCTAATATTCGCGTAAACATAAGAAATCTATTAAGTCAATTGCACGTGAACGAAAAATGACAATGTAAGTGATATCAGTCGTTCACTGAATGACCAGTAAATTGATTTTATCTTAGCAATGTTTATAATAACATCGATTTCGTGACGTCTATTTAATGTTCTCGGTAAAAATTGATACTTAATGTAGAATGAAGAGTTCTATCTATGAATATAGTGGACTGATTATTTTCTTAGTATTGTAGTAGCGAAGGGTGGATATAACCCGAATCCTGCTGGGTTCCCTTTATATAGAATCTTAATATCATTAGAACGATAAGCAGACCTCATTTACTTGTATGCATATTAGTTCCTATATATTGTGTTAGCTAACCTTTCGGAAAATTTCACTTCTCGCCAATTCAATGCAGAGTGATTGCACTGAACCTGCATTGAAATAAAAGTATGGAAACGTCTTCAAATGAACATAACGTTGTCCAAATGATATGATGAAGTTTGTAAGGATGTGTTTCGCCAGTCAGATTAATTGCAGTTCTACTGGTTGTATAGCAGACGTTACTCATGTGAAGCCACGAAATTGGCCAGCATTGGAACCCAAAAGAGGCATCACAGCCACTCCTATAATTGTCAGTGACAGTAAAATACTACAATGCCGTCATCTTTTATAACCTTTTTCATTCATCTTTAATACAAACGATCAATTTTAATTTACAGTACACGCGCGTCGGTGACGCAATCGTGGGTGCTACTGTAATTGTGTTCACTTGTGCTAATTGTACTCGCTGGCGACAGCTGTCTTACCAACTCAGATAATTGATACGTATTACGTCTTAAAATTAAGGATATCAGGCCTTATTGACTGTGTATGGGAGTTTGAATTGTACTATCTAGAGTTAGGGGTTACATTTGATTGCATTTTGAGCATGTTTTTGCAAGTTTTAATGGTCATTTCCGCAAAGAGTTTACGTCTCTTATTCGTGCATGTTTAAGTCATGATAATTAGTTAGTTGTCGAACTTTTAGTTATGTTAGTTGCTTGTAAGAAATTAGTGTAAGAGAAGTGACTGATAATGATAGGAAGAGATGAACTGTCTATTTGGCTGTATGAAGTCTACCCACACGTCATTCTGAGAGAAACCTCTGCTATTTTCCATAAATAGTAGAATAGGTCTTCATATTACTTTAGGCTCTTTATTGCGGTTAACGCTCTTAAACAATTTAACCACCACAATTAACCACAAAGTTATTTGTTTTCTTTCTCTTTGGTAAGGCGCCGTTTGCTAAAATTTGTGGTTTCATTTACCTAAATTCTATATTTGAATTTCGAAAACCACAGATAAAAAAACGGTTTTAATGAAAACAAACAAGACTATTGACGCTACCTTAGGGGCATGCGATCTTAACCTTCCAGCGATCAAATCGAAAGGTGTACGACAACGGTCTTCAAGACCAAAGATCAGCCTGAGACGGCCCAATAGCAATTAACCCTCGCCAGCCGGCCGGCGTAACAATGTAATATATTTTAATTGATACGACCCCAATGCTGGCCGGTAAACAATGCTCGTGATGACGATAATTGAATGGGCTGCTTCAATGGAGACGTAGGTTTAGAATTAGTGCTCTGATGTTGTGGAATGTTAAAGGAGATGGCAGATTTTGATTTATGAATTTCATGGATCATATTTTTATATGAATGTTATAGATTTATGTCGTGTGTCCTTCGTTGAAGGTCCTTTCATAAATAAGTAAATAAAGAGAATTATAATTTTATCTGTTACATGGAAAATGACAATTAGGTGGAATCTTTAAATGTTTAATTGCCTCTACCACACTCTGATGTAACTGTTCTTCTGAATCAAAATGTAGACGATTACTTTGATTATTCTGTATATCACTCAGATAAATTTACTGTTGATGAATGCACTATCTGTTTATATTTAGTATTTTCCTCTATCGAATGTGATGTACAAAGTTTCACAGAAAACGCTGCGATTTTCTTTATGTTATCAAAAGTGAAGTTACTATTGTCCTTCTATTACTATAAGGTTGAAAACACCAAAACATTTTTTCTGAGTAACCTGGCTTGGCTCTAGCTGTAAACGTCCCTATACTTGAGGTTAAAATGCCAACTTAGTTCATTATATTGTCTCTCGCTTTGTTATGTAGAGAAGGGGACAATTAACATTTCTAACTCCCTACCTTCTATTTGATTCATTTTGTTGCCAGATAAAGATAGATTAGTGTTCCTTGAGATTCGTCATGCTTCAGCGCTTGGTGTCATAAAATGTGTGCCACTGCTCACTCTGACTTACAGGAGTTGTTGTGGTGGATGTTGGCGGAAATCTTTGATTACTGAGTTGTCTTTTTAAACATGTTAAATAGGTATTAAACGGACATCACGCATTTATCCCCAGGGTATGCTAAGGGGCAGCCAGGGCACCCACTTTTCGCCAAGTGTGTTCCGTACTATGATTTGAGGGGGCAAGCCTGTCGCCATATCGAGCACAAATTTCAGACTCCAGGCTGATATATTTATGGCATTAAAACCCAAATATTACTTTGCCCGACCCGGGATTCAAACCCAGGACTTCAGAGAGCTGCCGTACCGCACATGCAGTACAACTACGCTAGATAATATAAATATTAAATAGGTTATTATAAATTTCTATATATTCGATACAAGCATCGCCCTCCACTAGGAAGGGTATGCCAAAAGCCAGACTGACAAATATTTGCGGATCACACAATCATTTTGCTTGTTTACAGAAAGGTAACATCGCTGCGGTTTGCAAATAAGGTAAAAGCCTATTCCAAATATGCGAATAAATACAGTCTGCTTTTCTGTGACTTTTATAATTTTTATAGCGAATTCGTTTTTAAGCTTTTTTATCCAATTATTCCCGTTAATATCAATTAGATGTGTTTATAAGTATAAATTCTTTAATAATGGTATTCTAACTCATTAAACTATTGTGTTGCTGGCGTGGGCCTGCATCACTGAGAGTTTAGGCCTTAGTCCACCACATTGGCCTAATGCAGTTTGGCAGAATTTATATACCATCGAAATTTGAACAAACTGTCAGGTTTGCTGGTATTTTTTTTATCTGTTACTACAAGAATGAATGAATATCAAATCTCTCTTCACATTAACAATATAAAAAAATCTAAACGAATCAGATCGCTTGCAAGGACCGATCGTACGAACAAATAGTATTGGTGTCAACAGATTTGACCCGATGAATCAATGCTCCATCGTTGGTAATGAAGACTCATCACGAGGCTCTGGTCTGGCGCCATCGAGACGCTGCAATTTACCGTATTGATATTATTGGTAAACTCTCTCGCCCTATTCATAACCGGCAAACGACTTGAGCACACTATCCATTCGCTTGCATACAAAATAATCCCCCATCTCGCAGTGGTATGCTTAAGGTTTGTTTCCTATTGTGGGATGCTTGTTGGCGATATGTAGGTGTGATGATTTCGATCTATAAAATCGTACTAACGTGATGTATGTAGCAGTCCTAAATAACGACGCGTAAGTCGCTCTGATGGTAGGGTAACTGCTCAGCTAGTAACAACATCTGAATTTATTTATTTATTTATAAAGATACACTAAACAGATTACTGACAATAATTATCTAAATTACATTACAGTGGAACTAATGGATCAGAATCCAAATAGAAGTGTATACAACTTATTCAAATTAGGTGACACGCACATGTTATTTAGTTACAAAATAATAATAATAAATATAAAATTGAATTGTATTACAAACCACCGATTGGCATTACACTGCACTCATCAACTTATTGAATAAGTCAGACATGGTGTTATTATTGCTGCTTACGAGACGAGCAGCTTCCTCGTCTTTTCATTGTAAAAAGGTTTTTTACACCAATCCCACATTCATCCCCATTCGCCGCGAACCATTACAAATTCCATTATTGTTCATTACAGTTCGGGTAAAGGGTGATAAAGAGAGTTCAATCGATGGCCCGCATTCATTCGCTGGGCTCTATTATTTATGAAAATAAAATAATTGTCGCTTATTAAACGGTTCATGCGGGTGTTTAATGCTATGAATCAAGTGTTTTTGACTCCCGTGAACGAAGGGATGTCTTTCGGAAGAGTTAACGTTTGGAGATAGAGAAAGTTTAGTGGAGGCCTTTGTCCTGCAATAAACACTTATAGATTTATGATTGTTATTTTTCTAAAATATAATCAGCCACAATAATAGATGAATAAATTCGAAATTTCAAATCGACTTTGAAACTTTTGTATCGATATCAATAATCTGTGTTCTTCACTAAGTTTATTTTGGATTAAGGAAAACGAATATTTCGATGGACTAAGGCCTAATCCCTCTCAGTAGTAGAGGAGGCCCGTGCTCAGCAGTGGACAAGCATATAATACAGGGCTGATATTATTGTTATTATTATAATATTTCGATTAAAGTTGATGTGTAGAAACGTTTTGAAGTTTTGAATTCGTTTAACTGCGTTTATGGCTGACTGACATCATTCACGTGCTGGTAGGTATTCTTGCATGGGACTGTATATGGGTATTAAGGGGGCTGTTTAAATATGTAAGTAAATTTTTTGTATTTTTTACCCACACGTTCCCCTTGTCAGCAAAGCAAAGGTAATTATCTTTCCCATACTTACGTTAGCATAGGTAGGTAAGTATAATGTTTACAAAATCTGTTTAAATTTCTTAAACAAATATTGCTGACTTAATCATTGTTAAGACGCCCCTCCCTTCCTCTCCATATCATCGACATTAAGCAAACCATAGGCCGCCATTTTAGTGCTTACGTAATACTTAAACTGTCACTCATCACCACGGTTAGTCTATTTCTATCGCTAATCTGTCCGACAGTGCACGCATCGCCTTGTTTAGTTTGGAATGTAAATGTAGCCTGGGTAATTGAGTATTGTGGGACGTGCGGTCTATTGACTTAAGATGACAAGCGCGATACAACGCTATGCTGTGCTTCGCAAGGTTAAAGGTGATATTGCTTCTGTCTAAGGACGGTTATACCGCTTGCCAGGCGAGTGACTTTTCCCTTCTAATGTAATGATTTGAAACCAATTAAAATCTTAAACAATTATAGTGTCTTATTTGTGATAACATCAAAAACTGGCCAAAACTAGCCATTTACACTAACAGCGTAATGAACTACGTTTTTTCCCATTTATAGTAATAATTTGAAATCAATTAAAATCTTAAACAATTTTAGCATCTTATTTGTCCCAACATCTTGTAACACGAAAAACTGGCCGAAACTAGCCATTCGCATCAACTGTTTAAATAACAAAATAAATTCCAAATACAATGCACACGTAGGCGGGTCAGGCAGATGTTTGCTTAGTTCGGAATGAATCAGATTACCAAACAAAGACGCACGGACATAATAGTTCTTTATGACGGCCGAATCTTATTATAACTGACGCGTTCACGAGTATCTTTTTTTTGGGGATGATTTTTTTAGGCTAAGGAGTGTCAGCGGTTGGGAAGACGGTATTTGAAATTAAAGGTTTAGCTGGATTAAGCGTGTTTTACTGTACATCTATACATATTATAAAAGTCTCCAAAAGCTGTCTGTATTTTATCGATTTTCTCAAAATCTGCTGAATGGATTTTGATGAAATTTGGTATGGAAATAGTTTAAGACCTTGGAAAGTTTATAAGCTTTATATCCCAAGAAAATATATAGCGGGACATTTATCAACGAAAACTTATTCACGTGGGCAAACGCGAAAAAGCTAGTAAAATATATATTTGTAAATAACTGATGATTTTTTTTAAATAACAATGGACCTAGGAAATTTTCTATGTTTACAAATTGTCTTATTATTTATAGATACATCAACAAAATCACTTATAAAATCACACAATACCCCAAACGGGCTACATTTTTATTCGATTTAACCATTCCTAGAAAAGGCACAACGTCCCGAATACTAATCCGTACGATACCTTCTAAGATTTGAGAACAATAATATATAATAATATACATCTATGAGCTAATAACAAACGTTCAATAACGAGATAATCGCGAACTGTTTTCGGGACGCGGTCTTGATCAGTATCGTAGCTTCTTACAATTGAAGATCGGAACTAGAAACAAATTCACAATAGAACCGTTTGTTGTTCGGATACATCACGACACCCTTCCTTATCGAGATGTTTATGCTTATTTCTCCAGGCGTTGCTTGGGATTCTTGGTTTGTTTACACAGGAATTTTGGATTTAGAAATTACGTTTTGAAATTGTTTTGGTGGTGTAGTTGTATTAAAGACTGCAGTGCTAAAGTCGGGTTTAATTTTTCTGTTGGAAAGTGAAGTCATGTTGAGTTTTTCTAGTCAGTATCGGTTTGGAGTTTAGAACTTATGTTCGATATGGCGATAGGCTCGACTCCTATTACATGGAAAATATAATACGGCGAAAAGTGGGTGCATCAGTTGCGCCTCTGCCTACCCCATTGAGGATAAAAGAGGTGAGTGTAAGAATGATGTTTGGTTTTAGTTCGAAGGTTAGAATAGTTTTCGGAATAAATGATATTCAGTAAAAGATTTTTCCAATTGACAAAACTAAGTATTAATAATTAATACTTAGTTGTGTCAATTGGAAAAATCGATCAAAGAAATTTTGAGTATCAATCAATTCGTCTTCAAAAAATAAATGAAATCAAAGAATAAACACTCTCAACCGCTATATTCAAATCGACTCAAGAGCTAAAACCAACAAAACACGCCTGGTGTTTTCTTGTAGATATTGAGTAACAGATAACAGTTTAACATAAGAAAGAAAGCTATTATGGCTCATACAACAGCATAGAAAAGTAATAAATAGAAAAGATTTCTAACATTCACAATAGGCACAAATTGAACGTCCATAAACACGTGTCCAAATTAAAAAAAAAAGAAACGGCCAGCATTATCGAAATACAAACTTAGAATTGCTGATCGGAATCATTTAAAATTATAATACAACTTTAAAATCAAGGTTTAAAGTTGAATATCGATTGACGGAATAAATTCAATTGTAGATTCATGTTGGCATCAGTTTGAAATAGCATTAAATGGCGCGAAAAGTGACAAAAATGTGTCTCGCGTATTGTGTGTAGAGAATTTTTAAATAAACACCTTTTGAGTGGGCGGGCGCGCGACTGTTTGTAAATAGGTTTTTGTCATTTGCACAATGGTTTTTTCGTCCAACGTCCCGCTGTGATTATTTGACGTCGCCACGTGCTATTGTAGTTTATAAATGTAAAATATTTTAGTGACGGGGCGTAATTTGCTAGCTTCCATTTACCAACATCTATTCTGATACCACAGCTGATAGTATATGAGTAGACAGAAATAAAAGAAATGAGGTAAGTGCAATAGGTGTCTTCAAAAGTATATCTATGAAACTTTTTTAAACATAATCGTATAAAGAGTAACTAAAATTCTGAATGAACAAACCTATAAATACTCGCTATAACTAATATAAACCAAATAGCAATGAAACGCCAATATAAATTCTAAACTGGATACCAATATGTTGTACGAACTATGCGAACCAATCACATCCACGGTATTACATTACCTAAAACGGGTGTAACAAATTAAACTGCAGAGTTCCGGTGTGAAACACAACACTAAAGGTGTGTGCACACGATATATTCGCGCGCGATTATCGCACGATCGCGCGACATAAAGAACGCGGCGGGAGGCGCTACCGGCCCGGCCGGTCGCCGCTCGCCGGCCAGCTTTACGACCTTACAAAAATACTAGCTACCGAAGCGGCTAGAGTTACCGTAAACCGACGGCCGCTGTTTCCTTATTTTATAATGGCTTTAAGAAGCTACGGTTAGTTGCTTGTGTATTTATGTGGACGCTAAATATCGGAAAACATTTTTAAGAGGTTTTAAACTAGAAACTATCTCGAATGGGAGCTTTATTATTTTAATAACTATAAGTACACTATTCTATAAGAAACCAATTGACATTCAGTGTCACAGTTTAACTCGTCAATTTAAAAAGCGGAATCCGAACAAACAAACACTAGCAATCATAGCACAAAAGAACAATACAGAGCGGCTGTTTCTAAGTGGGGCATAATGTCAGGGCTCAGAACAGTGGCGGTGTCAGAGTGTCACTGATAGCGGGGTCCGAGGCGGTTAACGTCGGCATAATAGCATCCAGTCAGGTGTCAGACACGCGAACTCGTATCGCGCCGGAATGCGGTCACGTGCCTGTGCACGGAGCTTTACTTTTCGATTGTGGGAAAGTTCGGGATATCAATCGATAGTTGATTGGAGGTATTTGCTGGGAGTGCCCAATTGTAAGGGCTTGGGAGGTACCGCCGTTTCTTAAATATTAATGGCGCGTAATTCATAAGGCACGATAATTTATGTTAACTTTAGGCGCAAATATTTATAACGATTGAAATTTACAACTCTAAAGACTCATATTATAATACCCTATTACGAAGTATTTTTTATTGCTTTGAATGACGAGACGATCCTGCCGTCCGCCTGATGGTAAGCGATACGACCGGTATCACTAGAAACACCATCCAACACCTTGAATTACAAAGTATTGTTCGGTATTCCACTGCGCTCGCCTTCCTGAGACATGAGATACAACTCCTATTATGTCCAGTAGTTACACTGGCAGTATTCGAATTGCATATTCGACACTAAAAAGGTTGCTAATTAAAAAACTGAATTGAAACAATGACCCGGTATAGTTATCAAGATACCGCTATAAAGGAAGTTATAAATATATAACCGCAATCAAACCACCATTAACTTTTCAAAAGACGTTTATAATCTCATACTAACCGTTCCGTCCACAATTAATTAGTCGTAGATGTTTTTAATATTTGAGCTTTTATCTTTAAGATACGGGGCGCATACAAATTGCCACTAATCGCGTCTAATGTAACACTGAGGTGCTATCGAAAATCCATAAACTTATGAGATTCCACACAACCCCACGCGCGCGAGGTTTTCTAGGCTAAAGGCCGCCGCACACTGTCGATTTTTAGTTGCAATGGCGATTTTGGAAAATTTTGTTAGTGTTACATTTCAATTAGTGTTTTTGCAATTCAGTACATATAGGGTAATAATTATTTTTTGACGTTTCTCGCTAGTCTCGTGGCAATTTTAAAATAAGTCGGTTGGGAATAAATGTTATTTTTTATTCTTTTTTCCTAGGTGCATTGGTAATATAAGTTTGCAAGGATTTCTTTGTATCGTATATAGTATGTACTACTATTTAATATATTTTCACAAAATTTTAGTTATATCTAGAATATTTATTACGTGTAATTTGCAAATTGTAATGTTGAAATATACAACAGCTCTTGTTAATTGCAACTAAAAATCGCCAGTGTGCGTACCCGAAGCATCCGAACGCCGTGATCTCGCAGCGGCGTATTGTTGATAACCTTAATGACGTCGTAAACTCGGCCCGCGCGAGGGAGATAGCACGAGCCGAGATATGGAACGCGGAAGAATTAGCCAGGACTAACGACGGAGTAAATCACCTGCTAGTCCACAATTCCACTATGATATAAAATTTAAAATGCGTTTAAATCACTATGCATGGGAAAATCTATCGGTTTCTTAAGAAATTCTTGTTTCAGTTTATGAACTATAGACTTGTAGAATGTAAAAAATTCTTTAGATTTCTTAGTATATTTTATTCTGCGACATACAATTTTAATTTACATACTTGAATTTACATTAAAGAATACAACACTTGACCACCCACAATACCACCGCTTAACGACGTAAAGTAGTTTTTACAAATATTTAAAACTAGTTATAATTTTATCAGTAAATCAGACTCATTCATTAACCATTCAAAATTGTTAAAACGAGTTATAATTTTATCAGTAAATCATATATTCATTAACCATTTCAATTCAAAATTTAACAATTAACTCGAAAACGTTTAACAAAACACAAAATCCACTCATAAAGACATTTTAGGCGTTTTAAAAGGTACATTTAAAAAACACATGAGTTAATTACATCCCCGTGCCCATCTGGCCATAGCGTTACATTTGAATAACAAAGGGCGCTGACCGCGGCTTGTTGCGGAAAAACGAAAGATTGACACTCACTCCCGGACCGAGGGCGAGCGATTATGATACGTTGAATATAGATGGGTTTTAGGATAAGAGTTGATAGGATTATGAGCTTAGAAATTCCATAAACAGAATAAAAATCGTTTTTAATTGAAAACGAATACCTTCGATATTTTGCGGGAACAAAATCATAAAATGTCACGCGGTTTGATCATGAGTTGATTGATTGGTCTGCCATCGTAATTGGTCTGGAATGGGGAACGAATGTCCGAATTCATCAGAACATTTAACTTATTGTACCCTCTGTGTCACTGAACCTGTACCCGTATTGGCATTTAAATTTTAATTTACCGTGCTCTTTGTAAATAATATAACACGTAACCCTGCAAGTTTTAATAACCGCGCAACACACGCCGCCAGCGCGTTTTTGATGAATGAATATATCAGAGCACTAAACAGTGAGTGACGTACAAGGGCCGCGTCCCGAAACAAAGGGCCGATCTTTGCACTTTGACATTTCGCGGTTTAATCACGCACTAGAGCCGGCGCAGAGGGCGCTAGCGGTGTTCCGCCAAGATCAGTGCGCACTTGACATCGCCGATACCTCTTGACAATGTCACTTCGTGTGGATATCGCGGCACTTGGTACAGCGAGTCATTGTGTGCCCACGTGCTTCAGATCGTTATCGACGGTAAAAGACTCCTCTTAAGATATTGAGATCAAATTTACTAATAAAATGTTTATTGTTTAAACGCACATAAAAGCTGAGATAAGCATCTACGATTCAATGTAATGTAGATTTGAGTTCGAGAGAATAGTTTTGGAATATGTTTGGAATTGCTGACGGAAATATTTTGGCTACAAATTAAGGTAATAAATTCCTACATTTTAATTTTGAGCATATTTTATTCAAGACTATACAAGTATGTTGCTGTTTACCTCTGATTTTTTAAAAAGTAAATTGTACTTATATACAAAAATCTACAGACTATAAGAGTATTCATGATGAAGAGTGGAGTAACAATATTGTGTGCTGTAAGGGCGCATAATACTAAACGTTTGGACGTGGATCTGCTCGTACACCAAACGGGAGGACGGCTCGTGTCCGAGTTGGAAAACTAATGCTCGTCACAGGGCTGCCACAGCACAGAATAAAAAAATACACGAGGATATAAGGAACAATAATAAACATGGTACCATTATTTTACTGTTGAATTATTAAAGTACATATAGAGTATAAAGTAATAAAGATTGGTCGCGTTAACAAGGTTGACATTAAGCAGGCAGTTTGTTAGGAAAATTAAGCCAAATATTAAGCATTTGTGAATAAGTTTATGGGTCAGACAACTCGGAGCGGGACATGAACAGGTAGGAGAAACAGTGAAGGGAAATTGACAGGTAATATTGGTTCAATGATGAGAACGAGAGGTGTGAGACATGACCAGTGAAATCTAAATTGTTAGACTCATGGTAGAATATTTGGAAAATATTAATATTGAGAAATCACGTTAAAATTTAGAATCCATATCAGCTATCACAAACGATAAATCATAATTCCTCATATTCTTATTAGTTCCTCTTCTGGTCTTCTACATACTGGTCATTTTACCAAACAAAAATAGTACATAACCATCGAAAGCCGTCCATCAACCCTAACCCGCTGACGGGGTGCAAATAAAGCCCGCCCACACGACGGACGAATGAAGTGAAAAAATCCCAGTTCAAAAAGCCACCGACTGAATCGAGCGCTCTGGCGAAGTCCTGTCCATTGTGATATGCGTGTTCTAGTACGCGTTTTATGCCTTTTTTACGTTTAATATTGTTGGGGTTTGGTTAGTGGGTTCGGTTGTCAGTGGTAGGAAAATCGAGGTTTATAAGGACCAATTTGCATTGACTCATTTATCAATTTCGGGAAGACCACTGCTAAATATAGGTCTTCTCTAAAGATTTCCCGATCGCCCTGGTAGAAGCGGCTTGCATCCACCGAGTAACTGTGACCTTTATCATTGGCTCATAAAATATAATTGTATTACTTACATAAAAGTTTACCATTCCTCAATGATTACAATCAATAAAACTCTTTAGATAAATCAAATACCGTTTTTTTATTTTTTTACAAACCCACATTGTTATTCAATGAAATTTTGATATCCACTAATCTCATCCCGAGTGTAAAATGATATAACACTGATAAAATCGATAGTTAAAAGGGGACTTCACAATAAGTGTGGCCTGAGGGACCCCGAACTCTTTTGTGCGACGCGTGGCGTAACATGACCGCAAACCTACCCTCATTAGGGTTGTGCTTTAATTATTTAAAAATGGAACGTCTGATTCGAACTAAGAATTATAGTTCTGAATTCAAAAATTTTTCAATAGCAATGGTGATTTTAGAGATATTTTTTTTAATAGGCGTAGAATAGTTAAAATTAATAGTTGGAAAATACTCATAGCCGTAAAAACCTGCTACATTAAATAACTCTTCGAAATTTTCTGAGTTAAAAAAATAAAATTGAAGGAAAAAAGACTCTATGGCCATCGAAAGTCAGGTGGTTGCGTCCGATCACGCAATAGAGGTAAGTGCAAAGAAGTGTGGTTACATTTTTTAAATTTGGAAAAGATTTTATTTCGTATTCATGAATGAACGGCGCGTGACTTCGTGGTCGGCTGATTTTATTAATAGACCTCGGTGTTTATTATACGGGTACGCGTCTTCAGCGACAAGTAACGGTTTAGGTAAATTGAACTTTAATAACGTCAAATTAAAACCTTTTTTATCCTTCCATTCATATTTTTGTAACACGATAGCGTGCATTTTTTTACATGGCGGAATTATTTTATTAAATTTTAAGAAGCTTACTGAAATTCCAGATAAAAACCACAAACTCCAGATTCTCTTTAGTTTCAACTAAACTCGACTCTATCAACCAACAGTCCATAAAAAGCGTACAATTCAATTAATAAAAAAAGTGGATCGCGTCCAACCGTACCGATAGTCAATGCGGGTAGGTATTAAAAGTAATAGAATTGCGACACGGTGGAAAAAAAAGGAAAATGGCGACGCCCCGGGCTCGCCGGCGTGGGGTGTCAGCGCAACTCAGCATTTTCACAGAATAAGCTTAAACGTTGAAAACCCAATTTGACGGCTCGATTAGCGCACTCGGGGTTTTTATGCGCTTGACATGGTGGGTAGTGATTTTTGTGATGACGCGGTTTTGGAAATATTAAGTCAATACCGACTTAAGGGGCTTACTTATTGTATGTTCATTGTACAGGTTTTTAACGGTGAAGGGAAACATAGTGAGAAAACCTGAGAAGAATACCTGAGAAGTTCCCTATAGGAATTTAGATGGTGTGTGAACTGTGAAGTCTACCAATCCATACTAGGCCAGCGTGGCGCTGTGGCCTAATACCTCTACCTATATGAAACATTTGTGCGTCATTGAAAAAAAAACTGAACATACTGATTTTTTAAATATAATTCAGTGACGAGACGAGCCAGCCCTTGCCTGATGACAATACGGCTATCCATAAACAATGAGAAAATACTGCTCTCGTCACCCTGAGACATTAGATGTTAAGTCTCCAAAGCCCTGATATATTAGCTTATATAAAATACCAAATGATAACATGGCGTGATTCATTTTGATACCATGACTACATAGAGTTCATTTTGCACCCTCAATGTGTATTTATCTCTTAAAATCATTTACTTATTGACACTTCGCACCTATATATCTTGAAACATCGCCGCGGTCCACATCTCTCAACTCCTAGGCCTGTGCGACAGGCCGTGTTCCCCGAGTCGTGCCCGGACGACCATTGTGCTCAATTCGGGACCACGTTAATTGTTTTTAATTCGCCACCGCATGTATTGTAAGTCTTTTAATTACGCCCGCGACTGCGCTAATGGCGGTGTCGTGAGCGCGCGCATGCACTCCTTTTGTTTTGTACAGTCGATGGTTTCAGGATAAACTTCCTATAATTGGAGGTTAGGATCGTCACATGATCTTGAATTCGTTTCGCGGTTTGAGAATCATGTTCCGGGTTGGTTTTGGGGGTTTGGGAGTTGGTTTAAGCATGGTACGCGTGCAAGCGATGAGTGCACCCACGTCTTCGTGCTTTTGTGCTGAGCAAGACGCCAGTATACATATATCGAAGTTTGAAAAGCTAATAGACTTAAGAGACATTTTTTTTTGTAAAATTTTAACTAGGTAAACAGAAACAGAAAAAAGTGCTGATTTTAAATATGTATGAAACTTAGTGGTGCAAAAAATGTCGTTTAAGTCAATTAGCCTTTGAACCATCGATATGAATATCTATTTACCCGCCTTTTTAGAGATATAGTTGTGACATATTTAAAGATGTTAAGGCATATTGCCGCAGACAACATCACCACTAATTTAAAGATGTTAAGGCATTTTTCTTTAGAACGCATCACCACCAATTCCGTCACATCGCGCAAAGAATTTGCAGAAAACAAAAACGTTCACATTACTCGAGGCGACGATACCCGAAGCGTATACGAAAGTACGCTCCTCATTTGGTTAATTCCGCCCTGTAGATCCTCAATTAAACGGGCACAAAAGGAGAACTTGTGGCCGCGCACGGACGGAACACCACGACACATTTCAAATTAACTTGACGGTACTACTTTTTAACGAGCCTCCTTTGCATTATTTCATTTTAATAGAAAGTTTGGCGGGAAAAGTTTTCCGTTTCGCCCTTAATGAGCGCACAGGTGTTGTAATGAGATGTTAATTCACCACAATGGGACAATTGACAATATATTTGATTCATTTACGGATTCAATATTGAGTTGTTTTCGCAAAATACATGGAAAATACAGTGTATTTATCAAAATGATATCTATTTATGTTACTTTAGAAAGAATTTCATTTACGTAGTGTATTTGCAAATGGCGTTATGCTGATTTGAAATTTTGTATCACACACTTAAAATGTCAAATTGTATAACTGTATGTAACCAGTTATAACTAAACCTGAGGAAATGAAAACATAAAACAACAGCGAGATTATGGCGGTCCAGAGACAAGCTCAACCCTTCGGGGTGCGACCCTCTTGGCTCGCTGTACCACAAATTGTACATTTCAATGCATGATTTACCCTTGGGACGTTAAAAATCGATGCCTTCGCGTGATAAGTGATATTTTTTATTTAAATGCGTTTTTTTTGCAACTTTGGATGGGTTATGCATTTCCTTATAGAATAATTATAGAATAATTGAAATATTTTTGAGATCTGTTATGGTTTTTGGGCGATTTGGTAAGTATGAATAAATGTTTACTGTCATAATATATTGTTACTGTTTTAATTAAATATATTTTTCACTTTAAGAAACCATTGTTTTAATGTTAATGTTTCCTCAATTTAAATTTCATACTCTTTTTAATGGCTGTTCGCACGTAAGAAATAAGGAACACGATAGTAACAGTAAATTTAATTACTACATATTAAAATGATTATCTTAGTACAAAACTGACTTGTTAAAACGTATATCAGTACAAACCGCATTGGCGCAAACTTTTTGCGTGACACCCTTAGGGCGCCGGTAATCCCATCAACAGGCGTCAGTGGAGCCGTGACGTCACTCACACCCCATACTATCATCAACCGCACCATGTCATTACCAAAATGTAATATATAACCCAAACAAAACCATAAAGAACGCGTACCACAACCGAAATTAAAAACAAAATTACACCTTACAATTTTGATTGTACAGTGCAAATGATTATTTTCGATATTAATTCCAGGCCGGAGAAGCGATTAACTTATAAATCCGCCATAATTACGAGCGACAGATGTCGCTAGCGCCGCTGGGCTGCGCGGGCGCATTGTTGCGGTTTTGTTTGTGGAACAAAAGGTTCCGCCTTCATTTGACACTATTTTTATGTTATTCAGATAATGCGTTTTATTTGATGACGATTGATGTGATGTAATTATTTTGATTTCTCTTTTATTTGTGAACGTTTTAATGGCACGTCAAATAAAATGGAATATACGATAATTTGTGCCCCATAGAGTAAGTAATTTGTTCATAAAATATATTTAAAGATCCTATCCGCTTACTCGATGGAGTTTTACAAATTTAGATGATTAATTTTCGAACAAAACGCTTGAAATGGATTATTCTACGATTTACTTGTTTTAAAATAGTGGTAGTATATTTAAATATTTTTGAAAAAAGGGATAGCTCACATAATAATATAAAATAATTAACGACTTTTAAGACACTGAAGGAAAATTTCTCAATAAATCATATTTTCTATATTAAAATTTTATAGTATTATAATCTATTTTATAATGTATAACGCATACAACTACATGTGATGCAACAAATTACAACGTTGTTTATAGAAATAGAGGTCATCTCTGTTGATTACAGGGTACAAAGTTCAGGGCATATTGTAGGACATGGCTTATTTAATAAACATATAGACAATTTATATTGTGTAGCTATGAGACTTACCGTCATTTTCAATAACCGATTCCAATCCCCTTTTTCGATCTATCTCAAAAATGGACCAATTAGAACGGAGTATTTATTGACATACCTACAAATTAGGGATCGTTTATTGAAAACGGCTGTTAATGACTTTCTCTTTCCACAGTATAATTCAATTACTATATTTTTTTTCGGAATTATTACCTACGTTATATGACTATCAGTTGTGTACCATAAACAATTAATTCGTAATCTGATGATTTAATTCCTAGACTAAACAAATCAAAATAAGTCATAAATAATATAAAAAAAAATAATGTTTTGATTGGTCTATTTTCGCTATGGATTTTTGAAAAAAGCGAATGTCATCGTTTATTGAAAACAGTGAGTGAATATCTTCAAATTTGACTATTAAGTACACAAGGAAAAACCATTCGAGACCTATATTCTAACAAAACAGTATCTTTTCTTTTTAAGAAAAAAAACACCAAAAAGGTTATAACCTAAAAATTACAAACTACTGAAATAAATACATTTACTCTTACATTAACGGTGAAGGAAAACATCGTGAGGAAACCTGCACATCTGAGAAGTTCTCTATAGGAATTGCGAAGGTTTGTGAGGTCTACCAATCCGCACTAGGCCAGCGTGGTGGACTAAGGCCTAATCCCTCTCAGTAGTAAAGGAGGCCCGTGCTCAGCAGTGGGCAAGTATATAATACAGGGCTGATATTATTATACTCTTACATTCCAACATCTTCACAAACAATTGGATCAATTAAAAAAATATCACTACACACATTATCGCTACCTGATTTGTGAATGCGGACATGCTTTTGATCCGGTTGGAGAGGTACAAACAGCGTCGGATTTCGCCCACCCCTCGGCGACACATTGTTAATACTGACCATCGGCTAACGAGCCGCGACCGCATGAATATGCAGCCGCTTGACGGTTGACGGTACAAGAACGGATTAATTAATTTTGTCCACACCTCCTCGTTAATTTATTTTCGTGGAAAGAATGAGGTTTGTTTGAGAGTTTAATTTGATTTACGGATTTGGATTGGAGTGTACGAGTGGAATGTAACTTTGATGATTTTTATATACATATTACTGACTGACGAGATATTATAAAGAAATTATATTGAGAGTCTTAATTTGGTGGGAATGTGTGAAATTTTGCACACATATATCTTAAGGCGATACCTCAAGGTCCATTTTCATACATTTTGTTTCACCTTTAATCTGGGTAACTAAACAAGTATTGGCAAGTAAAGAATAAAAATTTCGTCATATTAAATTTTAAAGGCCGAAATATCCATGATTATTAATTATTTTTACGTTTTTCTTTCAACTGCGAGAACTAATCACTAACTAGACGTGAATTTAAATTCTTTACTTGCCAATACTTGTTTAGTTACCCAGATTAAAGGTGAAACAAAATGTATGAAAATGGACCTTGAGGTATCGCCTTAAGTGCAAAAAAAATGACAATTTAAAAATAGAACATTCTTTCTTAAACGCAATTCTAAAATTTTATACCATTTAAAATATTTCTTAATTCGAAATCTAAGAACAAATTAAATTTTACGCTTAATCATAAAACCATCAATACCATAACAAATAATACTAATATTCACTTTCCTAAACATTAAACTAGGTACGTGAGGTAGGCTAAAGCCAATCCCGTGAATGCTAAACCTCGATGCTCCCTTCGTGTGCCTCTAATGAGCAAACAAGGCAAACATACCGTACTAGCCTAGCTTCATCACGATATTTGCTTTAGGAAATTGACACTTGATGTTACTGTTAAAACTGATTGAGTAGTTGACTCTATATAGTTTTGTGAATATTTAAGTGTAATGATTGATACAGCGGCGATAGCCTAGTTGGGTGTGGAATGGACTGCCGAGACGAATGTCCGCAGATTCAAATCCGTAGGGCACGCACCTTTGACTTTTCTAAAGTGATGTGAGTATTCCAGTATGAAATGGTTGAGTTTAGTTAAATAAATATGAAATATACCTATTTTGTGAATCTTCATAACCGACTTCAGAAAGAAACTTCTCTGTTTGACTGTAGATATTTTTTAAAATGTACCTTCGCCGATGTTCAAAACAAGTATTAACCTTATTTCAATCTTAGTATATTTTTACTGAAATGAAGCTAAAAATGGAGGGAACTCAAGGCAGATAACTGGAAATGATGAAATAACTCGAAACCTCGCACCGGTGCAAATAATTAGCAACTCCCTTCTGTAACAAGATAACCGAATCACAGCTAACAAGTTCCCTAAGACATAACCCCAGATAAATGTAATAAAATTTGACAAAGTTTGTAACAAATGTGCGTGTTTTATGATTTTACCACCTTGCTCGCGACTTTGCCTATATTGAATTTGGCTTTGACAAATAGGTATTTAACAAAAATATCCTATGTCTTTTCATGGAGTTTTAGGTAATTGTTAGGAAATTTTGTTAAATTGGTTCAGTAATGTAAAAATGTAAATATCCTATAGTTAATTTCGCATTTTAATCTTTACATTCTTGCTTTAATGGTGAAAGAAACCATCGTGAAACGTCTACCCATGTGTCTACCCTTCCGCACTAGCCCAGTTTGGTGGACTAAGGCCTAATGCCTCTCAGTAGTTGAGGAGGCCCGTGCCCAGTAGTGAACAGTATATAATATAAGGCTGATATATTTATTATTTAATCTTCGCATATAATAAAATTGTATCAGGTCGTTGTATCTTATAGATATTGAAGAAATATTATGTCTTTATTAGAACAATAGAAACCAAAACAACAGTTTTTAGGATTTTTGTCTGTCTGTATGTTCGTATAAGCATCACGCAAAAATTATTGCATGGAATTTAATTCAGTTTTAACCGACGTATTACAAGAGGTTAGGTAACTTAAAATGTAGACCACATTTTATCCCGGGACAAAATAACGAAGAACTGTTATGTCATAAAAACCTTCATCATTCTTGCAGGCAGCGACTAAAGCCTAGTACTGAATATTATCAATATGCATTTAGTTCGAATTGCCATACTTTATTGTAACAATGCTTTCAAATAGTCTTTGGCGCATAACACTTCGGCCTTTTCGACCTATCATTACGAAATATAATATCTTACAATATAAAATGAGATGATTATTTTAACGATTAGATTGTAATTTATATAACACGTAGAGTTGCTATATAAAATTACGTAAATTGAATACAAAATCTTCGAAGAATCGGTCATTTCACAAGCACACGATTTTGCTATCAAAATACTTTATAGTGTAATAAAACACTTACAAAATACTTGTATAATGGCGTATATGATCCAAAATAATTATAACCCGTCAACCCCGACAGTTGGACAGAGAGTCCCCCGCGGGGACCGGCGTCTTTTTATCACCAGGGGACCGCAAATTTCTATTTGCATATCTGTGCACTCATAAATCTCTGTTTCACTTATTAGCTCCCTAGTGCGGGGTCTCTTTGACCCGCGGGGTTGGATAGGGTTAGTTGGTGCTGTTGGCTATTAAATGCGAGCTATAGGTTATAAAATATGAAAAAAGTATTATGTTGGAAGAATTTAAGGAAGAAAATATATAAAAAGATTAAAAAAAAATATACTTACAATCAACGGCCAGTGTAACTTGACCCCAGGCGATATACGGCCCCGCATACTTCTCCATTTATTAGTGACAGTGGTTAAGCTAGTGATCTGGTTACTTTAGGTGAAATGTTGCTCAGAACAGAAAAAGGTGGTTAGTATTAATTTACAAGATGAGGAACCTCCACCAACAGTAACCACCACCAGAGAAAAGAAAAAAAAACATGCAACACGTGCTTAAAAGGTTAAAATGCAAAAAGAACAGAATAAAAACAAAATATATTTGGAACATGTGACAGTCATAATGTCTATGACATTTGGAATCAACGCCCTTCTCGTTCTTTTTTTAAATCTCCGAGCGTCAATTATGATTATAGGTGTCTGGATTGCTGTTAGAAAATGTATTACAAACTTTTTTGTATATTTTGTTTTTTTTTTAATAATTTGTGCAGTAGGTTTAAATATAGCATGATATTTTAAGCTTCATAAATATTTATGACTCTACATGGCCATTTTGTACGTGGGTGAACGGTTGTAAACATTCATGCGGTATTTTAGAACAATTTACCTAACTACATTTAAGAAACAAAATATTATAACAGTCGTTGAAAATAAATCATGCGCGAAATACGTCTGTCGATAATCTATAATTCCATTATCAAAATTGTTCATGCAATTTTTATTTTCTCAATGATTTCCTACACAAGAAGTGCATCATATTTTTAGTTTATAGTACTAATATTTGCAACATGATAGTACATTAAAAGACATATCAAAGTACTGTATTTTATAAATAATGTAGAAATTTATAGATTGTTTGAGTTAAATAAAATTTACTGAAGTTATTATAACCACATACATAGCCATATATTTTGGTATAACAATATCTTGATATTTAGTATGTATAGATGTCCTTTGTCAATGGTAATTTGAAACAAAACCCATCCAAATGTACGTGTACAATATAATAATTAATTAAGCAGATATCGTATCGTATATCAAACGGTCACGCCCATCATACCGCCCACGACGTGTTCTGCGTCTACATAATGTCTATGAAACACAAGGTTGTTTTGATTTGTAACAATTAAAGGCTGTACGGTTTAGTTTCCTTTGACATTGTTCTAATTTGTTTATGGTTTCATGATCATCGATTTAGTTTTGAGTTTCTGTTGTATTAAATACTATTTGTATACAATTAATATGTATTTTATTTTTTATATTTTATTAAAACATTCTATAAACGGATAGCAAAGTGTCACGAATGTATAACACTTTCAGAATCATAAACCGGGAGACCTCAAAAAACGATAATACAATTCGTTCACAAAGTTTTTTACTTTATCATTTCTGACACTCCCTAGTGGCTCATGTAATAATATTTTACGCAATTGGTACCAGGCTTTCATGCCACTAAAGAAAGTGTACGGTCAAGAAGCAGAAGGTCTAAATTTCCAATATAAGATGACCTTTCTGTCCCTTGAGCATGAACTTAGAAAAAAACAGTTCACGTCTTCGTAGAGGTCAACGTTCAGTGGTCATCAGTTTGCCAACAAAATTAGCACTACTTGCAGAATATGCGAGAATGGACTTTATTGCTTTGTTATTAAGGATGAGAAGTGTGTGAATTTGGAAGTAATGTGTATCAATTTAAGAAATAGATCCGGCGACAAGAGCTTGCGGACGCGGGAAGAATATTTAGGCGGACCTTTTTATTGTTATTGAGTGACCGCACATCAGCATTGACTGTTTGATACTTACTTTATGATAACTCTATATGGTTCAGATGTTAGTTAACATTAGTGCTAAATTCTCAGGGTTTTTGACCTAAATGTACCAAAGATTAGTTATACTACGTATGAATATTGACGTATGTTCTATAGACACGAACGTCCATATAAACTATTTGTTCAAAATCTGAACTAAAATGGCAACCAAAACGTCACTGTTATAACCTATTTATTCAATTGAACAACAAAGAATTTTACTTATTTGAGTAATGTTTTTTATTCAAAACCAGGTTGACACTTAGACTCGAGTTCTTATATCATGAGCACCACTCCGTACACCACCATAAGCTGTCAATATTGACCATACTAAAATCAGTTTGAATTAAGTAAAGTTAAGTACAATTCAGTTGAACACAGTGAATGTTCGGAATGCCAAATCTAGTACGTAGTACATAATATAATATATCAATGCGTTTGTAGATAATATCCTAAAAGTGAAAGACTGTATATAACATATTTTAAAACGATTCAACATTGATTTAAGAGTAAATCTAGCACTAATAATCTCATAAGTTGACATCCGTTTTGCATAAAATCTAAGAATATTTTATAGGCAAACACTAATCAACAAATATTTACATTCGAGGTGAAAACGTAAACTAACGGTAAATATTATAACCTAAAGTTTTTAATGACCATAAAAACATAATGTCAGACATCAACTTAGGCCAACCAATAAAAAATTGATAACAAATTATAAATCAGCAATAAATTTGAATCGTTCATCTATTTTTAATTATCATGTTAGCCAACGGAGCCAGTTCTAAAATTTATACGATTTGTCATAATTTATTAGCGGACGGTTTTGTTTACTTCTCTTGTTATTTGGAATGAATGATTGTTTCATAGGTTTTAAAGAGTAACGAGGGCCATGGTAAGTAAAGCTAGCACTAGGCCAGCGTGATGGACTAAGGCTAAAATCCTTGCAGTAGTAGAGAAGCTAGCAGTTGATTAGTTTTAAACAGGCGTTAGTAATGAAGGCGTATTATTAATGAAGTGTGAAGTGAATGTTTAACTTAGCCCTACGTGAAAAGAGCTATCACAATTCCAGACATTTTAATTTCTCTTCTTTGAAGCAGTAAATATGAATTACCGGCGGAAAACATATTGATTAAAATTTATTCTTTACTTATGAACGGATCATCGAAGTTCAATGAAAAAACAAATGAACAAAAACACGTTACACCTAATTAACGTCGTTCAAACATCGTAAAATCACTCATAAATCACCAAAAACAGGGAAGATTAAACTTTAAAACCGAGTTACACGACTCAAAAACTAAATCACCGAGATTTTATTGGATTAATTGAGCAATAAAAAATCTGGATCAGTCGCTGCGGAGGAAAACGTCTGAGAAAAAAACGGGAGGAGGGAAACACTTCATTTCACGCGTTTTATACGAAGAGGGCCCGCTGTGAGTAAGGTCCTCGATAAATCTTGTGCCGGAAATATTTTTTTGTACGATGAAAATAGTTTCCTCTTGTTTTGGGGGAATTGCGGGGGAATGCGCGTGGCACGCGGTTGGTTTATAGTTATTTTCACTTAGTTATTAATGCCTTGCGTTGCGGCGACGAATGTCTGTTACAGTAACTAGTTATACAATTTTTACAGTTAGATATGTAGAAATAGTTTTTCAATTTTGTTTTCATTGTGAGCGTTTTTTAAGACTATAATAATTTAATCTCAATTTGAATTAATAATATGTGTGGCGCAGTGGATGAGAAGGTAATGAAGGACTAAATAGTTTTGGATTTGAATAGGGCGTACTAAAACAAGTTAGATACAGTTCGGAGCGACGCAGGACCTAATCGCTTATACTCTTCAGATGGCTCTACTATATTTGCAATATAATATTGCATTTAAATGAACTACGAAAATGAAACTATTAGGATACTATTTACGGTATAATAGAGCTCATTTTTCTACAAGCGTGCATAACACTGGCCTCATAGTAAAAAATAAAAACAGGCTACTAAATCTCGCATTTACCATAAAGGATAGAGACAAATAGCTCTACTCGGACTTCGTTCTTTATTCATTCCGAGGGTTGGACCCAATAAATCAGCCGCCGCGGCGTCAATAACACTATCGGTAATAATGGGCGAATATTTGAGATGCTTTGATCAAATGTTTGGGGTTAAACAAAGGAATTTTGGGTGGGCGTGTTGGGTCCAAGAGTTTTGATATATGTGATTGTAAATGCCTGTATCGTTTGATAACTGACTACTTAGCTTTACATACTTTCGAAGGTACCATAAAAAGGCAATTTCAAAAATTACTTCATCGTACAAACTAATTATGAAATATCGTGATTGTGTACAAATCAAGAAATTTATTCACAGAGATATTTTTTTTTAATTATTTACGGTAGTTACAGTGTAAAAATCAATACAGAAACGGGAATCGACAAAACTATCAAATAACAAGCAGTATTAATGGCATGTCAACTATTATGACCACTTAATATATCATTACGTAGCGTCATTACCATAAAACATTCTATAATTAATTCGCTGTAACACGTGAAATTAATCAAAAACAACTGGACGCTAATAAAGTTATTTTTCATTAACAATTAAAATCTTTGGCTGCATGTTATTTAACACCTTTGCCGTGGCCATAAATTATAACCCAACCGCGTTCAGAACATCCATCTTGGATTACAAATTAGTAAGTTACGACGGTATTTAATTTGGTCGAATTGTGTGCGACATATTATAATTTCTTTTTTTATTAATGACGGAATCTAATTTCATAGTTTCGTTCCGTTTGTTGGTTTATTGCCTATTTAAACATTTTACAATGTGTAGTTTTGTTTAGCAATTTTATGTGTGTATTAATTTGATTTTAATATGTTGTCATATTAATGTAGTTTCACGTAATAAAACTGTTTTTAGTTTCTTAATTAAAACGCAGATGGTTTTATCGTTTCCTTGCATTTTAATGTTCTTATTTTTATATTATAATAATTTTACCTAATAAGCGAAAAGATCAAATAACCTAGCAACTATTAAACTATGTAGTATAGTCAAAACAATAAGTATTTTTACCGACCTAACCTCAAATTAATTGGTTACATAAAATAACTGATTATATACAATAAAAAAACAGTAATTCGCACTGTATGGTAAAATCTTTTAGCCGGACCCTGTCTTGTATAAACGTAAACACGGTATACAGCGTTTTGGCGCTTCGTGAGTATAAAAAGTGACAAGGGTGCATAAACTATTAGGCTTTTAGCGGTAAGTGCATTTCACACTATTTCTCAATGTGATAAAAGTAATTGAGCTTGATTTACTTAGGTGATATTTGTTAGTAATATTAAATTATATTTTCGGGGTTTTGATGATAATCATCAAAAGTTCTAATGAACTTCTGAGAGTAATTTATGTTTCAAATTACTGTACGTTTGGAGCGTATACAGATAAAGATTTGGCCTTCATTCGTGGAAAATTTTACAAAAACTAAATTAGACCAAATAGAATTTTATTATGAGCAGAGTGGGTTGTGTGAATTGCAATTCGCCGTTTTTGAAGTATTTTTACATACACAACAATATTGCATTATACGAGGCGCTTATTTATACCGCGAGCTTATCATAAATGCGCAGATATCACGTTATTCCATTAAAATACACGTATTTGGCAGAATCTGCATCCAAAATAGACATATATTTTAATTTCCTCGAAATATTAAAAAAAAATAACATTTAAAATTAGAACATATAAAAATTCAAATTGACGACGGCTTGTACTAAAGGCACTATGAATCGTGATACCCGTAAAATCACCTGCAAGATGGCGATTAGCCACGCTTGGAACTTGGATATGTAATATTTCGCCACGTTAGTCCGAGTTCCGAGTTAAATACAGAGTAAAAACAGTTTGCGGTAATGACGGCCGCGTTTAATTGACTCGTTGCGAAATGCATCGTCCCTTGGAAGATTTGTGGAGTAAAGTGTAAGATGGCGAGAGAGCGGGCGCGGATTTGAGTTTTTGATTGATCATTGATGACATTGGTGATTGATTGGTGGGTGTAAAAGGAAATTTATTGATTGATAAGTATTTTCTTTAAATATTACGCAGAAATGGACACATAAGGCGTTCGGTGCTGTAGCTGTAACATGAATATAAAAACTGCGTCGTTTTATCGCAAATATAAATTGTAAGGATCTTTAATGTATTTTATTAGCGTGGTCTCAAAATGTTATTATAAAACACTAACACAACATACAGTACTTGACAGGATTTCGTTTTGAGATCGGAAACCACTTAAAATTCAATTTCTGAGACCAATATTCTATTAAGAGATGGAGTTATATGCTAATATAGTATGAATTCTAATATTGTAACACTACGCCTACCGCTTCTAAAAGAAAACCCGATACAAAGCTTCTAGACAGTACGAGCACGGGCCCGCCGCAAGCAAGTCGACACAAATTTATAGGTAAAAGTTCGCGACCGAGCGAACCGGTCGTGGCCGCGCGCCCGCCCCAAAATAACCCGTAAACCCTTCTAACATGGTCCATTTTCAAACACTCTCCACCGAGCCTTATCGGATACTTTCTTAATTGTGCTTGTAACGTTCGGCCGTGGGAATGTTGACCCTATTACGTGGCACATAAGTTTTGTTTCAAATTGACCACGTTCGTCGGCCTTGCCGTCGGTGGATCGCTCTCACCTTAGGTTCACGTGTGAATCTATATTAACCTGCTATGTTGCGGCGGCGCGTCAGGTGTGTACTTTGCTTTATTTGTATGGGCTTTTTCAATCGGCCGCGTAAACAGATGTTAAGATAGAATTATTGGGCGTGCAGCGTCTAATTCCTTAATGTGGATTTACGATTATTCATATTGGGTCACGCCTTTTGCTCGGTCGTTTTGTTAAATCGCGTTCAATTTAGTCAATATCTGAGATAATGTTCACTATTCAACTTGATTTAGGTTTTAATGTTTTATGAAATTAGTTCTTTTTGTTTATTATTTGAGTTCCTTTTTGTATATTAAGTCGTCGGTCGTAAAGAAGTAACATAGTTAATAAAATCCTTTTATCTATTTCGTGAAACACCTTTCTATCTTTTTAAAGTAATAGGGGACCGGCCTATGCTTGATTTTGTACATTATTCTATATGTAAATGTTAATAATACGAAAAAGAAGCACTCCTGCGAAAACTGCATAACAATTGGTTAAAAAATGAGCGAGTAATTCATATTTAAAATATTGTAACGTGCAGAAGTGGGCGCGATGTGGGGATATCGCTTCATCTCTTTTTTTCGCACGCGTCGTAATTCCCGATGACGTCACATGTGGATATTTCGTCTCTTTTCTGTTTCTTGTTAATTACCCCTTCCTCCGAAATTCAAAGTCTTATAACTTGTTGATTTTTTACCGGATTTTAATAATTCCTTTTGTGTTATAATTTATATTATGTAAATATTTGATAATAGTAAAGAACAAAAATGAGTCCGGTACCCTATTGATGGCACAACATATTAATTTAAGACGATTTGTCGTGATTGATTTGACTTTCAACGTTGATTATAATGTATCGTTTGAAGTGTATTTATCTAGTTTTAATTAATGTATTACTTTTTTATTGCTTTGAATGATGAGACGAGCTTGCCGTTCGCCTGATGGTTAGCGATAAGACTGTCCATAAACAGTAAAACACCATCCAATGCTTTGTATTACTAAGTATTGTTTGGTATTCCACTGCAATCGCCATCCTGAGGCATGAGATGTTAAGTGGGAAAAGCCATTGCGGTGGTACCTACCCAGGCGGACTCTGAAATATGAGAGATCTATCATCAGTAACTTTATGAGAAGCTCTCATAAATTTCAACGTTGTATGAATATACACAGAAAAAAGAGTTGTATAAAATATTAATTAAATTATTGGCGTATTTCTAATTTATTGTCGTAGACGTTCTTAGGAAAAGAAAGAGGGCTTGCAACGGGATATAGGTTTTCGGAAAAGCCGGCTAGGCTGTAATGATCGTTCTGTAAGTGGTACCAGCCCGGTCGAGCCGGCTGTTTCATTCCGTAGTGAAATGTGTTATATGTGCATTTTATAACTGAGCATATATATTGTAAGTGGCATTTAAAACCCACTATGTTTTTGTTGGAAATAAATAAAATAAACCAATAAAAACCAAAAACAATAGTTGACTGTACCACAGTTATCTATATGCCACATTATATGAAATAATAAATTGTAGATTTGCTTACTCTCTAGTCTGTACCCGATACATCTTTAAAATTTTCTAATCTTAGAAATAAGTGTTATATTTATACTTATTGAAATGTAGGAAAAGGATACGCAAAAAGTTCTTTTTACGATGGTAGAGTTAGCAAATTCAATCACATTGTTTGGTACGGGTTTTAAGCAAAATAAACATAAAAACAACGTGGTCTTAACGACTCAATTGGACTTAATTAAGTGAGAGAATACTTTCAACTAATTTCTGAGGTATTCCCTTGCATTGCGCGTTAATTGAGACATCTTGCGAAATTGCGCGGCAATGCGGATTCACAAACAGCGTATTATGAAGCAATTTCTGCAGTTTCTTTAGAAATCTTTTAAGCACTTTATTTAGTTTCGTACAGTTTTTACAGATAATTTTTGTTATGAAATTTATAAGAAAATGAATAAACATAACAACAACACAATGTATATATATTTATACCACGCCCTATCTTCAAAGATAATTGTTTTCTACTTTTAAAAATAGAATCTGTGATGCATATTTAAAAATGATTGTCAACTTTGTCCAGAACATTCTAAATTCGAATTTTAAAATAAGATACGCCATATGTTTTTTTTTTTTTATATATATATCGACATAGCACCTCTTTTAACGCACCGTCGGCTAAAAATCAAGCCCCTTTCACTCCATCGTTGCGGATTGCTAACATTTCTCTAAGGAACTATGGCCAATGTTTCTTCCGCGACAGTGAAACGGACAGTCCTCCATACATATACGGGGACATTGATTTAAGACGCGGCGAGAACCTGCGCCATATCATTTGATGTATGCTTTATTGGGCAGAGCCGGGTGGAAAGGTTAGGTAATCAGTGTGTCCTGTATTAGAGTTGTGTCCGGGTACATGGCTTGGAAAAATGGGTTTCTTTTACCGTAATTAAATACATTTTTAAATGCGTATTATAATGAAGTTATTTTAAATATTAATTTAGGTAATGCTTGTTTTAATTAATTGTAAAAGTAAAGCACAAATTGAAGATTTTGACTAATCGATATTTCTAGTTAGAGAGATGTAATTACTAAAAGAAACTGCAAGGCATGATCTATCAATCATTTTTATGCATAAGTCAAAAGCGGTAAAAACTATACACTTTTATACTCCTCTAATAATTGCTAAACAAATTAAATAGGTATACATTTGCAACAAAGCACAATTAGAAAGTCATTTTATATTATTTATAGAATTAATTCCAATTTAAACCCTTGGATACACTTTTAAAAAGCTTTCATTGATAATTTTGATTTACACGACTCGATTACGAAGAAAGTGTTATAAAATTAATACGTCAAAAATGACAACTGGCCGATTCATAAATTCTTAAAAATAAATAAACGTTTTCATTTTGATTTATAAATAAATATGACAGATGGCATCAGTCACGTAGGCCATAAATCGTCAACAATTCTTCCTGCAAACACCGAGGCGGTACAGAACTGGTTATTGCTCAATCGCGTGGACCAATTACGGGCGGGCAGCGTACCCGCGCCCGATTTAACACCTGTCAACGCGCAGACAGACAGACAGACGCGGCGTGGGGTGCCGCGGCGCGAGATGCGAGATTTGGGCGAGTTTGTGCACGTATTTATTGAGTTACCATAGTAGGGACTTTCGGATTCGAAATTTAAAATCACCTGTCACTTTTATTGTTATATAATTTTTTATGGAATTATTTTTTAATTTTTATTAAGGGCTATACATACAAAACGTTAGTTTTTAATACGCATTAAGACTCAAAATGCTTATTGCGTAGTCTAACCGTGTGTTAGAATATGAACAATACTACGAGTTTTAGCAGAAATGGACGTATTACTAATGCGCGTTAGAAGTCTATGATTTGAACACGCTGTAAGTTGTAACTTGTTTTAGTTTTAGTACTAGTAGTAGATTATTGATTTGTCGACGATTATTCTTATGGACATGAGATTTTAACAGTACTATCAAATATTGTGCCTATTTTTCGAGTATTCTTGTGCCAGGTTTCTGTTGGTTAAAATGTTTGCCTAAAATATGGGAATACTTGAGAATATTGGCAGCCAATGTAAACAATTACTAAATGTTAGCTCACATGTCTACACTCAGTCTTAGAGTAATTTTACAAACATTGAAAGTTCGTGACAAATGCAAAATCGAAATGTGTATCGATACGGACGGCCGATAAACTTGAATCGATAGATTAGATCGATATCTCGGGTCCGTACATCGAGTTGTTGGACGTTAATAGTCAACGTACTAATGTTTAGCGAAACAAGCGCGGTCCGCGACTTGTAATTAGACTACATTCGGAATGAACATGGTTTTCTGTGACTGCGAAGTTTTTTTTTGGCTGAATAATTTTATTTCCGTCTTCATTTCTTAGGTAAATGGTTTTATAAAAAAAAAGAAAACTGCGCAGTTAAATATAATAACACAACTTTTTACTAAAAATAAATCATGCGGAACACTAGCATTTACAAAACTAAATATTTTAATAAGACATCTCTTTAATTAAGATAAACATAAATGAAAAACAGACTAAGAAAATAAAAACACAAAAAGTAATTATTTTACTCATAAATTAGCTGCGCACAAAACTGATAACAAGGACGTGTCACATACAGCCAAGATACGAAACGCAATTAACGACTCTGCCGCTCAGAAAATAAAGTTCAAGACAACAATACTCCCCAAATCATTCATAAGGGCGGTGGAAAACTGGTGGTAACTGATAAGAGTATAATTTGAATAATTTCAAGCAGAACAAGAAGGAAGATGAATGTTGCGGAGCGTCTTAGCGCCGACATCTTAATTAATGTTGTCGCGCTATTTATTGCGAGCTTAATTAATTTATCACTCAGGTAACACATATAAATGCGCAGTTTATTGTTTGATGTAAAAAAATACCTACGTTGTTGTTTGTGGCTGCCTTCGTATTATTGATAATGTAATTGTTAAGACATAACTGTATAATATTAATCACCATTTTACACATATTACTATCTATTATTATGGTATTAAATAAGCATAATTGATTTTAAAAATGTTAGTAACACATTTAATTTTAGCCTTAAAATGATATTTAGGTGCGAGGAATTTAAAATACTTCGAAAAAGTTAGTTTGTTTAGTGATTTTTTTTATGTTAACGTTATTTTTTAATTTTTTTAAATAAAACGATTTTACGGATTTTATGTTGATTTTATATTATGTTTTTCTCTCGACGTTTCGAAGACTGTAACCTTCATGGTCACGTAAGGTACTAATCCGCGATAAAATCCGGAAAAATAGACTATTATTTTATTTGTTCATTAATTTGAATAAAAATAGAATCATAAACGCCCCATCTAGTCCTAAGACTTCACAAACCACATCAATTTAAAGATACAACACAATCACAATTACATGTCAAACGACGCGTAATCCTTATTGCAATGCCAAAGGGATTAGTTGACATTAAAATTCATCCCGCGTCGTAAGGGCCAGCTTTAAACATCGACTAACGTGTAGATGCCGCCGATAACCATTAGAAGCCCTTAATTTGTTCGCCAGGCCTTACCTATCCCTTCCGTATCCCTTTACAGATCGTTAAGAGCGGAGTTAGGATTGCTGGAAGCGTTCGTGAATGTACATATTTTAGTAAGGCAATACATTAGTCTTAGTTATAAAAAATTCGCAAAGCTATGCTATGTTAAAATATAAATTTACTCGATCAGCTGTAAGTCAAAACCATCTTGCCTCTTAATAAGGTTTAAACTAGGAACCGGTGATGTTTTTGACAGCTATTTAAGCAATTCTTAATCACTTCGCTAAAACAAGTTTATAAAGACTGGCAGTGTTTTTTTTAAATCGATTTAAACATTGTTTTAGATCGTTAAGGGCAGAATTAGGATTGCTGGAAGTGTTTGTATGGAGATAGATTTTAGTTAAATGTTTTTTTTAAATTCCATGTTTTTATTTTTTTAAGTTAGTAGAATTTTTGTATAAATAAAATATGCACGGGTATTGAGAAAATATGATTTAATCAGTATCTTTCAAATTAATAAAGGTAATTATATAAAAACCGCGATACAATCCGAAAAATAGTTTCAGTTCAATGTCTTCCATTCGCATAAACATAAGAAATAATTACAATTGTCTTCCATTACTAAATAAAACACATCTACACCTCTCTACATCTGTGTACTAAGGGTGTAATGTCGCTAAATCCCCTTTAGTAATATCTAAGGCGATATTCTAATGTTATTGTGGTTTCGAGCAGAGATTGAATATCTTGCTGATTTGTGTGTTTTCTTGTTTGCTTAGTACGGGTAACGGGTATTTAGTGGTCATTACGTGGTTATTGCGAAACTTGCTGATTCTGAATACCCTTTGCTTATAGATCGTCTTTGGTATTTCATTTTAATGGAGCGTGATAAAATTTTAATACAAAAAAAAAGGGTACCATTACTTGTGTAGTGAATCCATACCTTATAAGAATTTGACACAACTAATTATATCAAAACTTACACGACTCAATATTCATAACTCGATTTATTTAATTTTAAAATTATTTTCGGGTAAACATGACTTGTTTACAGAAAAAAATATCATCCATAATCAAATTACCGAATGTTCGTCATAAAAATGTCTAAATAGTAAAAATCGATAAATCACACAGATAAAACTCAATCGATAAGACCAATCGATTCTCACGACCATCAAAGAAATTCATCGACTAATTACGTATCGAATAATAATCGTAAAATTAATAAACTATAAACATAAGCTCATTAAGTATTCGTCGCATAGCGTTAGCCATAACAGTACGTTAAGGTCCCGTATCAATTAGGGGTCACTACCCCGACCCGAACAAACAATTGTGCTGATCTTTGCAACTATTACGCTTAATAGTTTGACCTCAAACTGTCTATTGTTATTTTTCATATCTTGCTGATGGTGGAATGTTTAGGCACCTTCATAATGTTCACATGTTTACAATTATCATAATCAGGGACACTATTTGGGTTTGTAATATGGCGCTAAGGAATGAGCAATTAAATCTATGGACGCATTTATATGACTTCTAAATAATAAATAATAAGAATATTAGCTCTATATTATATATTGTCCTACTGTTGGGCACGAGCCTCTACTACTGAGAGGGATTAGGCCTTAGTCCACCACGCTAGCTTAATGCAGATTGGTAGACTTCACACACCCGAAATTCCTATAGAAAACTTCTTAAGTATCAAGGTTTCCTCACGATGTTTTCCTTCACCGTTAAAGCAAATGACTTCTAAGGTTTGAAAAATAGCGATATTATTGCTTAGAAATTGGAGTACAAAAAAATTATGCAAATTTATGATATTTTTAACACAAATTCATAACTAACTGCAGTATTACATAGGCGGTATGGCAGTATATAGCTGAATGGGAGGCCCATTCTTGGTGCAATAATTGCTTATGTCATGTAGGATTTTGTGTTTTTAATTTTTTATCTAGACAGCGGCGAAAGTCTAGTTGGTTGTGAAACGGACTGCCGAGAAGAATGTCCGCATGTTCAAATCCCAAGGGCACACACTTCTGATTTTTCTAAAAAAATATGTGTGTATTCTTTGTGAATTATCGCTTGCTTTAACGATGAAGGAAAACATCGTGAGGAAACATACATACCTAAGAAGTTCTCGATAGGAATTTTGAGGGTGTGTGAAGTCTACCAATCCGCACTAGGCCAGCGTGGTGGACTAAGGCCTAATCCCTCTCAGTAGTAGAGGAGGCCCGTGGCCAATACTGGAACAGTATATAATACAGGGCTGATATTAATTATTATATAATTTCCTTTCTTTTTTCCAACAACAAACTTCTTTCTTTCTTCTTCTTTCTTTCTAACTATGATGTTCATAGTAGTTGAGCACATACTACGTATTATAACAATATTACACGCATTATCATTTATTACCCGAAAACGTCCGGTTAATTTGGTAATTTGACTAAACAAGATTGGATTTTAGACGTCATTGATTCCCTAAACATGTGAAACTGAGACCAAATTACGTTTTTTTAATTTATTTGAAGAGACGCGTTGACGCGCTGTTGATTGGTTTTGTGTTTACTCTGAAATCGTAAATGGATATATATTTTTAGAAGTGTTTTGGTAGTTTTAAAATTCGTCATTTACAGCTATAATTAGTTTGCGTTAATTTTTGCATTTTTTTCCATACTTACTAATTTTTGTAGGTATCCTGTATCTTTTTGATCATTAAATACTTATTATTTAATCTTTTTTTTAATTCCAAAAACTTTAATACCACGTTGTAGCCAGAAATAAAAATCCCTCAGAATCGAATCCGCAAGTCAACCCAAACATACACACCCAAAGAAACCCCTACAAAGGGTCTCGTTCTCATCCGGGGGCGGCAGGGACCTATCCCATTGTAACCTTATCTCTCCCGAACTTCGGCTGCAAGACAAAAGGGAAGACGTTTCGACCGTTCGGGATCATTTTGAGCTAACAATCGTTGACGTTTTACAACATAGTTTCGTTTTGTGTTTTAGTTTAGATTTTAGATTCGGTAGAATTTTGGAACACGGAATTCCGCCTTTGTTAGAGAGTTTACCTTTCTAGTAACATTTGATGTTTTAAAGTCTTTGTAATAGAAATTTAACCGTTCTCACACTTCAAAGGTTGGTAAAATTTGATAACAGTAGTAAATAGTATAAATAACAATAGTTTTTCTTTGTGTAATGGAAACATTTCGACTATTTATTATTTATTATTATTTTGTTTGGACATACTAATTTAATGGTGGTATGATAAACCGTGTATGCTGCCAATAAAAAAAAATGCATTCGAATTTCGAATGTTTCAATAATATAATCATTCCTTTTTCAAAAGTTTTGATGCTTAGAGCGTTATTTTTAATGATCGTTCTCATCTATGAGTTGATGCAAACTGACACCTAATTCAATTAAGAGGTCACCCTTTCAGAATTTGTACAAACATCGCCTAAAAATTACACCTACACGAATATTTGCATGAGCTGTGTACTACAACGTGGTATGTAGACGTTTTACTATCAATAAAGCTGCTATTAAACTGACGGTTATTATGTTGAAGTGATTTAAGAAGTAATTTAGTAAACTTATAAGAAAGATAATGTTTTGTAATATATTTTCTTTTACTTAAATTTATTATCTAGAAAATTAGTCTTAAAAAATGGAAATGTAGAATATTTCAGAGACCATTTTAAGTTTCTTATTGTAATTGTTATACAAACTTATTAGGTATCAGAAAAAAAACAAAAAAGTATTTTCCTATAATGATTTCTTATGTTTACGCGAATGTTAGTCATTTAAATTAAACTTTGGCATGCGTACCTCAGTCGCCCCCGTGACCATGAAGTCTGCAAAGTCTTCGAAACGTCGGGAGAAAAGTAAAATATTAAAACCGCGATAAAATCCGTAAAATTGTTTAATTTAAGTATTTTTTTATGTTTTTTTTTAGCGGAAAAAATGCTGTAAATACAAAATAACATTCAAAAAACACAAACCCAGTCATGTACCAAATCCAACACCTCGCCAGTGTCAATTGAGGAGGGTTAGAGATTAGAAAGGCCGCATCGCGCCGCAGATAAACAACATCTGTGACCACAACCCTACACCGCCATTGTCTCGGTCGATCCGACCCCTTGACTGACAATGTTTTTAATTTTGCATTTCGGCTGCGAAGTTAGTTGTATGGAAACGCTGATAAAGGGTTAGAGCGTTACTAATGTTTTTGTTAAGTGAATGGCCGAGGGAAATTGAAATTAGGTAGAGTGGCTTTGATGTGACTTTGACGTTTTTAATTTTTTTATGTATTTCGTAATGAGTTTTGCATTTTTTAATGTTTTTAATTTAGAGATATTCTGAAAAATATTAAATAAATTTTGAAATCTTAGTACAAGTTTGTACGGTACTTATGAGAGATTATCGTTTATTTACAATATTTATAGTGGCCGCCATGCTAAAGGTATTACAAATGTTAAAAAATTTAAAAATGGTCACTGGCCATCCTTTATATATCTTAATGACCTTCCATATTACGTAGATGGCTTCTTAGTATTCTTATTGTGACATACCACAGATTAATAAAAGTTTTTTATTCTTAACATTGGCATTAAATCCAGATGAAACGGAAAAAAACTCATCAAAAACCAATTAAAGTTTCCAAAAATGCTTGAACATGATTTTTTAACCCCTATACGTGAACACATCCTTTTTTTTTGGCAAGACACGGCCCGTTCGTGTGAAAATGGCATTAAAAATATAAAAAACAAATTGTCAATATTGTCGGCGAGAAAACAATGGCCAATAAAATATACAATATGAATCGTTTTACGCTCGTTTTGCCATATCCAATTGAATTATATTTATTTAATATCGCTTTTGTATAAAAATATATAAGTTTGAAGGTTATTTTCGAGAAATGTTTGTTTTTGTTCATATCGAATAGTCGGTGAAGTGAGTTCGAAAATCAAATTTATTGTAGAAATAAATCGATTATTGAATAGCAAGTGAATTGAAGCATTGAGTTCGAATGTCCGATTTAACTGATAAACAGTCCTAATATTATAAATAAGAAAATTTATAAAAGTATAAGGATTCTTAAATGTTTTTTACTGTACAGAAACCGCCAAACATAATTCGATGAAATTTAGTACACAGAGATACCAATTTTAGATGTATATAAAATACACACACATTGCTCTAACGAAAATATCTTATTTTTTCCCAATGAAGTTAATAAGACCATTAATTCAGGCATAGTTGTACCTACGATATCAAAAGCTAATTGAAACCACTTATACTAGAAGCTACTATACTATAAAAACCTTTAGTAACTTGAATAAAATTCACTCATTCCCGTAATACTTCAATGACCCATCTTTCAAATACCGGTATTTACCGATTCACGAATACCGGTAACAAAAATCGACACGTTTATCGTTTCAAACACCGGTTCCACAACACTAGACTGAAAAAGTCAAACGCGCCTTGAGGGCCACGATGGTACCATAAAACAGTGTAAAATTACCGTAACCACGGAGATCCTATAGCGGGATAAGTTATGGCCTAGCCTGGGCGGTTGGACGATGGTCCTTTAAATAAGTAGATAACCATCTCAGTAATTAATAATGACCGCACGACCTATTATTGGGCTTTTGCTTTATTTAATGTATTTAACTTATTTATCGCAAAGGTTTAATGTGATTGTGTTTTGGATTGTATTTCTGGATGGATGTTTTGATTTAGATATACCTATTTAAACCTAGTTTTATTTTGATTCAGAATATTGAACGATGACAACACTTGCCAAAAAATATTTGATTTCCCGTTATTCGTTAGGTTTTTTAAATAGACAAATTTTCCTAGAAATTCTTACTTTTTAAAAGCAGTTATTTAGTACATACGTATTATATCATTAGCTCCTCATTACATCCAATAACACAAATAACATTTCGCAAAATGATATGACGCAATAAATCAGAGCTCGTCGGGTGCCGAGCCTAGTGCGAAAGCGTTCGTTCGAATTATCTTACATGATAAGTTAGCACGTGTAACCCTGCACCCTAAGCCTTGATCGTGTCGCGATAAACAGAACAACTTAGGGGTTGTGGGGATCGTTTTAAAATTTGTAATCCGTTTCGGGATACAAGGATAGAGAGGTAAGAAAGCGAGTAAAAAATGACTAAATTGTATCAGTAATAGTCCTAATAAAATTGGATGGAAACTACACGGCTGAATTGTATGAACGGGATTAAGGGAGTTGATTGATACCATTATGGTGTAGGTTAGATGTATTATATTTATTAGGTTTTCATGGCTAATAATTTGTCATAAAATGAATTTAAAATCTGAATGTAAGCAATTGTCTCGCGGATATAGGGCCATTTAGTTCGTCGGTGAAACAACCTATTTTAAATATAAATTTGCCAAACGAAACATACAAATCAAAGTAACACTCGTATTTTTTTTAATCTCAAAGCCGCATGTAATTTTCTTGTTCCTTCAAAAGTGAGCTGTCACTTTCTTAGAATAATCAAATCTGGACTATGTAACCTTTGAATACGGTTTAATTTCGTCTAATCTATAAGAGTGACAAGGGTCCCACCGTTTCCAATCGGCAGAATTTCAATTTTTGTCACATTTTGTTGGTTATTTTTTGCGCGATTATTAATATTATGCAATATGTGTGACCTCACGCGATTCGACGCGCATCTGACGTGTTATTGGTTTCTGAAGGTTGGCACCCTTGTAGCGCGCGGTTATAGTGACACGCGGGAGAATTTATGATTTTATTTACACAATGATATGGCTACTTCATTTTATTAAATAAATATTTGCAGTTAACAAGATTGAAGTACGCGAAAATGTCCCTAAATTAATAAAGAGAAAAGATCGAAGTAATTTTTTTTATTAATTCGATCAATTACGTTTGTAGGTTTGAAAGAATAATAATTTGAAGTCTAAAAATTTAAGTTATGTATTGCATCACTTTTACATCGGCACGTCATTTCGATCCGATGATGTTGCTTCACTCATGGACCCACAAAAATCCCTAAATAAAAGAAATCCAATCGACCATTCAATAACAATTTTCTATGCGATTTCATAAAGGTTTGCTCCCGACATTTCAATCTCAAAACTACATAGTCATACCATCTTCATACATCTTCACCAAAAGCCGCATCAAACATTTTCAAATACGCTTTTCATTTCTGCTCTATAATAAACATAGAAATACATTGCTCCGTCTAAACCGTCAATGTATACGAATTAATCGTATTAATAGATGAATTTGCAAGTAATGTTACTTCAATGGAGAGGTGATTGGTCAATGATTGTTGAAAAATTAAATTTTGGTTTCTTCAACAATGCGAAATAAATGTTCGAATTTTGATTTATCATAAAGTAATACAATTTTGGATCGTTTGAAGCAGCTTGAGATATTTCTGAGAAGGGCTGTAACATTTATACACCTACATAATATTTATTACATTAGGATCAGACATAGGGATAGACTGCCTCGGTGGCGTAGTTGTACTGCGTGCGCGGTACGGCAGCGCTCTGAGGTCCTGGGTTCGAATCCCGGGTCGGGCAAAGTGATATTTGGGTTTTTCTGCTCAATATTAGCCCGAAGTCTGGAATTTGTGCCCGATGTGGCGATAGGCTCGCCCCCTATCACATCATGGGACGGAACATACTTGGCGAAAAGTGGGTGCCCTAGTTGCGCCTCTGCATACCCCTTCGGGGATAAAATGCGTGATGTTATGTATGTTATGTATGTATAGGGATATATGAAGAACTATAGAACTATTACAAAATTAATCCATATCCTAACTCTTGCTGGTGGTAGGATATATTTTATATCCGCCCGGATAGCGATCACCGTACACAAGGTGTTAAAACCTGCCATAATGACTCACGTAAGTGTCGCGTCCCGGGGTCATTCTGTGTATATCCGGTTCCAACAGGCCGGCATATTTGTGTCGCCTGCCGAGGGTAATCATCTAGTCAGTCGACATTCTATTGGACCTTACTCCACTTAACATCAGGTGCAGTGGGATTATTAGGCATGTAAAAAAAATAGTGTAGCAACACCACAAACTCTATGCAATACGATAAAGTATGGAAATATATGTCCGTAGACTCCCCACAATGGCTTACTACAACTCAGTGCATTGTTAGGCAGCGTTAAACATAGCCAATAATACGTAATGTGGTTGAGATATTAAGGAAGCAGATACGGTATGAAATAAAGGCCGTGTGATACTCTGTTGCGGAGTCTGAGTGGCGTTTGTGAGAAGAGAACGCGGGTAATTGCGTAGTTGGTTTTTAAATGGCAATTGTGATTTCTGTTAAGAATGATAACACTTTTTTGTTTTGTTTCTGACAACACTTTCTGTTTCCTGTATCTCTGGTGGACAGTCTGTAACACGATGTGTGTGCTTACGTTGTCTTTGTAGAAATAAATACAGTGAAAACCGGTTATAGCGACATTGAAGGGACCACCGATTCTGGACGCTATATCCGATAGTCTTTATAAACGGTACTCCTTTTATATGCATCTATTAAACGAGCCTTGCTATCTAGTCATTATAACCAATGCGTCGCTATAACCGGTGTCGTTATAACCGGTTTCTACTATAAGTAGTAATAAACTATTGAATTTTATTTCACATTGCCAAAAACTCCACAACAAACGTTATCACTTTCGATATTCGAAAATAGAACACATTTTATGACATATTGGTTAGAGCAGTATGATTCTAGAATACAAAAATTATCGTGTTGAATTGGATGTATGTTAGGAACACTGTCGTTTCTATATGCATTTCCACGTACTATGCCAATACATGCTACGTATTGTCACAAAACGAAGACCTAGGATACTTACTATATCTTTGTCAGATGGTTGAATGATGGAGTAAAGCACATATTTATTTTTTGCAATAACTATAAATACGTTCAATCTAGACATATGTATACTAATATAAAGTAAATAATATCTCGAACACCATAGCAATTTTTAAATTATTGTTTACTAATGAAAAGCTAAGTAAGATAAGTAGGGGAAAATATGATGTATATAGGTACCGCAGTAAATGCTACGTATATATAACTTAGTTTAGTGGCCGCAACCGTAAACCAGAATAGATAGTATTTGTAAACCACAATCACTAGAGATTTAACTAGCTTCAGATTATGATAAGATCGTTTATTTTTACTGGTCCTACCCTACAATACATACTGAAACTGTAAATCGCTTTGATTGTTGCTAAAATCAAGATGAATTCTAAATTTGTTCACTTGTCATCTAACTGTCACAAGTCGTTTGACATTGTTTTAACACTGGTAAATATTGATGGTGTTAACATCATTGAACTCGCAGTAAATGTCAAATTTAAATACGATTTACGTATTTGGGAAATAAGCTAATAATCTTTTAACATGTTGAATGCAAAACCAGATGTGAAAAGCCTTGAGCCGCAGGAATGGAAAGTATAGAAAAAATCGTATCGCTTCGAAAGTGTTAATTGAAACTCGGGTATCCTAATCACTCTCAAAAGCTTGTGTCTTGCACCAAACTCTAACCTCTCGGAACGCAAGGGACGCGGTCGGGACGGTCCGACACTTTTTCAAAATCGTGACTCGTCCCGCGCTCTCGCCGTCACGAACTGTGTACCGTTATGAGCATATCTATCCTTTTCTCTCCCACGCCTTCTTCTATTAGCTAGAGAGGGACAGACGTATTTCAGTGGAAACAGCACTGAAGGAAGGCACAAGGCTGCATGTTCTTTGTATGTGTTAACATATTAAAAAGTTAATGTTTCTCGTAAGCTTTGAGATTGTGCATATTTGAAGACGAGGGAAAGCGAAAATTGTGTTTAGTGACTCTAGTGCCGATGGCTAAGGTCTCCAAAGGTTTAAATTATACCCTTCTAATTTAATTAAGGCAGTTTGACGCCCTTACGAAGTCTTAGGGCCTTTGAGACCTATACGCTACAGCTATACGAGCTCTTTTTATTGTTGACTTTAGGAATCTAGATGGTTCGCGTGACCTAGATATAGGATCCAGGAGCGGCTGGGTTATCGGTCGATCAACTGTTGGTGCTACGTGGCCTACTTTTCGAAATCCTTTTTTTATATTTTGCTGATATAAAACCTATGTAATAGAACTTGTTATGATATTTACTGGGCGCTTGAATAGTTCATAGTAATTTTTATTAATTTTTAATCGATAATGTCACCAAAATGTGTGAATTACAAAATATATTTTTTTTAATTTTCATGAATATGGATGAATATTTTCATGAATTATTTCAAGGAGTTAAAAATAATTTATGTGAATTTTAATGTCTCCTTGATTTCATGATAGTAGGTACAGTTTTACGGACTTCATTTTTACCTTTTAGTACAACTAGATGTGACAACCGTTTATCATTGTGTGGGAATTGAATTCGCGGCTACACGTTACCCCGCTCAGCATCCCCGGACACATTCAAGAATAGATAAACCAAACAAAAAACACATCAAATTGAGAATACATTCAATTCTCCTTCTTCTTTTAACGGTTAAAAAAACCGTCGAATTGAAGACCTTTCTTAAAGTCGGTTATAAATGAGTACATATTTTGCTGCATATTATATGTAAGTGCACATATGTACATATAAAACGTGACTAGGCGTAATATTTACCGGTTTACGTCACCGTGGATCAATAGATATTTTATAGACGCAGTTAAAGTTGCACAACCATACAGCCGTGTGGGAACTTTTGTGTTACTTTACACAATATTTGCCAATAATTATATACGTAATTGGGTGGGATTTATGTCTTATTATGTGAATTTTAAGAATACGTAATTGATTTAATGTCTTATAGAAGTAGATATATTAATGCGTTATGTTGTGGTAAAGTTGCATCACAAAATGCATAAATATCCGCTTTCATATCCGAATAAACAAATCCGAATTACATAAAATACGACACGTATACGTAAATTAAAATCTATCCACTTAATCAGGATTAAAGTTATGATCACCAAATCTAATCAAAACTATTTTTATAACTTTTAGAAAAATAATCTTTTGACTCATAAAATTCTCACTAAGCCCACATACCAGCTTAATAGATATATAAACGTATCACACTTAATTTTATTTGATTAAAATTGACCCGATCAATGAGATCGTAAAACCTAATCGTTATTCAGTCGTTTTAAGCCTGATTATATGTTCTAAAGTTGATAAAAATGACTGATTTATGTTATAGATTGAAAAAACACGTCTCATGCAACTTTGTAATATAAAAAATTGTTACCTGATAGTACTATAACTAATGATTGTAGCGTATAAATAATGTATACGTAATTTAGATGCATTGAACCCTAAACTGGGAAGATGTAAGTATAAAAAAAAAATCATTGAAATTAAATATTTTACGGATTTTATTACATTTTTTTATATTATAATTTTCTCTCGAAATTTCAAAGACTTTGAGAAGAAAATCACTATATAAGAAAACCGCAATAAAATCCATAAAATAGTTTAATTTCAAAGTCCAACATTCGCGTAAACGTAAAAAATCATTTCCACCACCAATAACCCATTGCATGCACACAAACAAAATAACGAATGAAGAAAACTTTTAAACTATAAAGCCCTCTAGATTATAGAGTATAAACGCGCGTTTTCCTAACGTGTTAAAGAATATTTTAAACTATAAAGTCATATATTGCCCTGTCTGGAATACAAGGTATACTCGGATTTCCTAACCCGTTGATGCTACATTAAATATCTATGATAAAAATAATTTACACAGACGCCCGTTTTATACCTACTTAAAGCTTCAGTATCTTATATTTATAAGACTGCAGTGCGTTTGACGCGCGTAAACCGCTCTTGCCAAACATTTCCTACACGAGTGACATAAACTAGACATAACTTTGTTCACGCGTCGGGAAACGATAAAAGCATTAACAAATCAATCTACGATAATACGCTGGTGCAAAGTTAGTTCGCGCAACTATTACACAGCGACGTTGAGTGGTACTGCGCGGACGGAGAAAGTTGTCCGCGTGGATAAAACTACATTTATTGGTGTTGCATATTCATCGTACCCCCGGGCGTACTGGCGACCAGCGTAACCAGACCCCTCTCGTAATACGCAACTTATACGACTTTAAGAGGAAAAGGGAGGTGTGGTATGTCATCATATGACGGGCAAAGTAGTTCTAACTACTTTTATTGTGTTTAGTGGAGTGACAGCGTCGCGTTAGGTGTTTTATAGTGTAAATGTCTTTGAGTATATTATTATTAGTGTGGTTTTGTAGATATTTGTGTGATAAATAGTTTAATTCTTTAATTATTATTCGTTTGTTACTATTTTATATCATGAAAGCTCACAGTTAAATTAAATTCCTCATCTCATGTTATTCTCTACACTAAACACTCATAATATCTCGCTAATAAAAACACCAACAATGCCCTAAACTGCATAACCTTGCCGTTTCCATTTTGTGACAATATTCGCAAAATATTATTTATTCGACATTACAATCCTCAAAGACGCAAGTCCCCTAACATGGGTCCGTTTTCTGCATTATTGAAAACGTCCAAAATCGACAGACATAGTTTAAGATACAGCGCAGACAATGAAATGCACTGAAATATCCCTCAATCAAACCCTAGTCTAGTAACTTTGCGCATTCAACTGTTTAGTGCCTAGACTTCCAGGCTATGTGTAACTACTAAAACTGTGAGACTGAGACTTTGTTTTATGTAAGTGAATATAATGTTTTATCTTTGTTATAAACATGCAAAAGTGATCAATCTTATCTTGAATAACTAAATTATTAATTATGTTAAAAAATATATCTTTCGATTAACACCACTCGATTGTAGTTATGGAATATTTAGGTATATGATATACGCGATTTTTACAAGTACCAAAATTATCTTCATGTCTCAATTTCATATACAGGTAAACGAATCTTCAACGCAACAATATATTGATTAGAACTACATGAATTAGACCAATTTTCAAAGTTATTTTATTAAATTACTTGCAAAAACCCTATACATGATATAGAATGGCATCTAAACTTCGCAAGTCCGCACACAACGTAGCGAGTGTGTGGCGAAAGAGTATCTCACACGTCGGAAGCTGTCGCGTCTCGTCCGCCGCGCCGGGAGATTATCGAGCGAACACTTGACGAGTTGTGAACGAGAACCGTTAGTAGGGGAGGAACGTAATTTGGTTTTGGTATAAAATATGGGTAGAAAGAAGCATGGAAATCTAAATTCAGAAATAAACATATGCAATACAGTAGAAGTGTTTTGAGATTAAAAAAAAGTTGGTTACAATGTTAATAATTGAACGACATATGATTTACAAACCTTGTGTTCGTTTATATGTAATAACAATATGCATCACACATCTAAAAAATATAAAGAGAGCTAAGTTAGCAAAGTGATTTTTTGTGATACCTAGAATTATGACGTAAGCTTTGATTACATCTTGAATCAAACTTTCTTTTAATTTAACCCATCAATATTTTACACCGCTCTACCTACCCCTCAAACCAGTCCATAAAGTACACTAAGAACATTAAATAAAGCCTCTAGGAAGTTAATTTAAGATGCAGTAAAATTATACAAGTATTAAAACTTGTCATTGAATTTTATATGTTGTAAAACACGGAATTAGCGCGACGTCGGCGACAGAATTAATGTAAGGAAAATGAAATTTTATCGCCCACTGTACTAAATATTAGATGTGTGTTATGGCAAGGGCCGTATTTAGAGCATGGTTGTTTGGTCTTGACCCCCCAAGTTTAATAAAAAGGCACAATGTGATAGGATTAGCGTTCTGCTCATTTTTGAATGTGCGTGTGTGTGTGGAGTGTCAATAATTGTGTGTATTGTCAATAATTGTGTGTATTATTAGAAAATAAAAAAATACTTTACCTATAAAGGGTAATTTTAGGAAAGAATAAAATTTAAACGACAATATTGTAATAACGAAATGCGCGCGTGTATTCATAATGAACTCTCCTATTCTAATTTACACGAAATAATTTAAATAAATAAATAAAACTTAAATAAAAATTTACAAACGAGTATTCACATTTACATTTAAATATACAATAATAATTTAATTCTTTAATTAGAACGTTCGAGAACAATAAGTCGCGGGCTCCTCACTAAATCCGTACCTGTACTAATCTCTATAGTAAACCTAACTATGGAGTCATATAGAAAAGGTAAAGCTTTCAGTAGGTAAAGTATAGATAAATTAGGAAACCATGGCACCGACCCTGAAGAGCGTAGAGTTATTATCCCCAATCACAATTTCAAGTATCTTCTAAACTTATTTAATTTTCAAATTAAATTAACAATTTGGTATAGCTCCCTACAAACGTTTTATGCAACTCATTCATATAAAAGCATAAAACTCGGTCCCCAATACCGTATGCATACAAATAAATACGCGATATGTCAAGTGACGTCACCATTCCGACACCATAAATTCAGCCCAAGTCCCTCACACGTCGCAAACGTCAACCTCCTTGGTCGCTTTTAAGATGTTTTCCAGCGTCCCAGAATTTAAAATGCGACAACGGCGATGTCGAAGTGGCTTCGGGCATGCGAGGACTGCTCGTGTAATTCGGAGGCAGTCGGGACGGAGTGGAGAGGAAACTACCGTACGAGAGCGAGGAGTTGACGCCAAGCGACGCGTCCAGGGTTGAATAGTATCCCGACGAAGCCGCGGATGGTGGCGGCGGCGCTGGTGGCTGCTGCGCCCTGGTCGCCTCCGCGTATGCGTCCAGGTGCGTGCGCACCAACGACACCAGCTCACCGTAATTGGTCACAGAGCCACAAGCACCGGCCACTCTGTATAGCAACAACCGCGCCTCCCCAAAAAGACTATCCAAAATTTTACCTGTCGTGAAGAGGACGATGGCCTTCAGACAGGAGTACTCCGCCGAGTCCACGTGGAGAGCTTTCAACTTCTCCACTTGTTCTTGGAAGATCCGTATGTGATCCATGAAGGCGACAACGCGGTCCGCCGCCATCGGCGAGGCGTGCAGCCCGGCCGCCGCCAGTAGGGGCGCCACGTGCAGCGGCATCGAGCACTGGGACGCGTTTAGCACAAACAGTTCCGACCAGACGAGCCTCAACAGCGCCACCTGGTCTGTCACTTGTAACTCGGGGAAGAAGGGGATGTTTCGCGCCCACTCCACCGCCGAGAAGAGTAGCCTCGCGGCCAACTCGCAGATATTGTCTATTCCCATGACGTTGGTGGGCTGGACGCACTGGCCGTATCTCGAGGTGGGGTACGGCTCGGCCCGGAGGAGCAGCGAGATGTAGGACGAGAGGTAGGGGTGGCTGTTGAGCCCGGCGGTCGGGTCGCCGTTGGCCAGCGCGAACTGGCCCGGCAGCGCCAGGCCTGCGGGCTGCGTGGGCGGCACCCGGCCTCTTTGGACAGCTGGAACAAACGAGAAGGAAATTATTTAGTCTTTGTACTGGAAATCAGGTATTAATACAATTATTTAAAATATTTGTATCATTAACTGATTGAGGAAAGGAATTGAACACAAGAAATATCCCACCATGTTTGTATTGAGACATAATTCTAGTACTAATTGCTACGATTTAATTGTAAAATGTGAAGAGACAGCCAAGTTCAACATTGTATTACGAAGTAGGAAGCATTCTGTTTTAGGTAATGTTGTATATTTAATGGAGTTCCGTAATAATGTGCAGTAGCGTTAAACAAATGTCTATTACAAGAGATGTTAAATAATAATCCCTATTAGCCATTAGCAATTAGCATGTGAACACAAGCTCATTACTCGGGATGTTACGATTCGGTTTATGGACCTTTTTTTTTTTTTTTGTTTTCTCGGAGAAAGTGCCCTATGACTACCGCCCAGCCTTCGGGGGGGGGGCGACTGAGCGGTTATGTTGGGGTCACCGTGCCTTACGGCCCGGCGTTGAGCCACCCGGATTTGATCTTAACCTTCGGGTGACCGCCCGGCCGAGTCCCTAACCTATATAACGCACGGCGTACCAACTAAAACTCCGCGGTGGCCCTCTTCGGCGCATTAGGGACGACTGTGGGCTTCCTCTGACTGAAATGACTAAGTTTTCGTCCGCAGTCGTCCCTGCGCGGTGCCGCCTGTTGCGGCCCGTCTCCTATGGGGGGGCTCAGAAGCCCCCGCGTAACCGAAGGACGCTCTCGGCGTCAACGGCAGCATGAGGCCTACCTTCCACACTGCCGTCCATCCCGGGGGTCATCACAATGTGCGAGATGTGCACAACGTACACTAAGGGCGGACGGCCCCCAGCCGCCCGCCGACGACCGCCCGATGGCCCCTATTAGTCGCCTTTTACGACAGGCAGGGGATACCGTGGTGGAATTCTCCAAACGCCCCCATTCCACAGGGCGGATCGGTTTATGGTCCTGCGACTGACGGGGTCCAAAGACGTGTAAACGCTTCTTTGTGATGGCCTTATATCCCTTTATACACCATGGGACTTAGGACAAAGTTTAGCGTTACATTATTGTACTTGATTATTTTATATTGTCTTCGTCGTTCTAGGATTCTTGATTCTGTTGAATATGTTGGTGTTAAATATTGTATTTACAGAATAGACATATGAATATTAGCTACATGATATCTGATTTTAGGTTAATAAGTATTTCTCCAAAAATATACACAACATTTGGTTTATTTGCGAAGTGTGTCCTCGTATTATTTTTTGTTTATTACTACAGTCGTTAAAATTAAAGGACATAAAACATATTTTTTAGATTATTTCTAACGCGTTTCACATGCTACTAATTAGACTGGATCAAGTTAAAAAAATACACATAAATATATCATAAATCTTCAAAAATATATGTACGAAGTAGATACAATATTTTTATTAGAGCTAGAAACTTATTAAAGTGTGTCTATGATCCGTCAATTGTCTATGGACAAGACGGGTTTTATTACACCACAAATGAGTTCACTGAGACTCTGAGAGTGTATTATTTTAATGCGTTTTAAATTGTCCACCGTCTATTTGACCTCTATGCCGTGGAGTACCAATTATTGACAGCACACTATTATAATCTATGGTCACTGATATATCCATTATATTTTTATTAATGAAACATTTTTGACCTTTAACCTTTTGATAGATTTAAAAATTGGTTCGTTGTTAATTTTATTATAGATCATAATTTTATATTTACTAAATTTCAGAGAGGATTATTTATAATAAACATCTATTAAAATTGCTATAATGCAGAAGATATGTCAAAAATGTGAGGCATTTCTTAATATTAGCATAAAATATTCATTTTGATTTAGATTATAGCTGCGGAAATCAAACATATTGTAGGTATTTTATACTGACTAATATCTTATTCATTCCGCGTCGGCATGACATAATCAATATGGAATCATTCTTGACTTCTATGGCTGGATTTGTTCATATTTTGGCGCTTATTCGCGGTTAATCAGTTTCATTCTATAACTGAATGCATATTATGTGTTTTATGTACGCAAAAATCTCTGATTATGATCCCGTTTGTATATAAATATTTTTTTATTGTTTTGAATGACGAGACGAGCTTGCCGTTCGGGAAGCGATACAACCGTAACTACAAAGTATTGTTTGGTATTCCACTGCGCTCGCCATCCTGAGACATGAGATATTAAGTCTTATTATGTCCAGTAGTTACACTGACTACAATGTTCTTCAAACCGGAACACAACAGTGATTACACGCTGCTGCTTGGCGGCAGAAATAGTCATTGCGGTGGTACCTTCCCAGGCGAACTCTCAGATATGAGAGACCTTCCACCAGTAAATTTACTAAAAAAAAAACTACGATTGTCATTTCTGCTACACTTATAGTTACCATAAAGATATTTGTTTTATAAAGAAATTAATATCAAGTCGTCCTTTGATCGTTCCTTGATTTACCTTAGTAAAGCAATTAGTTGCAATAATAGACATTTAATAACTATTTACTATGGAACGCAATTGTGGGCAGTTTAATCGATTTCTTGTAAATTGTTTTGCAGGTTATAAAATAGTTTATGGTATTACAATATATTGTCAATAATGCAAAAATAGCGAATGCCTGACCAAGTTTTTGTATCAATACATTAGATTTGCAGATTAGATATTAGCTGTATTGTTTAGATACATGTTAAAATGCTTAGTGTCATTTATTATTTTAATCAGAATAAATTATACGTTTTTTATACTTTTAGTAAAATCTAGATGATGTCGGATTAAAACTACTAATAACCTAAAACATTCGATGGTCAAGTAACATTTTCCCACTAAAATAAGCAGTCGCTTTTTTTGATTGGCAGCATAAGATAATTCCTTCGCCAGTTAAGAACATAAACTAACTTTGCCTCTAAATGTTTTGCCAAATCAATTTGATGGAATCAGTCCGAATAATAAGGCCAAACCATCACAAACTAGGCAATGCGGACGAGGTTATGTTAAAAAAAACCTTCTGTATGAGGAAAACAGTAAATACGTGATAAATTACGGTCGTAGTTATTGTAGGTTTAAAAAAACAGCAGAATAGTAATCCATCATTATGTTAGTTGATAAGGAGTTTTTATATCTATGTAGAATCGAAACAGGATAAATTAAACTCTTTTAATACCTTTTAGTAAATGATATTTGGCTGACCCCAATAACATTTGCCTAAATAAAACATTTAAAATGACGCATTAAGTTCATCATGTTTTTTTTGAGCCATTTTCAGCTATAAAAGTTTGAATGAAAAATAGAAAGGCAAATGAAATATTTATGTTTTAATCGTAATGATCATTATTATTTAATATTTTATATATTTCCAGAACCCAATATTTTTATAAATATTTACAATAATAAGCTTATTAAAATGCAACAGGTATATTTTGTTTAAAATTACAAAAAAATGTGAAATCGAGGTTAAAGTATTTTTGTTATTTTAAAATAAGGAAAAATAAACAAAGTTATCGTCCGAGTTGAAAGTTCCCATAACCGTACTGCAAAAAGTATACGTTTACGTTACTTGGAAGTTACTGTTTCACATCAGAACGAGGCATTTCAAAGATCGTGCCATCACAAATCATCGATACGACGCGGGACGAATTGACGTGAAAACGCGGAATTGCGTCTAATCGTTCCGTTCGGAAACGCTCGTAGGCAACCCAAACATTTAAGACGCGCCAAGAATTTCGAGCGCGTCGCGTTTTTTGGCGGGAAGCAATGAAGAATGCGTTGCACGCCCGACACGAATGGTGGCGCACGCGCGCTCAATCTTTTCATTCCGAGAACAAAAATATCCAAAGCGTAAACAGGTTGTATTATTTTTTGTCACAATGACAAGTGCACCGGAATTCACTGTCGGCTTTTTACTTTGTGCGCGCTGTGTATTTTACTTATTCCGCCTTACAAAAACATTTTCGTGAATGTATTCAGAGTTCAAGATTTTCTTAATGGTAGATATGTAAAACATCAATCATCAAAACAACATGCAAGTAACAAACAATTCAATTAATGTGTTACATGGTTCGGGAATAATTCCGTTTGAATTGGAGTAATTGTGCGCGTGATTAGCCGGTTTCTGAACGTAATGTGGGCCACGAGAGCTCCCACGGCGCGTCGACACCTCGCCTAATAGCGAGTCATTACATTATCTGACCGATACATCTCGGAACTCGGCGTGGATTGTACATCACTATCTCGTAATCGATGATCGGTGCGAGTGCGGACAAAGCGATTGTTTGGATGCGTTCACGGACTAATTATGATTTTAGAACGTGAATAGACGGTTTGTTTCTTGTTTTTAAAGTGTATACTGCGATGGGACGCTGAATTGACCATTTTAAAAAGTATAACATTTTGTCTGTATAAATTTTCTTTACAGCTGTGCTTTATTGTGCAACATGGACGCCTTAAACCTTAATTTCTCAAATAAAAAGTGACGTGACATGCCACACAACACTAGTAATTTTAGACGGTAAAAATATTGTTCTGAGGAATATAATTCTTGACATTAGACTATACTGTTCAAACTTGCAACATACACAAAACCAGAGACTATTTTCCTTTTATTTACATTCCACAACGCATACGTAACACTTTCTTAATTTTTAAGTCTAGGAAATCAATTTCTACTATTGACAGATAGATTTTTATGAATGGAAATTAATGTAAATTAGAGTTAATATGAGTGGGCTTCCCATAAGGTCATAACTAGATCCATTAGCAGCCATTTGCATACGGGTACATCTATTTCGGATTTCTCTGGTACAAACAGATATACATATAAATTCGATGGCGGTTCATGTCTATCCATGATATTCATGGTTGGACACCTCTATCCTTCTTTGTTTATAAGATGTCAAAAAGTTTTAGATGAGTAGAACATTATTTGTGTAATACAAAAATACTTATAACTTTCACCACTATACAATATAGAGTCTACATTACAGCCATAAAGTTACGGCAAATGAGATATTTCTCAATTGTATTACCTACCTCTTATATATGAACACATCTAGAATTTATATTGCATATCAGCAATAATATATTTCCCAATTAACAATTTGTAATAAACGGCTTCTATTTTTAAATAAATTTTACGCGTCAATGGTCTAGGCGGCTTTTTATACAGCCAAAACCGCGCACAAATCATAACCCTCATATGAAATTAAAATTTTTGACACGAATAGCGCATACTTTATCGGATTATATGAAAATTAACAATGTTTATGTTATATATAAATTAAATGGCTACCTGATAACGGGTCGGCCAATAACACGTGTCACTTTTAGTAAATAAATAATGTTTATACACGGAAAATTAATGTGAAATTTGACATAAAAATTTAACGATTTGATGATTTTCATACAATAGTTATCAATATCCGATAAAAACAAATTAGCTTTCGAATTATTTACGTGTGTTTGATTCTAATATATTGGAGAAATGTTTTGGGAGAATTAGTTTTGATTTCGCTTTTTATTTCTAGCTAGAAATTTAACCTGTAAATGATAGTTATTCGATAAATTAATCATTATTCCCAATTTTAATAACTCGTTGTTATTCTTAAAGCTAGTAAAGAAAGCTAGTAATAAGATGTCAATTTACATAAAGATCGTCAATTTATTAAAAATTTTGATGTTGCATGCCGAATGACTACAAATCTGTTTATATTTTATCAACTGTCAAATCGCCCCACGCTTATCCTATTTACGTGCTGCGACAAACGTTTCTTTCATTCCTTTCTTCATATTATTTTTGCTTTATATTTATTCATATCGCGTAAGCCAGTTTCTTGATAATGTACTTTCGTATTTTTCGAGGGAATTTAGATTCTATATTAATAGAGTGTGGGTTTGAAATGCGTCGAAACGATTGCAATATTTATATTGCTCTTGACACAGTTCGCGTTGAGGAAACGATATGTCATTTACGAGATCTGATGATGTTGGGGTACTTGTGGACGGAAAATGCTTTGGATTGTTATTGCGAAACAATGTGACTCTGTAAGTATTTTTAAAATTTAAACATGTTTATTACAAGAAGTGTAGAAATAATAGTTTCTGGAGGACTGCGAGGTTATCAATCATAGGCTGTATAGACACAATGGATAACATCTTCTTTATTCTTATCAGAGGAGGCAACTTAAGGAATAAAGTTCGTGAGATGCTAACTTCATCGATTAATTGTTTTGTTCTCTTGTTCTCTTTTTATATTTACATTTATTACAATATTATACTTTAAAAATATTTCTCAACGACCACATAAATTTTAATAATTTTGGCAGTATACAAATTGAACTTAAAGGGACAAGCAATAAAGCTCTAAACGTCATTGTCGAAATGTCATTACATTCCCACAGTTTGACGCATTGACATGTAATAAAAAGAAATGGCGTCCATAATTTTATCTAAACAAATACTTTTTGTTTTAAATAAATGTATTGATACGATCTACGATGGCTATCTTTTGAGACGTCAAACTGTCATACAGCGAGACGTACGGACAAAAAATCAATCAAGAATATATTGATCGGTGAAATAATATGATTTTGAAATAAATTACTTAGGCCGAGTACGAAATAGTACGTAGGGATTCGTATATAATGTATAGTAAAGAAAACATTAGGTTTTTTGTTGTTAGTCTGTAGATTATTATAAGTAACGCATTATTGACAAGATTGACTGACATTTAAATAATGTACCGAAAAATGGTAGCTTTTTTAAATACGACATATTTTATATTGAGTTAAATCCAAATAGAGGAACTAAACATAACAATTTAATTAGTTTACTTTACTCTAGTATCGAATCCAAAACCTTAGCACCACAATCGTATTGTACACGGAATATTACACCATCAAGACAAACTTAAGATCATATTCGTCAATGTTAATGTTAACTCAATTTCACACTAAAGAGCCATACAAGGTGAGAAGTTGTCAAATTAAAGGCAGTATCTTAAGATTGTCGCTTATTGATAAACACATATCAACAACATCTCAAAGGATATCATAAGTCACAGCATAGGACGCATTTTGACACTCGACTTTTGCTTATTAAAAAATCACAGCTAAGAATAAGGTCTTAAGTGACAACTAAAGCTTTGTTTATTTAGTTTAACACATCAACTACTACTTAAGTTCCTGCTCAAAGGTGAAATAGATTTATTAACACGGTCCTTAGTATCTAAAACACACATTGCGCGCGACTGTACAGAATGTCATTTACCGTCGAAATAATTACAACGATTGTGGTAAGGATAATACCGTCTATATTATTTGTGTGACATTCGAGCGCCCAGTATTGCGCTATGAACTTTAATACATGCCTTAAAACAGTACAACAGATTTTGTGTCGTATGCCTATTACAGTTAAAGTTAAGAGTACGCCTATCAGTGCAACAAGATACCCCGGGACCGTACCGTTTGCGCCTAAGATGGCCACGGGTTTTGGTTGGTATGCTGGTATAGGGTATACAAATGGTTAGGGACTCCAATGCTCGCTCTGATGCTATACTCTTGAGTGACGACATTGGACCGTAAGACCGGTGAAACCAAAATAATCAATTCACTGATCCCCAAGTGGTGGTGCACACTTGATTTCTCCGCCAAAATAACGGTTAAAGATTCTGGTCTCAGTTAAATCTAAATCGTATAAAATAGACGTTTCATGAAATTAATTCTGAATTTTCTACTCTAATACCTATATTTTATTTCATAAATTTATGTTGTATATCCAAACTTAGGTTTGAACTTGTTGAATTGATGACTTAGTCTAGTATTGTTGCTAGTGTAGTTAGCAAGATATAAAAATGATTTAACAAAGATGATGTCATAGTTCAACATAGCCACTCAACGTGGGCACTATATATTTAGAACAAACATACTTTTAATGATTTTATCATGAGTTCATCATAATAATTTGTTATCAATTCTGCTACCCATTTTGTACACCCTATATGTCCGTCTAAACGGGTGAATTCGTGTTTTTGCAATTGCGGACGTTCTATTCGAAGGACATCTTCGATAGCCGTATAGGTAAGAAAGTCAAAAAATCTCTATTTACCTATATGATCATCAAAGCTGTCCTTCAATTAGAACGCCCGTAATTGCCAAAAGACGGATATGCCCCCGTAGACGGAATAGAGCCCCCTGACCATATTTACAAGTTACGGTAAAATAAACCCTAGAAAACTGTCTATAGTGATTAAATTGAAATCACATCGGGAGTTACAATTATTTGTTACAATGAACGTGTGAGTTAAAATCAATTCCTTGTAAACAATTCGCATACTGTTATACCGGTTTCCAATCATCTCGTTGAGTGCTCGTTGACTTCGCAATGATAGACTAGCGTTGTACCACTGGTTTGTTCGTCAAGAGATTTTATAACTACATCCTATTTGAGAGAAATGTAACCTAATTTGTTCTTACTTTGTTACGAAGATTGTGCGACGTGGTTGTGCAATGTGTTTTATTTAGATAAAAGAAGATTATTTCCTGACATTTGTATACTATATAACGTCAAACTCAAATTCAAAATCATCTTTATAGTCTTTTAAAAGCTCTTTTAAATCGTCAAAACTCTACCACTGCTTCGGAACGTGTTATCGATGTAAAGAAGAATCGGTGGAAGAAATCCTTAATAACTCTTTGACATTGCGAAATGAAGCATTATACTTGTCTTTATTTCTGCTAGCATAGTTCCAAAAGCTATGCATTAATAACGAATAGTTTTTTTAAAAATCCTAGGGTTTTTTTTCTTTGTGTAGTTTAGTATCGTATGTGCGATAGTATATTTCGGATTGTAAGTGTGATGCTGCGACGAATTCTTTTAAAGTGGTAGTAGTGGCATTAGGTCACTTAACATTAAAACTACTTTTCATTGATCTTTATTTTGTTCGAAACTTACACTTGTTGTTTTATATCTATGGTTGAAGTTATATTGTAGTAAGATAAGTAAAATATGGTTTCGTTTAGTAACGCAATGTCAAAAGGCACCATATATAACTATTAGGATATTAAAATTCCGCGGTGTATTGATTCTAAATTCTAATTCTATGCTCTAATAGAAAAGTACACTGTTTCAAATAAATATAAATAAAGATATACACACACGGGTACAACCGCGAGCACAATATTTATACCTAAGTATTTTTAAATTCATAATTCGAGTTTGTTTTTTTCTAATGCCTATAAAGCCATAACTATATTTTATGATACTTTGATTGATTGGTTTGAGAAAGTTTAATTTTATGAAAATTATGATTAATTGAGGCTTATGTTTAATAGCTGTTAATTTATTGATATTTTTTAAAATTTATTTCTGATTTTTGTGTACCAATTATATGTATTATATATATAAAGTTACGTACGTTTTTCATTCGGATACGAGAATAAAAATATTTATCAGTCAGTGTCCAGTAATTATGTAATAAAACACAGGTAAGACAATCCTTTATGATCATTTCTGCTTATTCAATCAACGTAGTTCCGCGTAAACTAATTAAAGTACACATGTGTGATATAAATGGCGCGTGTCGTTCAGCTAAGAATAGATTATATTACTATTTTAATCACTACGATTGTAAAGTTAAGTTTGTTTGTGTTCTATAAACTGGAAATAGTTGTGAAATCAATTTTATACTTGAATTATAGTTTTCATATAACAATCGAATTTTCCACCACATAATAATTATATATGCTCAAGCCTTTTAACCCCGAGGGGGTAGGCAGGAGTACAACAGGTGCACCCACACTCCGTGTGTATTCCCATGATGTGATTGGACGAACCTATCGCTATATCCGGCACATATTCCAGACTGGCTGATACTGTGTAGAAAAACAATATCAATTAGGTAGTAGTAGGTAGGCACTGCAGTCGTAATAGAACTACTCCACCGTGGCATCATAATTATAATGTAACATAATATTTAATGTGATACTTGTAGTACTCGTATTCAGGTAGCTTAGACCAGCATCTTGGGCAATGAAAATTTTCGTTTTTGAAAATAAGCTCAAGGATTTTCGAACACACTAATTAATTTCTGGACTATCTCTTCGGTATACTGGCGTGAGATTACGACGCGTGGATAAACATAAAAGATGTTATTATATCAAATCATAACGGCAGGGATATTGGAACTCTGATGTTCAGTTTCATTGTTAGTATTATTTCCTTTAATGTATAAATTTTATTACAATATTAATATATTTTTTGCTGTTCTATAGCCGGAAATGACGTACTAAATAACTAAATTAAAATACCAATTGGCAATTTAATATTAATTGACCCTTACAGTGATTGGGGTGACCTTAACGATACTGCCACCTGCTTGGCGGACGTAGGTCAATGGACACAGTCCTAATGGTCAATGGTTCTAATGAAGTTATCACGTTATATAAAAATAAATGTGTGTATGTTTCCTATGGACTCCAAAGCAGCTGGTGTGATTTTAAGGATTTTTTAGATAAGGTCAGCAGGCCCTATTCTGTTTAGAGGCGAAGCCGTCTCCTTGCAATTACGAACGTTCTATTTGAAGGACAGGTTCGATAGTCATGTAGGTAGGAGAGTCAAAAAATCCCCTATTTACTTTTAAGGTTATCAAAGCTCTCCTTTGATTAGAATGTCCGTAATTGCAAGTAGACGGATATACCTCTGTAGACGGCATAGGGCCCGGTAATCTATTTTTTTAAATTAGCCTATAGTACCATAAAGTTTGGTAGCTATTTAGACCATGAGAAGCCATCTGGCTACAGATATTAGTGGGCGGGCACTGGCAAAATATACAATTGGATTCATGTTTACAAAAGTTACTTATTAATATAATAATGACCTACTCCAAAAGTGTTAATTTGTGGGAATCGTCAAAAAAACTCATTTCTGTTTGCGACCTTCTTTTCCTTTTCTTTTTCATGCTAAAAGTTTCATGGTATTTCATGTTTTTTTCATTTGTGACCTATCTTTAATAAGTTCAATTTTATAGGAACCTAAATTTTATTATATTAGTTTATATTAGTTTTTTGACAATTCCTCCAAATTAATAATTTTGGAATAGGTTATTATTTTATCAAGAGTGTGTTATATAGTATATCAGAAGACGTCAAAGCAGGCGAAGCTACGAGCAACACCTAGTTAATATATTTTAAATAAAAAACAAAAGAACAGTGTAAAATACGAGATAAAACATAACAAATCACAGTATTAACAAATACTTCGGGTTTCTATCAAGTCATTAGAGCTACATCGGGCGACACTCTGTACTTCGAGCAAAGAGCAAATAATGCAGAGGAGATATCTGGATCGCGTGGGAATAAAAGTTCCTGGTATAGTGAAGTTCCAACATTTTTGTGGTATCTGATCAAAATATTAGCATTATAGCTAGTTAATTGAAGAACCTATGCAAATCTCATGTAATATTCAATAGTTCTTGAAGCTATAGGTTACAAATTTAATTTTAATTCTTTTTTCATCGATTTTTTCCCAGTTTGATTGCTTGACTTCTTCGCTGGTTCATTGTCATAAGGTTCTATATTATATATAATGTGCAAATTGAATTATATGTCATATGATTCCACGTCTTTTTCAACCAAAGAGTCCAATAATCCCAAAAGGTAAACAAAGGCGGAACCATCAATCATTGTCCTTTCCAATATACTAAGATGAAAATTGTCAATAATTTTTTTACAACAAATTAACATACGACATTGTAATACACAGCGATATATTCCAGGGCCCTTATTCTGTATGATAGTGTAAACGCGTTACGCGGCCGTGTCATGTTATCTTCGAGAAATGAGCGTGGAACGGTATTCTGTAAGTCAAATTTCTATAGTCCTAAACATGACGCGTTGTGTTACGTGCTTGTTACGCACTGTTAAAATAACGTGCGGGATAGAGAATAAGGCCCCTGTACCAATTTTACTGTATTATACTGCCAAATTCAAAAGAGACATATCAACCCATTCATCACCATCTTCAGGCCATTGCAGCTCACTGGACCCTATAAGGCACGCCAGAGCTCGCCTCAGCTCAACAACCAACCAAAAACAAATTCTCCACGTTGTAGGTATCATCCGTGTCGTATCTACACTGATTTATTACCTCTAATCGTCCATCTCAGTACGAACATTTTAAATTTGTTAGGTCGGCACACATCTTCATTTACCGTTTGTCTATTTATTTTACTTGTATCTTGTTACATCCCGATACTAGTTGATAATCCGTTATTTATGTTAAACATTTTTCATGTACGTAGGAAATGAACAGTATGACACCGGCTAATGATGTGACTTTCACACGGTTCTAAACCATAGTTTGTTACGTAACTTCGAACGTGTTTGAAAAGGATTAGTTCAGAAGGAGGTTGGGTAATTAGTTATTATTGTAATTAATTTTGGCTTAATTTTGAAATTGCAAAAGTAGATTGGTTAAGCTTATTGACAATTAGATTAATTAAATTAATTTTAGCATTTGCTTAGGCAGTTTCACGAATGAAATTATTGTGAACTTTTGCGAAATGTCACTGAAAATGTCCAATAAATCAACGTACCTTGAAATTATAGATATATTTCACACAAACGACTATCTTAAGTTTATTTAAAGAAATGTTGTCAATCTTGTCATACCGTATCTCTGAATACGAAGCACGCATGTCACTTTAACTTACGACAAATGCGATTCTTTTGTTGTCCTAACGGTTGTATATCATTAGAAAATTCTAAATGTCGCTTCACACAGATTAAACACTAATGTAAGAATTGACGAATGTACACGAGGCTTTACTTTATCGATGCCCGAATGAAAAATGTTAATAAACGGCTAAATGGAAAGTCGTTAATGCGTCGAATGTAAACAAAGACCACCGAGGCACGTTCCTAATTTAAAAATATTGAAATTTGGACAAGGAATCGGTTCCGTACATCCCAATGTGTTGCAGTAAAGAGAATATAGGACTAAACAGATGTGTTGTTAATCCTTGAATGTAAGGACGATATATTTCCGTAAATATATTGTAATTAACATGATTGAGGATTTGATTTTTTGCTAATAACTTCGCCCGTTCCATAGGGAACTACTAAAAATGCACAAAGACAAAAACAGAACTGAAACATGTAAATGTCACACCTACATATAGTATTTGTAAATATTGTGGGCAAAATAGCGTGCATCCAATACTTGAAATAGGAAACCAAATTTATTGTTCTATTTTTTTTAATACATTTTTACTAAGGAGCGTCTTTTTAAATCCAACAAATGACATGAATAGGGATGGACCCTAAAAACTGGTCACGAGTTACATAAAAACACAATTAAAAGGCCGATTAAAATTATCATCCGATTACCAGAGATGCGTATAATTAAGCCGTTTTGGGCACGTGCTGTGAATTCTGAACATTCTTACAAAAAACATTGGTTAATTTAAGGAGTTTAATATCTAAGTTTATGTGTTTGAGATCAAATCAACCTGGACTTTAATACAAATAGTGAGAATTGTTATTTTGATAACTTGTAATGATATGCTATATTTCGCAAAGAAATAAGTCTGATAAACAGTCTTGACATAAATAAAGAAGAAAAATAACAGATCTTTATCTAACATCGACAGGTTTCAACATAAACGACACCGCACATAATAGCAATTGTGGATGTAAAACAATCTGAGAAATGAAAGCAAGATGCAGCCTGACCGTTGAGAAACTGAGCCTGCGATCATCACAATATACTTGCAGATGTGTGATTAGTCGCGGGGTCACGGAACGGTCGGTGCTAGACGGAGAAACGGACCGGCCGTCCTTGTTCCTCTCGCAGGATCTTGTATATAGCCATCTCTGTCGTGCGAACGACCGCAGGGCGCCTAAACCGCTATACTAAACTGTGACCTCACGAAATTCTCTAAGCACGATACCGAGGATGATTGGTGTAGCCACACGTGACGCGAATGACGGACATTGAGTAGGCAATAAAGGAATTTCGATTCGAATAAAAAATTAAAGTCAATAATGATTTCAAATATATAAATATAGAAATTACTAAAACTAGCAAGTGAACATTCATGAACTTTATAGCAAGAGCCTTGATAATCCCGATTACATCATAATTGTTCGCAACAGTCCGCTATTGCGACGGTAATGAGCTCTCGTGTTGAGATAAGCATAACTAGAACTAGCCATGTATTTAAGTATACGAGACTTCCATAGAGGAGTTGATCACCTATTAGAAACGATATTTTAAGGCAATTGTACGATATGATTACAAAACGGGACAGTCCTGTGAAAGCCAAGCTGCGTGGTCACGTGAAAGATGATTCAGAGGTAATGACGGACATACGGCCCGACGTGTACCTAGATGCGGACGCCCGATGAATTCCAAGCGACAGGTCCAAAAAAACCTTGTTTTAATTCCGAATACGCTCATGATTATTATGGACTGTTATCATTAATTTTATTGAGCCATCATCGTCTATTAGCATATTAAATTAGTTTTGTTTTCCAACTCGACGCGGCTTATTCCGATGTCGATAATTTTGTGATTTGATGGGAGCATCGGCTGACCATTAAACTGTCAGCGTTTTATAAATATGTGATTTTGTGATGTTTAGAAATATCTGGATTGTGTAATGATTTATTTTATCTGGGCTTTCTTTTACATCGAACTGCTATTTAGATGATGCAGCGGAATAAACTTATTTGGATAGGAGAATTAATGTCGCATCTACATACCGATGTAGGTATTTATTTTTATGCAAATTTTCGTACATGCCAATGTTTGTAAATGTCACGATACGAAAAACGATTGACATGTTATATTAAGTTTCTTTATGGTTCGACGTTATAATAAAATATCTAAATGTAACTTGAGATGATTCTTTTGCAAAAAACTACAGTTTTTTTAGATCATAATATGGAAGCCATTAATTATTATCTAACGAAATTTACTACATACCTTTTGATATATGACTAGGTATTGCTCCAGACTTCACCCGCGTGAAAAGGCTTTCCTTTATCAAAGGTTTTAAAAAATACGATAGATTTATCTATCTACAAATTTAGATTATAATTTCGATTATTTTGGGAGCAAGTTAGTGGTATAAAAAGAAGCTTCTGTGTTAATCCAGGACATACGTTATTCGTGCGCCAAATTTTGTCCAAATCCGTTCAGTTACTGCTTTTACTTCTAACAAATATACAATCATCCATATTTTCACAAACTTTCGCAATTATAGGTAAGATGAGATAAGATATCGCTATGTACATTCAAGCTTACACAAACTCCCAGCATTTCCGCATGGTTACCTCGTAAAAAGCGAAACAAACAAAGCAAAATTCCGCCGCATCATTAAAACTATGATCTCGAATATAAAGTGAAACTATGGAGATATATGGTGCGGTACAGAGGGCATGACCAACCAGAACAGGTTTCGTCTAACGTAGTATCCAATATACATATCGTGCATTACCCCAGCGCACACCAGATCGTACGCCGCGGCACCAGCCGACTGTGAGAAAATTTCACCTGTTAGAAATCCAACGTATCTTTGCTATTTTGTATAGGATTATCGGTAGGTTCTCAAGATAAATAAACTTACGCGGCGTGTTATAGACGCTCTGAACGATTCTGATGTAAAGTTATGTGATGCTGAAGATGTAACAAATCAACACGAGGTTGATGTTACTACGTAATGTACGGATGAATATAATTTGGGGGTTTTAAGCAATGACATTCAATTTGATGATACCTTGAAATGAAAGTTAAATTATGTAAATTATATGTACACTTGTAAGTGGAATTAACAGGAAGATTTGATTGTTAATATTAAAATATAAATGCTTCACTTGAAAGCATGTTTGTTTATGGAACAACATTTACTTGATGTCGCATAATTGTGATGGGCATTAATGCACTATTATAATGTCACGAGGTATAATAATTGTTGATTTTAGATGATAGACGATTTGTGTCTATAATCTATTCCTCTTCGCTGATTTACTAAGATTATTATTTAATATCTTTAATTGAAGACCATTAGATTAAATTAGAAAAGTATACACGAAGTTTTAATCTTGATAAACAAATTGGGCACAGCATCAGAGCCGCAAACCCGACAAGATTAACAAATGAACTTTCCCAAAACAAAAGAACACTAATAAACCTCACGAAACATATTTTCACATCATACGAAAAGATTTAAATAAAGTGATATTTCATGATGTAACATCACACGTCGTAGAGGAATTAGCTCGTGTGTCCGCCGGTATGCCTATAAATCACCTGTTTGGTTCGTTAGCCGGCCGGCCGGCACCGCGGGGGTCCGCCTTCGATTCCCGCCGTGGCAAGTGGAACGGCCATTGATGTAGCCCCCTGTTGGTGGGTATTTTGACGTGCTATATAATGTCATGTCGCGTTGCGTTTGATGAATGGTGAATTTGCCTCGCTTTCCTCAGCTGTGCGCTGTTCGAGTCTCACGTGCATTCCAAATGAGATCGTGTCTTTTTTGTTTTGCGATGTTTTGTTTTGGCCGCTTAGGTGTTAATTTCAATACTTTGGTATCATTAGCTGTCTGAATCTTTTTATTTTTATACATCGACAGTAAAATGAATACATGATTGTTGACGTTATTTATTAGTGGAGCGTGAACAAATTCTCGTATTACATCATCTAAGTTCTCAACAACAGCATCATGCATAGCTTCTCCCGTATCATTTTCCTTATTTATGCTAAAATCTTCAGAATAATCTGTTAATTCGCCGCTATCCCTTACAATAGCAACCTTTCCCATCGGGTGGAAATTTAAAAAGTTAATTAGGCAACACTCTCGCCGCTCGATGCATCATTCCGGCAGAATATAAATCACAGGATGATTGATAGTTGCCCGGCACATCTCACGTAACTTCTAGCTCCTTTTTTAATCCGACACAAATGATTTTACACTTTGATTTCCTTTTTGCCGGTCGTTACGTTTCGTTTACTATTTTGTTGTGTATCATTTTGTTACGATTATTTTTGGGTTTTGCATTTCTATGATAGTGCTTCTTTAAGATGTGTCTGAGAAGTTACTGATCGTTAAAAAAGGAAAGGCTTGAATCCAGCACAATTTTTGTCGGTTATATGGAACGATTTCTGCATTTAGTTCAATGTTTTAAATACCTAGACCGAAGGAGTCAGAAAATCTTTAACAGACTTGATGTGCCCCCGGAAGCAATACCACTAAATTGAAACTAGATAATAACCCTATACGAATGAATCATTAACGTCGTTTTTCATATAGTAAACCTTTATTGATATTTTATCTCTTATAATTTTCAAACAACTTTCTAATTCAATTGCTATATCCCCGATTAATGAATCAAACTTAACATTTGTGTTTATAGCAGAGAATTACGATTATATTAATTTTAATCGATTTATTGCACTTATGCAATCAGATAAGGGCTTTGATACGCGATCTACAATACTGGATAAATTGTTTTATCGTATACTTGAACTTTAGAATAGGAGGAGAAGCAATCTTATCGATCATTTGAAATGTTAATATTTTTGTAAGCTATCAATAGGTAGAAATAAAATAGCGTTTATGAGTTTCTTAGATTCTCATTTGTACTTCATGTATTCTGTCACAATTCCATCATAGAATACGAATTCTAATAGCTCATAGATAAAATTACATGTGATAGAATATATTCTATACAATTCTGGTCACCTGTATCTAACGGTGTGTTCAAACCCTAATGCATTTTCAACATTAGCCCACATTACAGCGGCACTATTAAATCCTTATTGTATACTTGACGAAAACTCCTTTCACAATAATGAAACACAATATGCCCGGCATGAAGCTAATGTTTATACGAACCTATCAAGTTTCTAACAACTGCGACTCAGGCCATATAAGCTACCTGCCCTTATAGCGGACCTTTGGCTGTTTCGCATTGTTCCCACCCTTCGATTCACATGCAAATCGTTTGACAAAGCGTGCGGAAATATAATTAGATTTCCCGTTCGAAGACGACCGGTATTTTGCAGTTTTTAATTAATGTTGCACTACACTAGTAACTTTTGACCGGTGTCCGAAGGATTCCGTGGGAAACCGTGTATATATGTACTGTCGATGATATCTTTATGCGGCTAGTGAAGCATTTTCCCGGAACATGGGCCATTACCGGGCCTGGAGCGGTGGTACATGTCACAGTTATTATGCTCGCTAGAAACGATAATATCTTTCGGCTGTGACGCAAAGCCGTCGCATTGTGAGCCGCGTCAGATTTTTGACGCGATTACGTGTGGGTAAATCCCGGTATATCTTTGTTACTATTTGCTTGGAGATCGTGTTGGCACATGGATGTGAAAAACAATCTTATTGATGTATTTTTTAATTCATCTATTGGTGTTGCTAATCCTTTGTTGTTTAATAAGTATGATATGTATCATAATTCCTTTCATTATATAGACAATTCCTCTCAAGAATAGCCAACAATTTCCAGCATAAAAGAGTTGCTCAATCAAAACAAAAAAATTGTTGGGCCTGGTCAAAATGGTGACAACAAAGCACCAACCCTTTGGTCATTAGCTAATAGCTAAAAGACGTTACGTTTCCCACGCTATCTATTTGGCTAACTGACCATGCCAGGCCAAGGTTGGCCAAACTTACGGTCAGTTGACCAACAATGGCTCCACCTGGACACCACGCGACACCCTTCCTATTGTAGGCTGAGGCGTGATTGGGGTGTTTACCTTTTAAGTAACAACCGAAGCAAACATTCCAACAATTTGCAAAGCATGGGAATGTATGAAATTTTTGACAGGACTTGTGGGCTGTTCATTGTACATGGTTATTGTATTAGGATTAAGGATTTGCCGTGACGTGTTCAGTGGACTTTAAATTTTGGTTGTTAACACTATGTTTAAGAATTTCGTTCTCACGTTATTAGCAAATGCGTGGATCAGGGAGTGACGTTCATGACATTCAATATATCTGCCTCTATTTTTAAATCATCTGTGTCAATAACGTTACGTTATAAAATATAATATACGAATTCTACATTCGCTGAACAAATTATCACGTCATTTGAGTAAAGTTTATGAATGGTATCAATGATATATTACATTCTTATGCTATTCAACATCGAATATAATGATTTCGATAATAACCCCAAGAGATACATTTTCAATTTCCCCGCAAATCGAAACGCATTAAAATTCATCGCGAACCGCCCCGGGCACATCGGGTGCGATACCAGGATCTTTCTAAATGACCGCGCCGGTACAAAAACTTATTAAGATATCCCAAACAAAAGGCATGATTGATGCGCGCTAAACAAAAGGCGCTTTGTACGAATGACGAGCGGAGCCGGGTTGCCGAACGTGTATGCAGTTATTTAATAAACCGGTATTTAATGTGGTCAATTAATTTTAGTGTCTGATTGTTTTGTTCCTATTATGGGAATATGTTTTTTTAAGTTTTGCTTATGCTTAAATTAATATTTAAAATACTGGTCAAAATAATGCAGAATTACAGGAATGTTCTGCAATGAAACGTAATGGTAATAATTTAATAAAACATGCTCAGAACTATTTAATGTTCAGTACCAGATCATAAATTCGGACTGGCCTTTAGAGAGTAGGTAAATGTAGGCTAAAAGATGTTCTAAACATTTTGTATTAGAGTAATATGCCAGTTGCACCACTTGAATCGGCGGAATGCGGTTTAGCAATGATAAAAAAAGGCTTTTTGATTATAGATAACTATCAAAAATGTTATGAAATTGTATAGCAACTTGTTAAGTGACTGTAGTGTTGAATCACGAAAGAAATAAGTAACTGAATAATATAAGATGATAATTCAATGTATTCATTAGCTGATTTTAAAAATGAAATCTTATGAATGAGAATGAAAAGGAAATTATACCGCTGACAAGAATTTCGATGACATAAGAAAAGGTGAAAAAGTGGACGCGGTAAACAAAAACAAGTTGCAAGGAATGTCGTCTATTATCTAATTCAATGAGATTACACAACACATGACCAGCGGACAGACACCGTATCTCTAACAGATCACAATCAAATAGTAGCCAACTTCTCAATGGGTCCTTTCAACCTCTAAAACGCACAAAACCATGCCACAAACAATACAAATAAAAAAATTACAAAAGCCGCGTCGACGCCTCTAATCTCGGACCAGATCTACGAGTTTGATATCTAAGACGATTATAAAGCGACAAAAGAGGCACACTTACTTTTTTCTCCTTTCCATTAACTGTTAATCTCGGATAAAAAACTCTGTATGGAGTCTGAACGTTTGCACCTTTCTATTGTTTGTTGACAGCAAACAAATCGTTTGTTGGGCAAAATACGAGGTGTGAGGGGTCGAGGACACCTAATGGGGTGCTTAAGGGTTGAATTGAGAGCAGCGGGTTACCGTGTCCTTTCCGGTGTGGCCTTCGCATTATCTGGTCGGAAGCGCGCCTCTAATCAGCCGCCTAGTAAAACTTTTATGTTTTGGCACAAAAATTTGTGATCCTACCCAAGTGTAAAGTTGGACTGGATGGTAAAGAACCTTATTAAGGGTAATTTACAGTTCTATAAATCAACATTATTTCTTGGGATACCATGTGACCAACAAACGAAATTCGATTTCGTATTGCACTAATTAAATCAGCTGTACCTCGATAATTGATGACCATCATAAAAAATCTTTAAATATTTTTGGCGAAATAATTTAATTTAAGACGGTGCTAGAGGCTTCATCGCCGGAGCCAGCGGGGTGCCGGCCGCATTATGAACTCTTCAACCTCACTGCCCTGCGTCAAGACCGTTTCCTTTATGACAAGAGGAAACGCGCGCGTGTTATCTTTTATACTTACACCTGTGTTTATGGATATTTCGAGTTTTGGTCCATTTGTAGTTTAATTTGGTGTTTTGGACTTTTGGATTCATAGCGATAGTCTGGCATTTTTGACTATTTATACTTCTTTTAAAATGGTGATAGAATATGATTTTTAGCTCATAAGGTGAATAAATAAAAATACATAGTATAAACAATAGGCCGTCTGTCACATAACAGCTGCCCAAGGTTCCTCATGAGAAACCTTGGCCCGAGTATCATTAGTTTTATTATATGAATTTGCGGACACTAAAGCTTTATTTTGTGACAAAAAACCAATTTACTTGGAATTTACTAATTATAAAAAGCTATGGAACAATCGTTGTCACATTGTCGTTAACTTCATTGGCCAATTATTGTAATTTGTGCAAATCAAGTGTTAAACGTAGTGACATTATTGCAAACACTTTTCTAGCTATTTTGCTCTCTATAGTCATAATATTAAAGGTTAATGCATAGGTAGATGTCTGTCAGTAGTTGCCAAGTATATTTTATAGATTATATCTTCTTTCATGTCATTGATTTTTATTTACATTTCTACCATTTGATATTAATTTTTAAAAACCTATAGCATGACGTCCTCCTATACCTTAAGTATGAAGTGTGTAAGAGACTGATCTGTATAACCTGAACAACAAATATTTCGAATTCAACTTTTTTACATATAATAGTAACTAAAATACAACATTACCGAACCTATGTGAGCTCTAGACGAACCTCAACAGGATGCATCGAATTCCCAAGCGTCACACGCAAACATCAATCATAGCGCTGTCTTTAAAACAATAACCTTCCACATTAATAGCGGTGTTATAATAACCTATTACAGCTCATAACTTCATATTAACATTGAGCGGTTACTTAGATCCGATACCAAGGCCACTCGAACTAATGACTCGCCAAGATTAATGATTTTACTAATTACACTTGTGACAATCAATGTGCCTTTAAAGCGAGCTTTTTGTGTTTACGTATTCTATTATTACTGTATGTACTGAGTAAGGTGTTCGAGAGCAGAAATTGGTTTTCATTATATTTCGTATCGACTTTTGTTTTTCGAAGTTAATTTGTGATGATTATAATTTTCTAGATCAAATGATGCATGACGCAGTGTCGTTATTGCATTGAAGTATATTCTATAGATACGAACGTTCATATAAACTATTTGTTTAAAATCTGAACTAAAATGGCAACCAAAACGTCACTGTTATAACCTATTTATTCACTTGAACAACAAATAATTTTACTTATTTGACTAATATTTTTTATTCAAATCCAGTTTTACACTTAGACTCGAGTTCTTATATCATGAGCGCTACTCCGTACACTACCACAAGCTGTCAATATTGACCATACTAGTTTGAATGGATTGCAGTTCAAGTCAGTTAAATCCAAATCTAGTACGTAGCACATATATATCGATGTTATTGTAACTCAAACAAATATATCGAACGAGTGTTAATGATGAAATGCTATCAGCTAGTTTTTTGACTTAAATTATTAATTCTCTTTGTTAATTAAGCGAACATTTACATAAAAAAAAAACTAGCGGTTCAAATGTCTCAATATAGGCATGGTTCATACAATTGTTAGTACCAAATTCCAATCAAACATATGTAGAGGACTCACCTTCTCTCCTCATGCCCATTTTGAGACATTTTCTTAATCTGCAGTACTGGCATTGATTTCTGTGGTGCTGATCGATCGGGCAGTTCCTGTTACCACGACAGGAGTACGTCAAGTTCCTCCTCACGGACCTCTTGAAAAATGATTTGCAACCTGCGGGAGAAATGCTATTTGAATGTTGGCACAATTTGATGATTCGCGTGAAGGCTGGTTAAGAAATATACATTGAGGAATATGTATGAATGAATATTAATGATATTTTTTTTTATTATTATTCACTGATGCACAGTGAAGTTAGTTACGTATAGAATTAAATCAATATAAATACATTCAAAAGATGCAACGCATTTGAATACAAATAAACAAAATATAACCAAAAATATTCAAATCAAAACAGTAAAAACACGAAAAACCTTTTGTTATTCTGTTAAAAGCTTTGTCAGAAGCTATATTGTCATAGTAATTGCTTGTTAACCTATTTTATTTTTCTATTTTGTTAATTCTCTTATTAAATTTACATAAAGAAGTAAATCAAATGAAATTTTATAAAGTTTTATGGTGGAATGAATTTATAAAACAGTTAAAATACCAACAATGATTTAAAGAGAGCTAAACCAATCTCATGAATATATAATGTATCGAGCATTAATAAGGAAAAAGTTAAGTTTGTGTGTAGTTTATACATTATTTCAAAATTACACATATCGTTGTATAAATAAGGTTGGAAATTGCATGGCATGATTCCTAAAATGGACAGTCGATTTTGTTTCCGTAAACTATGCATTTACAAAAAAGATTAAGGCGTTTTTAAGGTTATGAAGTATCGCAAAATCATGACTTCGCCTTTTTAGCGGGCGAGCAAAATTATTTAATTTATATTACGGTACAATATCAGTGATTATACGCAAAATTACGTCAATTATAAAAGGACTACGGATAAAAACATTTATATCATGAAAATGAATAACCTATTTTTGATATATTATTTTACGAATAACTAAAAAGCAGTTTAATAAAACTGTTACGTTTGAAAATGAATAAAATTATCTTTATTTTCTAAATATGTATACGTAACGTCAAAACTGAAGAAAATATGTGACGTGCTCTCACTTATTCTCAATAAATATTCAATTTTAAAACAAACCGCTATGAATAATCGAATTTTGTACTAGGGAGCCACTTGAAGCGCGAAGAAACATTCTAAACAAAAAATGCTCAGAAATTAATTTAAAAAGAAAAATGTGTCGTATGTCCAGCAGTTTAATGGCTACCGGAGAACTGGTAGAAAAAAGAAAAATTAAATCAGTAGGTGGTGTTTGTTACGATTTAATTATAATACAATTTATTGATGTATTCAAATGTGCGCCGCGTCGCTTACCTTGCGTGACGGCACACTATTCCACTTGACAATATAAATTGTAATTGAACTATTTTGAATAGTGTTTAACAGTATACATTATTGCTGGTAAATAAGTTTTGAGGTGGACATGTCACGGCTTGGGATGTAATTTCTACATTTTATAGGTTTTGGGAAGAAATTGGACCAAAGTGTTCTCATGTAGAAAAGTAATGAAACATTGAGAAGTGTATATACAATTTTATATTTGATAGGAGTGAGATTTTTAATGTTTTTAGACAAGTATTTCTGTTGCATACGCGGATGGGGGATAATAATATGATTGCTTGTGGATTGCACACTGTTTAATGTCCACTTATTGTATAGTGATAACTCGGGTGGCGCGGGGAGGGGCGTGCCATATACAATAACCTACGTAACAGTTTCCTTAACTTTTATACACATTTTTAAATATATTACATAATATTATTGTTAGCTGTCGTATACAATGACACCCTTTATACCTACCTACACTTATACAGAATAACAACGTCATTGCAACAAAAATAAGAATTACAAATAGTCCATAAAACATGATATAAAACTACACAACCGTCTTGTATTGTCATTTATATACGTAAACATGTTACAAGATGTAATAATGTGTTAGTGGCCGCCATTTTGGTAAGAATATGTTTTTTATTTTATTTTTTAAATCCTTTAAAATGAGCCAACGAAACATTTGCAGCCTTGTCTGAAGAGGTGAATGTTTTATAACTAGAATCTATTTTAGTAACATTAGATATAGCTTGCTTATTTTAGATTGATAAATATATTATTATAAAATAAGAATGGTTCTAATATGATGGTAGGTGGCTGATGGTAAGTGGAGTGTCGTCCAATAGAATGTTGACTGACGATTACCCCTAAACAGTCGTCACAATTATGCCGGCCTATCTGAACCAGATATACAGAATGATCCTGGAACGCTACACACATACGTGGGCACTATGGCGGGTTTAACACCTTTTACGGTGGTGGCTATCCGGGCGGATATAAAATATATCCTACCACCAACAAATATTGCGCCATCAAGGCCGATTGTGCTAATTAGTTCAATTTTAGCGTACCACTCGCCGACTTTATATAACACATCATCACCAGAATCTGATCCCAGCATATTCTTTCCGTTATCCATTGAAAGCTGTTTATTTAGACGCTGTCATCATAGCAATAAAGCTTAGTATTTAAAGACCTAATCAAAATTATCTTCATCTAAATTAGATAGACCATCTTAACGCACCAACAAATTTACTCTGAATTAATAAGTAACAATAAAATGTATTAAAATTCCGATTTTAATGACGATGTTTGTTTCCGCTTTTGATTGAGAAATTGTTCGGTAATGATCTTTGGAAGATACGATCTTCACTTGTCACCTTTTTATATACAATTACCATAGATATTGTCCGCATCATTTTTATAGGTTACAAGTCTATGGAAGGTATAAAACTTAATTCAATCACCGATCAGTTAAGGTTTAATATTTCCGACTCATTTCAGTTAACTTTTTAAAGACAGACTGTTTATTTTAAAGTGTTATATTGTTATGAAATATTGACTTATAAATCGTTCTATGTAGTTTGTAAATTTATTCTATAATAAAAAAATACCGCGAATGTTTTGTTCTAACTTTAAATTTAAAAATCGAATCGAATCTTATTAAATAAGACACAATCCAATACATATATCTAAAACATTTCCAATTCACCAAGCATTAGACTCTACACTTTTATAAAATCCAGTGCATTATGGGGAAGGTAGTTGAATATTTCCACATTTCGCGTCGGCGAATACCGTTAGTGAACGATAAGCCGGGACCGTACGTGCGTAGAGGCAGCTTGTTAAATATCGCTATCAGATTATATCAGCTCTCATCTTGTTTGCTTGTTTTAAAAAGATTTTTGAATGAACAGCACCGACCAGGTCAAATAATTTTTATGAAGATAAATTCTTTATAAAATTTAACCTTTGAGGACATAATCGATTTTAGTGCAGGTCTGTTTATAGATTTATTATATACAGCAAAGTTAGAATTAGGCCACAATATAGCTTTATTCGTTCAATTACATCATGGGACAGAAAAGCACGCCACAAAACATCGGTAGTTATTCATACCCAAACCAACCAAATACCATAGACCCCTCAAATCATTCAGCGGGACTTTTAATAACAAACAGCTGAACATCACAATTCTCATTTATATTAACAGTTTAAGTAAGATTTTCTACAGGTGTAGTAGACGGGTAATCGACCAGGAGCGCTGCCCAATTACTGCTATCGCTGGGAAGATCGACTTGCAAATTGTATGACGATACTATAAACAATGGTAGGGGTAACATTATGTGATAATTAAAAGTGTTGTCGAATAAGGATAATATGAGAATTTATTTCATTAATGTTTTGTAAACTTACTTTATTGTTGAAGGTATTTTCGAATGTTAGATATCAAAATTAAACTATTTTTCAGATTTGATCGCGATTTTATTAACGTAACTTTGACTTTGCGGATGAACAACACTTCAGTCCCCCTGTGGCCACGAAGGCTGCAAAGACTTCGAAACGCGCGCGCCGGGAGAAAACCAAAATATTCAAACCGCGATCCGAAAAATAGTTTTATTTTAAGGTGTTTTCGAGTCATAATATAATAATAATATGAGCCTTGTAATATACTGTCTCATTGCTGGGTACGGGCCTCCACTACAACTGACAGGGATTAGGCCTTAGTCCATCATGCTGGCCTAGTGCAGATTAGCAGACTTCACATACCCTCAAAAATCCTATAGAGAACTAAGGTATGCAATTTGCTCACGATATTTTCCTTCACTGTCGCATCATAATAATTGAGTATAACGTTTTTCTATCCCTAACACAAGTAGTTATAAATAGGTGGTCAAAAATTCTTATTTATCTCCAATTATAACATTTTATAACACTTTCCAGATCGATCACCTTAATACCAATATTTTTAGATGCAAGCTAAAATTGTCACGCATGCGCTTAAAGTTATAGATTAGCAGCAAAATAATCAATATTTGATCTTCAACCTAACCTCAAAGCTAGATCAGTAAATCACCGTTTGAAAACACAGAACAGGTAAAAATACATTGTAGCAAACAATAATTGGCAAGTGTTGGTAATGACGGTGAGATTGCAGTGGACATGACCCACATCCGCACGAGATCGCTTCCTCACGCGAAGTCTGATCATCTTAAACTAGGGCGTAAATTGTAAAGCCATTTCCTATGGAACACGCAAAGTCTTACCATAGACTGGATGCTATGTGAAGCGAGGTTAAGCTTTGAAAATAATTATTGGTTTGTTTTAAAAATTGCTCTGCCCTTGTACAAAATCAATCTCGGTCAACATTCACCCCTCTATCGCATGTGCTCGTCTTACAATATTATTTCTTATTATTGTGACATCTTTTTTGGTTCGCCTGCCTTAGCTAAGTTAAACATATTCAAATATATAATTTAACCTAGATACTCAACTTGTAACGCGTACCTCATAAGGGATTATAAATTTCTCATATTCATTCATGTTATTTTAGTTTTGTGGACCTAATAAAGAGAAAAAAAAAAACGTTCCGCTACGTTTACGTTTGCTATTCTACATCGCATATAGGTGGAAATAATTTGAATATACTACCTTGCAAGGTGTAAGACCCACCACCGCTCACGTAGTCCGTGTTCCGGGTTCAGCCTGTGTATATTCGATTTTAAACAGGCCGGCATAGTTAACACTATCTGGACCAAACTCCGCTCACTATCAGGCACAGTGGGGTCATTTTCTGGTGCGTGAAAAAAAACTACTAGACAGACATGCCTACCTAGAATTATTCCTCATTATCCTTTAGGCTACTGCACTAAATAACGGCTCAATAAACTATAATATTATATCAATAAAAATGATTACAAAGTAATTAAATTAATCCCTTTACTTCAGTTTTATTGAGTGCGTGGCCTTGCAATTAGCCTCTATTTTGTAATCACTACTATACACTTATAAACTTAGTTATACATCACCTGTTAGTTTTTGTACTTACAAACTTAGTTATACCTACATCATGTTGGGTATGGGTGAATATTTGACATGTGCATATTACGCGGCTCTAAGCAAATAACTACCTAGACAAATATTATTTAATGTTTTTTTTTATTTTTCCTAAAGCTTGGTTCCTGGTCTATATGTGCATGTGGAAAACATATCCGTATTGTAATAAATAGAAAAGCTATCCTCAAAAACATGCCTTAAATCTAATTACCATCCGTGTCACAATTTCCAAATTTTAGCAATAAATGTGCGAAAAGTAGTAAAAACCTTTTGAAGATCGTATTTTTTTTAAACTATTCAGATAATAGAATAAATACTCTACAAGCTACCCAAATTACAAACTATAAAGAACACTTTAATATTATTTTTAACCACTTCGAAATTTGTCCCAACACATTGTTCTACCTACCATTTGTTGAAATAGTCATAGTGTTAAAACTTAAACGGAACGTGTCGGTGCCTGTTTGGTTTATTCTGCGGCTAGAGCTGAGTTTCCTCTCGCGACTCAAGCAGATTACACATCAAGAATTGGTTATACGGCAGCTGCAGCTCGTATTTATCGTCGAAAAAAAGCGTTTGTCACAAATTTTTCTCATTTCCGTTTGAGCTTGCTGTGGTAAGTCTGTGTTGCTTATTTACAATTTGGATTAACTATAATTATCGTCATAAAAAACTGTCCCGATTTATGGTTTCTTAAATTATAAAGTAGTATAAAGAATGTTTTATAAAATAAAATGTAGCAAAAACTACTTACCGTCGTTATAATTACCGTGTTTACCGTTTGAATTTTGGTAAACGGTAATTGGCAATAACAAATTGTAATTAGTATTGCGTAAAGTTGAAGTAAACAAAAATGTATTATTATCGTATTTTATACTTTGTTTATATAAACTTAAGACAATAAACGTTATTTGATCCCTAAAAAGTAAATAATAGTATAAAGAGTTATGCAATTAATGGTTTAATAAATTCTTATATTAGGAGAGTTCACTAATAGCTTTTTTTTTTTATTAGCTTTGAATGAAGAGACGAGCCCTCCATTCGCCTGATGGTAAGCGATACGACAGCCTATAAACAGCAGAAACACCATCCAACACCTTGAATTACAAAGTATAGTTTGGTATTCCACTGCGCTCGCTATCCTGAGACAAGAGATGTTAAGTCTTAGTATGTCCAGCAGTTACACTGGCTACAATGTCCTTCAAACCGAAACACAACAGTGACTACACACTGCTGCTTGGCGGCAGAAATAGACATTGCCGTGGTACCTAACCAGGCGGACTCTCACATATGAGAGACCTACCACCAGTCAATAGAAGTTTTAGATACAATGAAGGTAGCTCTCTTGAGTGTCTATTTCTGCTGCCAGGAAACAGTGTGCATGCACTGTTGTGTGTCGGTTTGAAGAAAATTGTAAACAATGTTATTACAGGGCATCTTGAGACTTAATGCCTTATGATTTCTCAGGATGACAACCGCAGTGAAGTATCACACAGTACGTTGTAATTTAACATTCCAGGTAGACTTGCTACTGTTTATGGGTGATCGTATCGCTTACCATCTCACTGTTTTTGAATTTAAAGATGCCTGGGAATAAAAAAATCTAATCAAGAAGTATAAGCAAAAGCCTTGAGAATTGTCCTTAGAAGTAGATACACAAAAATTAAAGCTGATCCTATTATTATACGCCCAGGAAAAACAGAAAGAAAAATAACGATAAAAAAACGAAGAGCACAGAAAAAAATATTATCAGCTTAAGAATTAACACCAAGAGCTAGAAGACTGCAAAGAAAGAAATGTTGAAAAGATTTTACATCTATCGGAATTGTTATATGAAAACTAAAATCAACTAAAAATAATATTTTGAACAAGTCGCATGTAAATGTATTTCTTAATTAAGGTTATGAGATAAACTGATAAATTATAACATAGGAAGTTAAAAGATATTTAAACTTGAATTAGAATCAGATTCATAATATTTTTGAACAGGACGTCCAGGGTCTTCTGACAGATCGTCTAGCACAAGAGTTTCACTAACCCAACTCATCAATAATAGTTTCTTTATTCATAGTATTAGTAGATTCATTTTTGCTATCACATTGTAATTTTCCGACATACTTAGTATGTCTACAATTCATTTCCAAACACCCAAAGCAACTAGTCCCTCTGAATACCAGGTGGTCCGTCGACATTCGACATATTGTATCATTTTAGCATTATTTCCTTGAAGAATTAAGTCAAGATCAATGTTTAACACATTTTTATAATGGATTTTCTCATTTCTGTTGATTTTAAAATATAATATTATTGTAATAATTAAACAAGACTGTTGTTTTGTTAGATGTATTTATTTTGCTGACCAAACTCTGTTGATTATTAAGAGCAAAATTGGTTAATCATGTTGCGTTACAATTATTATATATTATAATGTTGGCAATGAGTAGATATGTTTGTTTTCAATCTTTATATATTAGAGACTTATATATACCTAGTCTTGCCATAAATATTGTAATAAAGAAAAAAGAAAATTGTTAACTGCAAATAACATTTATTACTTTTACAGTGTGTCAGTTTAATACATAAATATAAAACAATTAAAAATATAAAAAGCTTATTCGAAGTGGTCTCCATTGGCTGCAATACAGTCCTTTAAACGATGAGGCCAGTTATCAATAGAAGCACGCACTCTTTCCATGGGAAAATTCTTCACTGCCAATCGTATAGATTGTTTTAGGGACTCCAAATTATCATGGCGTTTAGAGCAAGCTGTACTCTCTAAAACTGACCACAAATCATAATCCAGCGGATTAAGATCGGGACTAGACGACGGCCAGTCTTCAGCTCTGATGAAGTCCGAAACGTTCGATTCCAACCAAGACTGCGTGGACCGAGCTTTATGACCCGGCGCCGAGTCTTGCTGGAAGGACCATACTTGGTTATTGAACATGGTGATGTTAAGGGGCTTAACTACCTTCTCAAGAATGGTATCTTGATACACTTGTGCCGATGTTTTGATACCTTTTTCACAAAAATATGGCTCAGTCACTCCTTCATAGCTAACACCCCACCAAACCATCACTGAAGTCGGATAATGTCCACGTTGCACTCTGTCGACTAATTGGGAAGCTTCCTTAGAGCTTTGAGCATAAATACGGTCATTTTGTTTGTTAAAATGTTGCTCAATTGTAAAAATTTTCTCATCCGTAAACAAAATTTTTCTGTGACCTCCCTTTGCGTACCGCTTCAGTAGTTGTTTCGATTTTACCACCCTATTCTTCTTTAAATTATCAGTTAAGAAATGGCCAGTGCGTCTCTTATAGGCTGCAAGTCCTAAGTCATCTTTTAAAATACGCGACATGGTTCTAGGTGCTATCTTCATTTCCCGAGATAAAATCTTTTGCTTTCGGACAGGATTTCTTCGAATTCTTTCCCTTACTGCTTTGACCACCTTTTTCGTACGAACACTACGTGGACGGCCAGATCTTTTTCTGTCACAAACAGAGGAGGTCTCATTGTACCTATTAATAGCCCGGTACACAAACATTTTACTAATACCAAGTGTATGGAGAGTTTTAAAAATTGCATTTGGCTCCATACCTACTTTGTGTAATGCTATCACAGCGATTCGGTTCTCTTTATCACCCCACACCATTTTAATATCGCAAAATATTTTACAATGTATTGGCGCCAAAATGAGAAAACACAATGAACAATCGTATAAAAATGACAGATTCGAAATTCAAATGTAATATTTTTTTATAATTAAGTGTAACAGTATTTATGGCCAGACTAAGTAATTCATAAATATAATATATTATATAATTTTAACGGTATTTATTTATTTACTTATTACCTATCAACCACTTATTATAATTACCATTTAGCAAATATTAATTACCATTTTACAAATACTAATTACCATATGTGTCATTTCTCATTGCCATTCGTGAACATTTTTCAAATCCAATTCCGACCTGAATATCGATTTACAGACTGTGCCTTTGATTTATATAGTATATAAATACGATAAACTTTACATCGAATCGATAAAGATCGCGATTGGAAGCAATATTTGAATTTATTTTAGGAACACCGAATATGTCTATTTTCAAATATTCACCCGTATAAATAGGTTATTTTAAGTAAAGGAAAATGATACGCCAATTTAGGCTTTCTTTAGTTTATTTAGGTTCAAATTATCTAATAGTGAATTATCGGTCAGGCTGATACTGCAGCAAGGAACTGAATAAGGGTTGGCATAATGGGTATAATTGTGTTATTATTCTTTATATATTTCGACTTTCTTCTTCTTTTACTGTACATCAGTACATCATGCGGAATAAGGAACAAGAAAGTAAATCTTCCTTTCTTGTGCCTTATTCCGCACACTAATATCTTGATTTTAAAATATATCGTTTTAGTTCACGTTGTATACGTTAAAAATCAAGATGTGACCAAAATTATGCACATATAGTTAAAATTACCTGAGTAAAGAATTTTACTATGTTCATTATGAAAGAGCTATGTTTATTTAAAACAAAGCATATATTTGTATCTGACATAATAAAATAGTACTATCTCCTATCACACTGGAACGGAAATATCAAAATGTTAAGTTTACTTATCAATAATTTGTAGCTTTTGCTTACCGTTCTGTATGCGTGAAAGTTTTTCCGGGATAAACATTTTTCTAGGTTAAAAAATAGTCTATATCAACCAGGAGTAATACATTACTCCTATTAGTGAAAGAAAAAACAAAATCAGTTTTATAGTTCCCGAGATAAACAAGTTCAAACAAACAAACTCTTCAGCTATATATATAAGTATAGATAAGACGTTGAGAGAATATCATTTTATCCCAGAGTTTTTATGAACAGCCGAATCATACTTCAGACAAGTTCTTGCCTTAGGCCAATGGCTACTGAACAACAGTTTAAAATTCCACATCAAAAGCCTTAGGCGACTGCCTCTCAAAAACATTTTAATTAGTAACGTCAGTACAAAAAATTTAGTTAACTAGACATAAAAGTAGCGATAGCCTAGTTGGGTGTGGAACGGACTGCTGAGACGAGTGTCCGCAAGTTCAAAGCCCAAGGACATACACCACTGACTTTGCTAAAGTTATACGTGTATTCTTTGAATTATCGCTTACTTTAACGGTGAAGGAAAACATCGTGAGGAAACGTTCATACCTGAGTTCTCTATGGGAATTTTTCGAGTGCGTGAAGTCTACCAATCCGAATTAGGCCGGCGTAGTGGACTAAGGCTTAATCCCTCTCAGTAGTAGAGGAGGCCCGTGCCCAGCAGTGAGACAATATATAATACAGGGCTGATTGATATTCTTATTATATAACTAGATATACGTTGCTTCACTCGTAAAGACCTTTTTCGAAAGAATAAAATCTTGTCTTGAATGTACTTTCCGAGATAAAAAAAAGCTTACATCACTCCTAGTTATGATCAAACCGTGTATCAAATTCCATCCAAATACGTTCAGCCGTTTCTGTGTTTAGTAAAATTTAAACAATTTACCTTTAAATAACCTTTACATAATCGTTTTGTGGTGCTTGGCCAAGGAATGTAGATTATACCGTAATTGGCATCGTTTTGACGGTTAATCGCATATTAATTGGCTCGAAGGATTAATATTATACTCGTTGCAGAATATTGCGATAAATATGCATCGTTCGAAGTACTAAATTATGACAAGGACGAGTACAGCGCATCGGAAGCACATGGATTCGATTCCACGTCGATAAAATTTTTGAATTAATTTTGGGTCTGGAGAATACAGTGAAAGTTTCTTACAGTTATTCGTATTGAGGAGTTATAGTGGTTAGTGTGGTATGTGGTTTATTAGATTTATTTAGTAACTGCTTTTTCCGTACAACTCCGCCCGTGTGAATTTTCCTCGGAATAAATATTTTCCTGGGATATAAAATAGCCTGTAGAACTCAGTAGTAATGTAGCTTCCTATTACTTAACAACAACGGTTTAGTAGTTTCTGTTTATTTTAAACAAACTCTTCAGCATTATAATATTATTATAGATTTATGTGGGGACTTTTTTATACTATTGAAGGATGATACGAGCCACTTGCCTGATAAGCGACACGTATGCGTACTAACAGAATCCACCTGAACTTCAAATTAGAAAGCAGTGTGAAGAATTAGACTGCGCTGTATAAAGGACACATCCTGCTTTTATCCCCGAATGGGTAGGCAAAGTGCATTTTCGTGATAATTAGTCTTACTTATAAACTTGTTTTAGCGTTAAGAGGTGATTAAGAATTGCTTAAATAGCTGTCAAAAACATCACCGGTTTCCTAGTTTAAACCTTATTAAGAGGCAAGATGGCGGGTTTTGATTTACAGCTGATCGAGTAATTTGTGTCTTAACTAACCATAGCTTTGCGAATTTTTTATAAGTAAGACTGTATATCTTCCATGAGCCCATCGTGCTTTTCTAAAAAATAATCCAATTACACTGGCTAATTAGACCGTCACTTCATTTCTTCATGTATTTAATATAGTTTTGATAAGTTATTAAATTTCAGAAAGGTATAGTTAATGAAATTACGTATAATCAATTAACTACGATCATTAATCATAGTGATAGAATTTAATATTAGATTGTACTTTTGAAATTACGCCGCAGTTCTTTAAAAGTGTAATTTGATATTAATCAAAATCTGTTGAGAGTCTGTCTTGAAGGTTTATTTTAACTTGATACTGCTTTATTAGTGTTGACGGAATTCATGAAGGACGTAAATATTGTTGGAGGTTGGTTTACTGGTGGTAGGTTGCTCATATGTGAGAGTCAATGTCTATTTTTAGCGCCAAGCACAAGTGTGTAGTCACTGTTATATTTCGGTTTATAGGACATTGTAGCCAGTGTAACTATACTGAATACTGGACATCCGAAAGTCGACCATAATGACGATAATCGATGAAAATATGCTTCCAATACGATGAACAAACTTACGTTATAAGACATTTAGGAAGTTTAAAGTCATTAGCCATCCAAAAATCGACCATAATGGTAAAAATCTGAAGGCAATAAGCAATAGGATGAACAAACTTACATTATTATATTTTAAAGATATATTATAGTTAATTTGTTTATTAATTTATCTTCAAGCTGGATACATAAATGCGCTCTCGACTTCCCTTAATCATTTCATTAAGGCACGCGGCCACAAAAGAATGAGTCTAATGAAAAATTACTCGGTTTAATGACTCCAATGGATAGCCTTAATGACTTAAGTCCTGTGCAAAGAACGCATATGCACAAATCGTGCAATGTCTCATCTCGGGATTCAAATTAATTAAATTAATTTATTATTTGTGAATATTGCGCGTTTGCTATAAAATTTGTAATTGAGATTAGAATTAATTACATTAATTTAGTTTTTGTATATATTGCGGATGTTTTGTTATTTTTATAATAAATTTTAATTAAATAGTGAGAATATTAATTAATATAAATTAGAAATGTGCGACGACAAAAACAAATATTTCTATTTATCTACAAACGTATCAATAGGTACACAAAATACTTAAGTGTTTATGCAAAATTGACCGGTTTTTAACAATTTCATGGCGACACAATGCGAACAATACATAACCCTGTTTTGTTCTAATAATAACGAAATAATGTGTTCGTTTCTATGCAAGAATTTAAAATTCGTTTGCATACCTACATATTTATTATGTGATTCGCGAATTATTTCGTCATTAATTAATTACAGTTATCATAAAATATATCTGTATTTTCTTTAATAAAAACAGTTTTAGTACCCTACATAAATATACAAAGCTGATAATACAATATTCATTGTAGAAAATATTTGAAGACTTCGATGTTCTAAAAAATCATTCTGTAAAATCTTGTCCAATTTTCAATACCAGACATTCGTAAATATGGCGCCTTGGCCGAAATGTACGAAGTAAATGAATATTAATTATTTTGGAACAATGAATCGTTTAAAAGTAAATCGAAGGGTTGCGACTAATTAGCATATGCATATCGATTGAAGGATGTACGAGTCGATTATATCGATTATTGTTTCCTTTAAACAGTCATTGGCATATTCATTTATGTTATAAGACGGTATTTTAGTTTCATTTTGTATCAAAAATAATTAAAACAATAATCAAAACGTGTCCCGATAGAGTATTAAAAAAAGTTTTACACCTACTCCATCATTAAAGGAGATAATAGCCTTAAAAATATATAAAACGTAACAAATTATCAATAAAACATATATCCCTTCACAATATAAAAGTAAATTTGTTATTTACGACGTGACAAACGTGAAACTGTTTAACAAGATGGCGGGCTTTAAATTTTCAAAATGGCCGTTAACGTCGCACGCTCGATGTTTACCTTATTAAGGCTCACATCTAGTACTTGTTTAAATCACATAAATAATATATAAAAAGAGTCAAATTTTCATTAAAAGAACGCATGATTCAAGCCGTTTGAACGTTTTATTGACAGTTTTAGTGGCGAGAGAAGAGCCACACACGCGCCGAACGCGGATTCAATTTAAAAAGTGGAATGAGATAAAAATAAATAAGTTCGGAAAGACACTTATGTTTAGAGTCGGTCGTAAAGATAGGGTTAACTGCCACGGTATCACGGGACAAAACATACCATAAACTGACCGGTTGTAGCGGCCGGTTAGTGACGCGCGCGCATCGATAACGCACCTACTTCTGCCGTCTGCGCAGTTGAGACGTTGATAATAAATGCAGCATAAAATCAAACAGTCCATCTTTAATCTGTATAGTGGAACAGGGTTAGGGTTAAGAACGTGTTTAGTACTACCTATAGATGAGAATAAATGCACGAATTATGTAAATTTTACTAAATGAGCTCCTCATGATATTATATTCAATTGGATATGTATTTGTACTTCCAAATTTCATTTATCGATACAAGTAACTAGACATCGCCCATCACTACACACAGGTGTCAACTGCGAGCACCATTGTCGCTCACAGACGCGAGCATTTAAGTCAAAAGAAGCGCTTCCCCGAAGGACTTTGTCGTTCTAACACCCGTAAACAATTTAGTACCGTTCACCTTAACACACCGTCTCGTTTCACTGCCACAAGGTTCCATCACAAACGGCGGGAGGTCTGACTTAATAAAGTGGATTTGTCGACATCAAAATAACACTTTATAGTCGCGACACTAATGCGGTTTATCGATTATTCTTAAGGCAGTAATCACGTGATAGGCTTAAGCTGAAATATGGAAGTTGGGACGGTAGGCCTTATCAGGTTTTCACTATTATTTCAACTTTAACTCACTCGAATGGCTTGAACCGTAGCTTTACAGTGGACACTTATAATGAGGACAAGTGAGTGTAATTAAGGTGAATGTGCAGATAGTGAAGAGTAAAATAGAGTTTTAATTGATAACACTGGAAACTTTGTTTCGTAACTAAATTGTAGATACATTTGAATGCAATTGAAAGATATAGTACAATGACCCTTGGTGTTGCGCGTAGGGCCCGCTTATTTAATCTAATATTTTAAAAGCAAAAGTTGATGAACATGTTGTATGTTTGTTAAAAGAAAACACAGAAATAAGTGAACGGATTTGAATGAAATTTGGCACAAATATAGACCATATCCTGAATTAATTAACACATAGGTAACTTTTTAGCCCGGTAATGTGCTCCCATGAAAATTATAGGTATTTTTAATCATTTTTTTTTAAAAGATAGCGCTAGCATCACGCAGATGGGTCTATCGATCGCTATATTGTTTTAAGGGCTTTTATAGCAGAAAACAGATTATCTAAGAAATGATAAGTAAAAGTTTTATTCCTAAATTTAACACTAAATGATATTATAAAACTTCTCTCCCTATATAATACGCTCTGATTTAACATAAGTCATATATTAGAGCAAAGTTCTCTCTATTATCATTTACCAAATCCGACATCGCCTATGCAATTAAAAATGCAAGATCAAATAGTCATTATGAACATTTTAGATCAAGTCTCAGTACAGACATACTACCCATAAGTGTTCTGGATATGCGAGCTTAAAGCACCCTTCACGACTGGAGCTTGAAGCTCAACAAGCACGTGACCTATTTGCTTAAAAATTTTAATTAGAAAGAATTAATAAGTCCCAATAGATATGCAAATATGTCTTATCGACAGCCAGGGTCGTGCCCCCGCTGGCGCCACTGATAACACTAATTCACGGCAGGAAGTGATGTTATTTATAATTATTTGTTAAGGAAAAGCGATGAGTGCTTTGATATAAACACCGACATGTACGTGGAGTATACGTTGTCTTTAACTCTTCGCTACTGCAAGTGAAGTCATCCTTAATTTGCAGTTGTGAAGCTATGGCATTTTTACATACGTGAACTCATATGAGAAATCTTAAAGAAACTCTTCCGCTTTGCATATCCTGTCTTCATCTAGAGTGTGGTTAACGTAATATTGTAAAATTTGAATCGTTTTACGAGAAGTTAATACATTGCAGAAATGCTATGTTTTTATGACGGAGATTGACGTCGCCCCCTTTTGAGGGTCATAATTTTAAATTTCGCCTGACAGAATCGAACCTTTTTGCTTCACGGCCCGTATCATATATGTTGCCAAAATCTTTTCTAATACTAACCGCAATGAATAATAATTTGATGTAACATTTGTCAAATTATATAGTTGTAATCGTTTTTCTTTTTATTTACTTTAAATGGAAACGCACTAGTATAAAAGGGAAAGTGATGTGTGTTTAAGGATGTTAATCTGTCTCCCTCTAGCGGTACAATTTGAAATTAATTTCGCTAAGAAAACAGTATTTTTACATACTCATATCAGAATTCTTAAAGAAATAAGCAGCGCAAAAACCAATGTAACAATGACTAATTAATTATAGCGACATTGACATTTATACATGTTTGGAATCATTTTTCTCCATTTGTTCAAACTAGTCTTAATTTGTCAAAATAGATGTCGCTTAAGTCAATTATCCAGCCAATTTTCAAAATTATGATAAGCGACGGGTCAATGATTACAATTCTATCGTAGGTGTTTTAATTCTCGCGCAAGAAAATTTTTATATACTCTGCAAAAATTTGTAGGTGTTTTAACCGTTGCACAAATATTTTTTTATATGGTCTGCAAATATTTGTTACGGTTGGGTATATGAGACCGAGTCATATAGTTTCTGGAACAATATAAGTCGTGTATGTGTGGGTTAGGCGGTAACTTAATGTATTTATTTATCTGATTCACTCGCTTCGGGATCCGCCATTGTAATGTTTTAAATGAATAAGGAAAATTAAGTTTTAGACTTATTTTATACCTAATTATGTATTTACTATCCTTATAGTAGTACATTAGCGTTTATTTGGTATATTAAGGAAATTGATCTTGTGGTTACCTATATTATAGCAATTTATAATGCGGTTATTTCAAATATTTCGCATAAATAATTTTATTTTTAATTTTATTGATAGCAATAACTAATTTATTGACTTATATTTGAAAACTTCCAACGTCCTTTATTTAATGAAAACGAAAAATAAAACTATTGCTCATATTTGAAAACTTAAAGATCTTAATTCAAAAATCAAAAAAATAATGTGACAAAGTTAAAAAAAATGTATTAAATGCATTTTTCAAGTCGCTCGCCTGTCTAATCGCCACGATGTATAAATACAACACCAAGCAATGAAGCAGCAACCACAGTATTACGAGGGGCTGCAATAGGTTCATAATACTTGGACAATAGATACGATAAACATTTTTAAACAACTATGAATTAGAGCGAGGATTTGTTTATTATAAAAAAATATATAAAGACAGTGATTATTTATGATAGTGATAATTATTGTTTAATAAGAAGTTTTAAAATGGCTACAATGTCCTTCAAACAGGAACGCAACTGTGTTTGCAATCTACTGCCGTGACACTTCCTCATAATTATGTTTCTTGTAGCTAATTTAAAGATCCGCTTTTTTAATTAAATTTAAAAAATGATTACAAAATTCACACGTTAAACTTTTTTTCTCTTTTTTATGTATATTATTTCCTATTTATGTATATTCTTAAAATAATTGCTTTATAAAGAAACGACTTCTATATAAAGAAATATGTAATATTGCTATATCTTTTAACAGAAGTACGCATGAAAAAAATCATAAGATAAACCATACAATATGTCCAGCATATTTGCTGTTATCCTTCAATAAACAAACGATACGTAAACAATAAGTCACTTCGAAATAAAAAAATATATTTTTTATTTTTATTCCGGTCCTTTTTAAAAGATAAATAAAAAGCATCCACATATTAACAGGTGCATATCTCGAAGCCGTGCGGGCTTGGCGCGCAGGTTAGAGCTTAACCCGTCAGAGGTCAAGGCTGCGGGTCTTTGGGACCACCGCTTGTAATGACTGTGTTGCACTTGACGAGCCTATTATGTCACGGACGGTTAAACGGACTAATTCGAATTACAATTCCTTATTTAAAAAATATATTTTTATTTTCATTTGTGCCAGGTTTCTTTTATTCGCGTTTTTTTTTGCACAATCTTAGGTTTTAAGTAAAAAGTTTCGAAACAATTTGTCGTCAAACAAAAGATTAAACTAGACTGTTCCCAAGATGTTTATCCAACGGTATGGCGTCTAACATCGCCACTTAACTTAATACCGTAATTGTTTGGTGACATGAAACACATTATGCGCCGCTCTCATGGCTGCCACTTAATGGTAACTCGGAACTCAGCTTCACTTACAATGTAAAAATGTGTACATTATAAGGATATATTTTTATATTTTTTATTACGTTTTATTCGTGTTTTTTTGCCGCATCACCAACATTTACAAAATTAACCTGAGTTTAAAAATTGTCAGACAAGTTCTGCATAGCAATATTGCATTGTCACTATTAACTTTACGTTTTCTAGTTTCACTGCATTACAATGGTTTTTAACTTATGCACATTTTGACCCCACACGTTTTGCATTTTAAAATGTTTTCTCAAAAAATTCTAATAAAAATTTACCGTTTTCTTTTTATGGTTAGTTTTATGAATGATTTAACACTTTTTTTTAATTATTAATAAGTTTTGCGTCGAGGATGCTAGAATAATATTATTTAGCAGATTACTGGAACATATATTGAATATATTTACTCAAACCGTAATATACTACTGCAAAATATTCCATTAATCAAGTATACTATAAGCAAAGTGGGGTAACTCACAAAATGACAATTCCTGTGATAGCTTCATTTGCATAAAAGTGAGAGCCCTTATCTTTTATAACAGGCACTTTAAGAAAACTTTGTCTTATTGCATTCTGATTAGAGGGGTTCTCCGCGGACAGAGTTCTGTTAATTGAGATTTTGAGGTCAAAAGGGGAATGAAATTTGCTGTTTGTTATCATATTTTTCGGTTCTAATTGAATTAATATCGACGGTTACAAGGCAAGTGACTTAATTGACATTTTTTTAAGAACTTTCCATTTCCAATCAATTTTCCAATATAGAGTCCATTGTATTTGTTAAATAGCTATCAGAGAACCATTGGAAGAAGTTAAATACTTTCTTTCAATAACTCGTTTTAAATGCACCAATTATAGAAAATGCAATTAATAGTTTATTGTCAATCATGTATCAGTATCGAATCGGAACGTCGAAATGATTTCTGATTGGATAATTGCCGTTACGAATGATCTTTATGAATTATAACCAGTGTTCAATATTTTTTGTGGGCTTATTATATTTATATTTGTTTTACCTCGTTAACGACTAATAGTTTAACTTATTCATTAGTTCGCGACAAGATTTACAATACAAAAGTTTCTAGCACATTTTTTGTTTTTTCTGTCGCTTAATTAAACATTAAACTTATTCGTTTAGTCGTTACCTACTCACAAATAAGTTTTTCGTCATTTTACTAACTTACGTTAATCACATCTACAACAGTAATACGCACAAACCGCACTGAGCCACCTCAGACGAACACTTTCACTGCACATGGTACGTACCCTCGCACGTGAACTGGCCGTAGTGTTTCCCCGAGGACTTGTCTCCGCAGACCACGCACTCCACGTTCTGGCCCTTGTCCGTCGCAGAGGAGCCGCTCTGCGTGGACGCGGCCTGACTCGCGGGAGTCGACGGCAACAGCTCGTCATCGCGCCAACTGCTGCCGCGGAAGCCAAGCTCCAGAGGCGGGAGGTCAGGGGCCCTCGGAGGGCAAAGCCCCGGGCCTCCGACCCCGCCGTAAACTAGCGCTCCGTGCGTGATGATGCCGGTTGCGGTCGCGGGGCGAGAAACGCGCGACGCGCTTGTGTGTCAGGGGTCGCGGTTCAGGCGCGACTGAGCTCGGGTCGGGCCAGGGCGCGCGGCTCCGCCATTGGCCCGGTGGCCTGCTGGGGCAGGGAGCGAAGGCCCCGCCACCTCGACTCCCCTCTTCGCCGACTGGGGTGAAAATCTTTCAGTGGACGGGTACTGTCGGTAAGAAAATTTGTGTTGCGGTTTTTATTTGTGTACACGCCTACTTTAGATGTACTATTGTTATTAATTGTAGTGGTAAGATGAAACGAATGCATGTTTATAATGTGTTCATAATGTTATCTTATATTTAAAATCGGAACTTATATTGAATAAATAAAATCTATGCTTAGTTTCAAAACAAATCTAATTATAATTTACCTAGTATATATATTTTATAGATATATTAACAACTTATAAGTAACCTATAAAGTTTAAATTATATTTATCTATAAAATAATAAATTATTTATTATAGTTTGTTGTATTACTTATTTTAGAAACAATATTTTGTTTCCATACCAAATTAATCGCTTACTACTACTTAATAAATGTCTTTAACATTTTATAACCGATTCGAGTGCTTGTTTTTCCGACGGTACCTGAAAATCCTACTTTGTATCAACTTTCCCGCTGCCTCCATATTTCTGCGGAGCTGATAGGCACGCTGCCGTATACTTACTTAACTACGTACATATTTAGCTAATGAAATGGGTCCGTTATCTTAATGTATTTACTGGAGAGTATTTTGAGGTAAATATACAATTTTACGTACAATACACATTAGATTTCGTTCAGTACAACATTTAAGAACAAAGTTGAGAACGTAAAATAAAATATAAAATATTTTATGGTCCCTTTTTTACATATTTGAAGTGTTAATAAATATAGCTAATATTTCTGCGCACTGATCAAGTCCCTGCCATAATGAACCTTTTCCTTGTACATAATTAGAATCACATATTCGATAAACATTAGTACTGAAACGCGAATCTAGATCAATCTGGATCATCGGTAGGCGGCGCCGGCGGGGGCGTGGCCGCTGCGCACGCGCACTGCCGGACACGGAGGGGGGAGGGGGGCCCCACTCCTGCGCACTTGTCAACGTGACGTCTGTCGAGTTTGACGCGTCAGAGCGTGCGTCACTCTGCATTTTTTCCAATTGGAGAGTTGGTGCGTTTTGGCACCGTAGCGCCACGACTTTATATTCAATAATATAAATATTTGATTTTTTTATGATTAAAAAGTTATTTTAATGTATTAAGTCTACGAAGTTTAGTATGCTGATAGTTTACTACTGTTTGGTAGTTTATACTTCTACCTAATCGATATTTACTAATCAATACAATGAAGTATTTTATTTGAAAACTGTACGTTACAATGTATTATAATTAACTTTATACTAGGAGCTGTTAAATTATAATTATCGTAATATAAAACAGTATTAAGCTTACCTAAAAGTATTCAAAACGATATTACACTAAATTCATAGCGCATGAAATAAATATATTATTAATATTAATGTAAAGTCAACGAAAAAACTTATACAAAGATAACAGATTATAAAGATCTGTATAAATGTAGATAATATTTTCAATAATCAAATAATTAGAGCACTGAGTTAGATACATCTAGAAATATAATTTAACTTTTGTTCGTATACCTACATAAGTAATTTTATAATATATTACGATTAGTGATTATTCAGAGATTATTTCCATTGCTTATAAATTGGCAGACATATTCAATTAACATGCAAATATATTGTACGTTTCAAATCTGTCACTGGCTGTTTAAAATATGTTTGCTCGCATTCTATATTTAAAAACGTATTCTATATTTAAAAACATTCCATAAAAACGTATACGTTACAGTTTCGTGGAAAATGCGAGCTTTTTGAGTCCGAATAAATCCTGTGCCTTAAGCTCGGGCGGTTGCGGGCTGCTCGGGACAAGATGGAAGTTGCCAGATGGTTCCTAGGGCTGTCACTTTTCTAATAAGATATAATTTTTTTTAAAGCATTTAGTAATAGAGTCGTAATTGACCTACGAATTGTTACGAATTTATTTGCACTGAATCCTATCTCAGAATAAAGTTCTACTGTATAAAATAAGCATTAGGGGACACTCATTGACCTATAGCTATGAATTTATTTGTACTAAGCCCTATCTAAGAATAAAGTTCTACTGTATTTTCAGAGATTAAAAGCCTATATGTTGGTCTAGGATTTGGTGTATCTGTTTGCAATATTTCTTTTAAATCCTTAAAGCTATTTATTCGTTTACTTCCTATATCTAAATATCACAAACTTTCCCTTTTATAATAGGTATTAATAGTATAGTATGAACAAGTCGTCAGATGCTTATTATGAAAGACTATCAACACCTAAACTTAAAGTTCTTGTCGCGCCACGGTAATCGAATCTGTGACCTATCATGTTATTAGAGATTTATTGAACCAATGTCATGCGATCAAATAAATGATTCTCATAAGCACGCTACGTATGTGTAAACGTCGCAATAGTATAATTTAATATTTTTTATTAGTCACGTCGTAAAAGTCAGGACAATATATAAAAAACGATATAAAATCCGAAAAATAGTTTTATTTCAATAAACTATTTGTAGTAAAAGAAGTAAATTTATGTTATAGCGTTTTAACCTTTTAAAGCTGAAATAAATATAATATACAAGTTGCATGTTATAATAATATTGTTTTATCTCTAAAACACCCAAAATGTTGATCGGCAGTAACTCGACCTTTAACCTTTAATATAAAATTAAGAAAGATTAAAAGGAAGTATAAATATTAGATAGCATATAGGAAGTGATATCTCTAACGTAATTGGTCAGATTTTCAAAATTTCTGTTACAAGCTATTAAACTTGCATACTAATACTTTCCTAGAAATCGCCTTTTACGAATACAGAGTCTCAAGCAGAAGCTAGTGTTAAATGCTTTTCTTATTAGAAAAATTAGGTTTTAAAAAACACTATTTAGTTTCGGCTATATTATTAGGTTATTTTGCTTAGTACTACGGTGATTGTAATTTGTGTACAATATAGCGATAGGTTGACCTGCTATCACATCATGGGACGGAACACAAGGTAAAAAGTGAGTGCACTATTTGCACCTTTGTTTATCAGCATTGAAAATATATTTCAAACATATTCTGCATTTGAAATCCATATTCTCTGGTTCAGAGACACTATTCTCATCTCTATTTCAGAATCCCGTAAGACGTCAAGCGACACCCCTGGAGGTGAGAGAGCGGGGGTGAAGCGTGGGTGACCGAGGTGAGGGGGTGGATAGGGCGGGTCAAAGGTCGCGCCGCCCGGCCCCGCCCAACCGCATCTGTCTTATGTATCGCACTGAATAAATTATAACATTCTTATTGTTTTGTTGATAACGTATGAATGAGCTTCATAGCGAGGCCATGTTTAGACCTATTTGATATTTTATTTACAGATTTGAATAAAGAATCATTTTTATTAAAAAGGTTTTGTTTTTCTTTTTGTTATGGCAGGCTGGTGTCAGTGTTCAAATATGGAACACGAAAGAACGATATTTAAATTATGTTAAGATTTTTCGAAAAACATCCGTTGTATAAAATAGTATGTCTACTCGCATTTACAATAATACATTCGAAACGATAGATATTCTGAATCTTAAAATCGATAATTGAACTTGAAGAAATATAGACTGAGCATCTACCTCTTTTTCTTAAATACTAACTCACGTAGCCTAAATGAGATTTATTTTTGAATAATTCCTCTCGTACCATGGGAGTTCATCTTATCATATATTATGAAAAGAAATAACACAATCCTATGAAAACGAAGTAGGTATCTTTAACTATTCTGTCATCAGGTAAGTATTTTCATGCATTGATAAAATGGATGTTAAAAATTAGAAATCGTAAATGTTTACGTCTAGTAAGCATTGGATTCCCAAAATTTATTTTAAGAGAGTCAAAGTTGTGTTTTATTTGTAAATATTATCTTACTTATATTATAAATGCGAAAATCTCTGAGAACGGTTGGAAGTGTATTAGAAGTAAACGTAAAAGCAACTGAACGGATTTGGGTGAACTTTGGCACACTAGTAGCCCATGTTCTGGATTAACACATAGGCTAATTTTATCCCAGTAGATTGCTTCCATGGGAAATAATGGAATTAATCTGATCTTTAAATAGATGGTACTGGTGTGGTACATTGTTGTACAGATTTTTTGCTGACTTCTATTCGTAGTCCATAAGGGAGTTGAAACCACTATACATCTCAAACTTCTTAAACGTCTTACATTTTATAAGGTCTTTCGTGCGAGAGTCCTTCTAGATATCTATCCGTTACTAATATCTACAAACACATATCCATTTCACTCAATCAGCTTTATAATTTACAAATAATATTGTATTTCGTTGGATTTGAAACGAGTGTAATTTATAGAGGTTATGAGATCGTTCTAGATTTTGCGGATGACCAGCGCAAGACGTCACGTAGTTCTTTGGTATTCTTCCGATGTTGCCAAAATGTATTCTACGAATGCCTTCGAAACACACAAGCACTATTTATCTCCAGGGTAGGCAGAGGCGCTACACAATCGTCATGTATATTCCGTCCCAATAGAAGTATATCACATAATTCTAAAATAATGGCAACTACATAATCATCATCATATATTCCGTCCCAATAGAAGCTTATCACTTCATTCTAAAATAATAGTATTCCCTCAAGTTTCTCACAGCTCGACTTCAGTCCGTGCTCACCATCGATTGTGACAACCGTGTCTGTATGTCTGGCCCACCTCCCACCGGCCTCCCCTGTTCAACCCCCATTTGCCACCGGGCCCGAGTAATTGGGCGCAGCTACTCTTACAGACTTTTCACCGAGTTTTTTGCTCGCATTTTCGCCTTGCTATTAGCTTTTTAAAAACGGGAATAATAAAAACTTTCTGATGCTTTGTTTTGAAGGGGTTGGATGTTTAATCCAAGATTATTTCGATTGTTGGGGGTTTGTTGGGTTCTTGGAATGAATTACGGATTTTTGAGAGAACAGGATAAAGATAGCATGTTTAGAAAATATTTTTTTTAAGTTCATAATATATTTCAGTTGTATCAAACATGTATGTGACAGTCCCGGATCTTAAATATTTTTGAAGGCGGGGCAAAATTTTGATAATGCCACCCCCGATCACCTATATTTTTAACTTTGCCATCGTCATCATCATTTCGCGCCCCGCGGGAAATAATCATTTATGTGTGTAATGTTCTGGATGTCTCAGTAATGAAAGTTGCGTTAATTATGTGTTGTGTATTCGTCTGCCAAGTTTGGATTTGCCGCCTTCTGAATTCCCTGCCCGAGGCATTTGCCCCGGCTTGCTCCCCCATAGATCCGGGGCTGGTATGTAACCAAGTCATACGGTAACCAGCTTTGATTAATTACAGCTAACTATCACCCAACCATGCCGATACTCTTAACAAAAAAACATCGAACAATCCTAAATCTGTTCAGACATTTTACGTCATGACCGAATAATTTAACAGACTACAGATATTACGAGGATTGTCTTCATCTTGAAATAGAAACCGACAATCGTACATTTTTTGTGTTGTGATCCAATTGATTTACATTTTTTGTGTTGTAATCACAAATGATTAGTCATAGTTTATCTGGTCGCGACTGTGGTCACTATAAAGGCCTTGCGAAGATACTTCCTTATAATTTAATTAAATTGCGCTTTTATGTCGTTTCGCAACAAATAGATGCCTCTATTCTTTCTTTCTGCCATAACTTTAGAAATACATTGGAAACAATGGCTTAATAATATAATAATATCAGCCCTGTATTATATACTTGCCCACTGCTGAGCACGGGCCTCCTCTACTACCGAGAGGGATTAGGCCTTAGTCCACCACGCTGGCCTAGTGCGGATTGGTAGACTTCACACACCTTGGAAATTCCTATAAAGAACTTCTCAGATGTGCAAGTTTCCTCACGATGTTTTCCTTCACCGTTAAAGCGAACGATAAATTCACAAAGAATACACACATGATTTTTTAGAAAAGTCAGAGGTGTGTGCCCTTGGGATTTGAACCTGCGGATATTCGTCTTGGTAGACCGTTCCACACCCAATTAGGCTATCGCCGCTATGCAATGGAAACAATGGCTTACTTAAGGAATATTACTCTATATATATCTCTTTTATAAATATAATAATATCAGCCGTGTATTATATACTGTCCCACTGTTGGGCACGGGCCTCCTGTACTGAGAGTGATTAGGCCTTAGTCGGCCTGGGCACACTGGCCTAGTGCGGATTAGTAGACTTCTCACACCCTTAAAATTTCTATAGAGAATCTCTTAGGTGTGCAAGTTTCCTCACAATGTTTGCTCCACCGTTAAAGCAAGCGATAATTCACAAAGAATACACACATAATTTTAGAAAAGTTAGATGTGTGTGTCCATGGTATTTGAACGAGCGGACGTTCGTTTTGGCATTCCGTTCCACACCCAACTATGCTATCCTCGCTTTTACTTTATAAATGTCTGATCCTAAATGAAACTTCTAAACCATAGATATATTTATAAATTACATTTCAGAAATGACACATCGGAACTCGAAATCGGCGACACAATTGTCAAACAATGAGACTCATCCAAAAAATTCTCGCAATCCGCAACCGGAATACACGTTGTCGTCGGTACATAAATTAGCCGGGGCAATAAGTGCACACAACGTGTAATGTCACATCGATCAATCGGCGAGTCCTGGGCTGACTCATTGTCTCGGGACTCGCTCTCGGGAATGCGACGGACTGTTGCTTGCGAAAGTGCTCAGAGACTATTTGAAAGTTCTATAGTCTAGAAATAATGAAGCAAGCGCAGCGTTGGACGTCCACTTGCAAGGTTGACAGAGGACTACTACGATAAAGGTAGCAGGAACACGTTGGATGCTGGAAATTTTTGGGGGAAGCCTATGTTCAGCAGTGTACTCTATGTGGCTGATGAGTCTAGCAATTGGATTTCTTGGGTGTAGTTAACTGGAGTTTTTTATGAAGTATTTTGACCATGTAGATGGCCAGAGTAACTCGTTGGTACTTTCGTGTGATTTGAGACTCTATTACTGGACGACGGCCATTTTGTGCTAAATAAATGTGTCTTATTTCTTGATTGCGATTTTTAATAGCTTGCAACGGGTAATAGATATCGTCTTTAAATTCTTTATCGACTTGAAAAGAATCTTTAGCGTCCCCTGACTTCAAAACATCGATTCCTATCTTCCTAACATGACGTCTTTCAACCTCAAAAACGCAACTGCACCAAAATCAAAATTGTCTATAAAAATAATTCTATCAAGACTTATATCGACCATACTCATCACCAAAAGGCCATTTGATCCAAATTTAGATTCAGTTTAACTCTTAATATATCCTCTAAAGCACTTTATAAATCAATCAATTCCCACCGTTAGTTCTTGATCGATCGAAGCGAGTCCTGGACGTCAGTGCTAAATCACTTTGCGGACTTGTTCTTTTGTTTGCGTTATTGTGCCTTTGTTTGTGAACGTGCTTGTTAACGTTTGGATGAACGTGTCTATTTGCGTTTTGAGGGCGTGGATTGTTTGATGTGATAGGTTTTATAGGAAGTGCCTTTTTGGCTTCGGCAGACAAGACTTCTCATGTCTCAGTGGAGCGTCGTGTATTATAATATTCATTGTAATATTTCATAAACGTAGTGTCTAGCATTAAATAATTCAGCTAGTTATCTCGTTATTTAGTCATATAATAAAATACCCTGGTAAAAAATAATATTTAATTAGTTATTCGTCAAAAATACGAATTAGCAAATAAAGAAACGAGAATTTATCAAAGTTGTTACCACATAAACTGAACTGTACTCCAAGTCTTGATTTTATCAAGGTTTGGTAATGACTGCCTTGGCAGTGTAGTTGTATAACGATAAGACTGCAGTGCGGAGGTCTCGGGTTCGATCCCGGGTTGGGCAGTGATATCGGGTTTTTATACTCAGTATTAGCCTAGACTCTGGGATTTGTGCCTGATATGACGATAGGCTCGCCCCCTATCTCATCATGGAATGGAATACGCACGGTAAAAGTGTGTGAAACAGTTGAGCCTTTTCCTACTCCTTCGGGAAAAAGGTGTAATTTTATGTGTTTGGTAATAGAAAATTAATTATTGTACTTATAGATTATAATTAAGTTTTTTCTTTTTTTATTGCTGTAAATGACGAGACGAGCTTGCGGTTCTCCTGATGGTAAGCGATATGACCGCCCATAAACAGTAGAAACACCGTCCAACACCTTGAAATACAAAATATTGTTTGATATGCCACTGCACTTGTCATCCTGAGACGTGAGATGTTAAGTCTCATTATGTCCAGTAGTTACACTGGCTGCAATGTCCTTCAAACCGGAACATATTAATGACTACACATTGTTGCTTGGCACCAGAAATAGCCATTGCGGTGGTACCTACCCAGGCGGACTCTCACATATGAGAGGCCTACCACCAGTCAAGTTACTCAATCTGAACATCACTTCCAAAAATGTCGTTCCTGCCCACGTCATTTTTCGATTTTTATAAATCACTCCACCTACTGAATACTGGTGCTGATTCCATCTTCTAACAATACAGAGCAAGGACTATGCTCTAAAGTCGTTCCCTGTCTATAAATAGTAATTGTATTGTGTTCTTCATGAATATACTACATAAGTATATGCGTGTAACCTATTTTCCTTGCGATAAGGAGGTACAGAGGGAGAGGTCGGGGTTATCAACTGCTCTTCTCTGCGATGTCGTATAGATACTGTGTAGTTATATTATATATTGGTTGTTTATTTAACATTCTAGGTGATCGCGGCTTCTTTCCGATACAAAAGTTAAAACATTAGCGATTTATACTGTATGACGCCGGCGCCATTTTAGAAGAAATTTGATGAAAATTACCTTGGGAGCTCCGGGATAGAAGAAGCGTATGTATAATCTAACCTAAAATTATGTTATTCTTTGTGAATTATCGCTTGCTTTAATGGTGAAGGTAAACATCGTGAGGAAACCTGCTTATCTGAGAAGTTCTCTATAGGAATTTTGAAGGTGCGTGAAGTCTACCAATCCGCACGAGGCCAGCGTGGTAGACTAAGGCTTAATCCCTCTCAGTAGTAGAGGAGGCCTGTGCCCAGCAGTGCGACAGTATATAATACAGGCCCGATTTTATTATACTATTATATATTATTATAAGTATTAATCCAGGACAGGACCCATCTGTGTACCAAATTTCCTATAAATCTAAATTTATCCAATAAAAATTTCACGCGGGTATAGTCGCAGACAAAACCTAGAGTAACTTAGATTCATTATTCCTAAATCATTTAAACGTTTTCTTTATTACCATAAATATTATTTTATAATAATATTTAAGTTCTTGGCGTTTTTATTTCAGTAGCGATTATTCGCTAACGCATGTATACTGAAAGAAATGTAGTCATTTGAATTATCTAGAATGGATAGGAAACAATACTTAACTAACTTGAAAGTCGCGTTGTATTGATAAATCGAAATAAATACGAGCTAGTGAAGTAGTTGATACCATAATCATTTCTTATGTTTACGTGAATTTAAGACATTGAAATAAAATTATTTTGCAGATTTTATTGCGGCTATTATATTATAGGTATAACTCCCGAAGTTTCGAATGCTTTGCAGCCTTCGTAGTCCCTCCGTATCAATTTTATTGCAATACTCAAAACCAATTCACAATTGCATTAATACTGATTTATTCTTAATTAATTTTGAACTCAAAATCATCAGATATAGTCAATAAAAAAAATTTACCCAGAAACGCGAAACATTCGGTCGTCTGCATTCAACACGATTTCACGCATGGCCGCGCACGACCGCTCTCCGCGCGGATAGAGGAAAAAATCACGAAGAACAGATTGAGGGCGGAACAGTCTATCCGATTAGATATCGCTGAGGTGTGATGCGTCGATAAAGTTGTGGGTGATCATTTAGGGATGAATTTATAAAATATGAATAAATTATGTTATTTGTATTATAACTAGCGACCCACCCCGGCTTCGCACGGGTGCAATGCTGATACTAAATACACTACAGAAAAACTGTGAACGTTGTATATAAAAACATAGCGGCTCGCTCTGGCTTCGCACGGGTATAACATAACAAAATAACAGTATTTCTCCACTATTTAATGGATGTTATTATACATATAAACTTTCCTCTTGAATCACTCTATCTATAAAAAAAACCGCATCAAAATCCGTTGCGTAGTTTTAAATATTTAAGCATACAAAGGGACATAGGGACAGAGAAAGCGACTATGTTTTATACTATGTAGTGATGGTTATAATATTATGGAGCTATTTAATATGATTTTGATAAGCATAGGTATCGAATTAGTTTTATTAAAATAACAAGAAGTAAATATCATATTAATTTAATTATAAAATAGTTTATGTCAGGTTTTGAATCTACAGTCGCTTTATGAACAATATCACTGACTATACCAAACTGGAATAAAATTTTCGTGTATTTTCATATAAAGACAAAAAAATTACAAAATATTCCCAACAAAACATATTTTATCCGCAATATTCCACATTTTTATCCTCATAAAACTTTAATAAAAAGTAACAGCTATGCTCCAATAAAACTCCATTGGTGCTTATTCATCGGACCGCCGCGGCACGGGCGGCGCCACCGTCGCATTGTGCGGAGGCGACCAATTGTACAGAACCCCTGGCTTGATCACTTAATTGACTACCCAGCGCGATTTTCGGGAATAGCAAATCCCTGTACGATACCACTGCTTTATCATCAATCCATTGCGTTTTTAATAAAGACAACAGGACGATTGTATTAACAAAGTATTCAATGTATAGTAAAAATGGTATTTAATCTCGAATGGCAGGGCTGTTAACAAGTCTGTGATATAGGATTAAAGTGCATTCGAAATGAGATTTGTTGGCAAGTGATAGGATTGTGTGGGAGCGTTTAATACCACTTAATCTGAGCGATTAAGCAGGGGATCGCAGTGGTTGCGCACAAAAACACTTCCGCATGGCTGGTAGGTGGTGAAAGTTATTGGATTTGATACACTTCTTGGTGAGAAAGTTTTTGATGGGACAGGTGGTTTGTATTTGTAAATAAAGCGAATATGTATGAAATAATAATGATGTTTATATACTTATTAACGATTTAATGAATGAATTATTTTATTTTTCATTTTATGATAGTCATTTCGTGAAAATAGAGTTTATTTCAAGTAAACAACATATAGGAGTATATTTCTTATTATTTTTAACATAATTATGTCTTTATTCTCTTTTTCTCTAATGTAATTTGAATACAATATGTTTCTATAGTCAATATTTATATTTTTTAATGCATGCTGATTTTGAATACTGTGCATTTAAGTTTATTATTATTGGAGCTATTTATCGTAAAAATTATTGAATGTCTCAATTATAAATAAATAAAGCAGCACAAGTAAATACGGCAGCCATATTGACATTGTATGAATATAATGAGGTCTCAAATTAACGCGAATATTAGGCATCAAAATAAAACTAGCTTTCTTATTACCTATTAGTTTTATTATTATTAAAACCGCGATAAAATCCGAAAAATAGTTTAATTTTAATGTGTTTTTCTTATCTTTAGTTTATACTTTAATTTTCTTTAATACAAAATGTTGTATAATTGTAAAATGTAGATAGATGTTGTAACTTTGAATTTTCGGATGACCAACACCCCACTCCATCTCGTAATCACGATGACTACAGTCGGAAAAGCCGGGAGAAAAAACATAAAATAAAAATGTTGTAAGAGTGTATTATTTTACTTTGTTCACGTCTTCAGTTTTTGTCTTTTAAAATACTAACACGAGCACAACCATGAGTAAACTATATAAAGAACATTGTTCCGCCTTTAGAATCAATGAACTCAAAGCAAATCCGTATTATGATATTAATTCTATATCCGCTTATGCAAGTCCGGCAATCGTCCATGGTAATCCCATATTTCCCCGGGGAACAGACAAATCGATTCCTTTTGCGATCCATTTTTAACAGCATAATTGCTTATTGCAATACTATATTTACAATTTATAATATCTAACCACGACATATTATAAATGCCAATTTTTTTTTCGATTTGAATTTGAATACACTTTACCAGCTTTTCAGTCTCTGAAAACGATAGCTGTTAAACTAAAAAAAATAGAATAAATTTAAATTGTTTAATTAAAATCGTGGTTGTTAATCTAAGAAAGAAACTAATAGAAATTTAAATGTTTTTATTTCGCATAGAATACACAATTACCACTAACAGCTCCAAAGCATCGTAACCAATCTATTTGTTTATTGTAATAAAAATGTTTTAGAACCGTATTGAGTGACGCCACTCAGTTTTGTCCAGTAATGGCGTATCAGCTGAGACGCTCTCAAATTAGGGTTAGTAACTTAAGATCGCTACCATTTTGTAATATTGACAATATCACAAATGATATCGTAAGGCATAATTTTGTATAAATATAAAATGTAGGTAGATATTGTAACTGATCTTTCGGAAGACTTACACCTCAGACCCCCGTGACCATGAAGGTTGAAGTCTTCGAAAGTCGAGAGAAAATGATTATATAAAAAAAAACGCGATAAAATCCAAAAAAATTGTTTTATTTCAATATCGTTAGGCATTGCAAGAGCTGTATATTGTTTATGAAAGTGCACCGACTTAGCATATAACTGGCACTTAAGCGACGGCTAAGTTTTGTTCATTAAATAGTTCAACACCTTAAATATTTACTTACGATACTCAAAGTTGAGATCTGTTTATAAATAAGACCCTTAAACCGCTGGGGATTACAATGTCCATCACAACGGTACACAACATCATTTGCATAGTATAGCTTGGTGGGAGAAATAGACATTGCATTAGTTATCCAGCTAGACGTTTGCACACAAGTCATAATGTAAATAATACTGGCAAAGGGATTTATTAATTTATTTGATTAGAACGATTAATACAAATTACACTAATTAATACAATTATTATGCAAATAATATAATAATAAAAAACAATACTAACCACAAAATACAGTGATTCTCACAATAAGCTAAAATGTAAGATCTCATAATATTAAAATTGCCAGCAAACAGATCATGGCACGGAGAGACTTTCAAGAGTGCGTTAAGAGCAGCAAGCAAATATATTAAACAGCAAAGAGCATGTTGCATGCTGTGTTCACGTGTTTAGAATGTCCTTTTCACATATGATTAGTATTTAAGTTTAAAAATTTGTATAAGCTTGCCAAAAGGAGCATTCAGTTGGTGAACCAAATAAAAAAAGAAATAAAACATTAAAATTCAAAATCAAAGAAAAACACTTATCATGTTAATCACCGATTAATGTTGCTTAGACCTTAAGTCTTAAATTAAAATACCCATAACTCTTACCTCTCCACACTATTTTCGATTTAACCCCTGTCTCAAGGCACGTGGTAGGGTTACTTAACCCTTACGGATGCTGCGTTTTTATTGTCACTAATCGCCCCATTTGTAACGCTTTTTGTCGAGATAATTTTGGGTTAAATAAAAATAAACTTACACCTTTAATGGGTACTAAATACCCCCAATTTGGTTTCAAAACAAGATTATCGGGTTTGCTTTTTTTATTTTTTTATTGTGAGTATGCATGTTTTTGCGTGTAAAGTTTGAAAATAATTGCATTTAGATTTTTAATGAGAAAAATATATATTAGATATTTCTTATTCTAGTTTAAGGTTAGTTTAATAATGACATTCACGAATTAAATATATATTAAGAAACTGAACATGACAGCTTGATTATGCAGAATTTGTAATAAGAAGAATCGCAGTTAAATGAATTCTTGTTTCTAACCTATTCAATAAATAGATGTAAATGAATTAAAGCCACGTTCTTAAAATTCCATTCGACGGGCCCAAGTTTGTTTTACGAATCAAAACGCGCTTGAACAGCAAAAAACTCAACAATAAAGCCAATCAAGCTACTGAGATGCTTTCAAAGATCTGTATTAATTTTCAATGGAATTATTTATAAATCCTCAACATTGAAGACGGGGGCCGAACTGTCAATATTGTCACAAAACATTAAAGTAAAAAAAGGTAAAAAAGAAAAAAAAGAATGTGGCCTAATTTTCGCTCTCAATACGCACTTTGTGTGTAAGCATCGGGGCGTTACACAAATTAATTCATACGTCCACGACGATGTTTTGAAAAAAGAAGACCGTTACCTTTTACCTTTTTTTTCTTTTTTATTTATGGTGCAAAAATTGGGTTACTTAACGGGAGCGTCGGTCTATTGTGTGAAATCTTGAGGGATATTCGCAAAAAACTTTGGAAAAAATGTGTAGAATGTTTTTTGAAGACACGTGTTTTATAGAAATATAACGTTCTTTATATGAAGATTATAAATGATTTTATTTAATTAGCTGTTATTAATGTTTGAAATGTAATTTGTCATTCAATCAATTTGTATGGACTGAGGTCAATGATAATTTATTTTGGCTAGTATGTTTCAGAATTATCTTTTGGATAACTCTTTTCGTTCATTTTCAATTAAATGTGTATTTTACATGGATTTTTACGATTGAAAATTTAATTTTGTTTTGAGAAATCACATCATTGCTTTGTTAAGCCATGTCTTTTAATGATTATTATTTTAAGATACCATTTAAAATTAGAGTTTATACATAAACCATTGTGTACAAACGTAGATATATTATTTTCTGTAATAAACCGTTCAACTGCCACTAACGGTAAATAACCAGAGATGTGAATTATTTGAAATATATGTATTTTAAATACAAATACAAAATGCAAAATACCTATTTTTATTTTATATTTGAAATACTTTTTTCGAAAAGTATTTAGTATTTTATTTGAAATACTTTATATAAATATTTTGTATTTGTAAAATACAAAATAGTTTTGTTACATTTTTAATTCATTTTTCTTATTTTTCATTCTTTTAAAATTCAAAATTAGGTTATTTATAAACGCTCTGATCGTAATCCTTGTCACCAAGAACAATATTATGCCAACATTGCGCGTCAAACAAACTTGAAATCAATGGCGATGAGTACATTAGATCTGAAAAACACTACAATATTTAAAAGATGAAGACAATGCTTTAGAAAGTCTTGAACAGGTGTCCAAATGTTAAAAAAAAACTTCCTTAAATATAATACCTGCTTACCAAGTTCTGAACCTTTTGAACAACTACTTTCATTAGGTGGAATTATTATGAGGCCCCATAGAATTAACATGAAAGATGAACTTTTTGAACATTCACTCGTATTAAAATCAGTTAAATAAGGACCAGGTATTTTATTTGGAAAACCTATTTTGAAATTATGTATTTTGCATTTTGTATTTAAATACTTTTATTTAAAACTATTTTGTATTTCTATCTTAAATACTAAACTAACAATGTATTTGCATTTTGTATTTAAATACTTTTACTAAACTATTTTTCACATCTCTGTAAATAACTACCCAGAAACAAGACGTATATACATCTATTCACTCACCTAAGTTAATAAAAAACGTACATATGTACTGAATGTAAACGTAACGAAAGTTAGTAAGAACCGCCCGAACCACATACAATCCGTCATGGACTCGTCCCATTGTGGACAACAAAACACACAGACGGACATGCTTTTTTCATAAACTAGATTCTCAACCGTTCAAAGGGTCCAAAAGGCCATAGGTCACCGTCTAAGAAAAGAAAAAAGTCGTTGCTGATCCCTTACAAAAAACACGAATAAAAAAGGGGCTTCGTCTAATATTGTGAATATTGATGAAGAATAAAATCTGGTTTTGGAAATCGGCTATCAACGCATGTGGTCCCACGGTCGCTCACGTGTTCAGCGTTCTGGGAACTGTCGCTGAAAACTTGATTCGCGGTCCTGTTGTATTCAAAACGACTTCTGTTTTATTCTCAATTCAAATTTACAGTCTTATATACTATTTGAATCTGCAATACATAAATATCTAACGCTAAATGTATCTTATGCCATCACAATAAAGACTTCACATAAAAGATAGTCAAGGGTTGGAATCTCGTTTCATCTCGACAAAGGCCACGCGATATATCACAGAATCCATGCGCACGATTCGTGCACCCTTTAGCCTCGTATAAAAGGGATAAAAAGGGATTGTGCTCAAGATAAACGGGACAATGGGCGACGGATCTGGAAGGTGGGCCTTATTGATCCCGGCACGCGTTTACGGGTTAACGGTAAGAGTAAGGGTTGGGATGCTGCGCGCACGGCGTCGGCACGCGATCTCTAACGGGTTTTTACGAGATTTCATTGTTGCGTACAAAAGGGTTGGTTTGTGTAAAGTACGTGTGTTTTTAGTAAATAAAGCATTCATTGGATATATATTAGGCAACTTAAATCAAATTTTAAAATTAATGATAGTAATAGCTAAGTGTCCTGACATAGGATTTTTCAAAAGAAAGTTGGCAAATATGCAAATATAGATCCTCTGGAAACGTAACTTGGTGTTTCGCTAAAATTTATGCATTTCGTATGTCTTTTATGGCTTCCATATTTCGCTGAAGGTTAAACGGTGTCCCTCATTAGCGAACTAAACGTTATAGACATTAGTAGGAAAGGTGAAAAAAAAAAATAATCAACTTAATACTAGAAGACAAGTAAATTATACTTAAACTTCACTAAAAATAAATAAAATATTTATATCTACCTTTTTCAGCCAGTTCTTGAGAATTTTAACCATCTGAATGGAGTCATTGTTTTTTTTATAACGTTCCAAATTTAAAACAGTATTCAATAAATCGTAGAATTGATCAATAAACTTATTTGACGGCGGCAATCTTCAGCCCAAAAAAATAATAAACTTACTTTGAATTACAAAGTAATTCATGGCATAGATTACAGTCACCTATGATGACATCGTATGCAAACTCGTAAAATTATTACAATTCTAATTAAAACAAAACTGCACATATACATACGAACTGGTTGACATAAATAACCCCAGCGGCAAGGAATCTATGCATCTAACTTTCAAATCCCAAACTCAATTCTCTAATCTAGTTTCATCATTCATACGTCAAGATATGAGGAGATAAACTTCAGTTGACACCTACAAGTCGATATAAAAACGGTTACGGTACTAAGAAAAACCTGCGAACGGTCGAGTACCAACAAAAAACAGCAGTAAATTTGTCACAGAACCCCGCCCGGCTCCGCGGTTTTTGTTTATTCTGAGAAATTAATGGCACGCTAACACGATTCGAGGTCTCAGGCCGTCGATGAACGGCGGTTTTGATTTTAAATAAGTTTGTGAAGATGGAAGTAAATGCAGGTACCGTTAGACGGATTTGGATGAAATTTGGTACACAGATGCTATGTTCTTGATTTGATTTTGTCCGAGAAAAGTACAAAAAAGACGAGCGTGCGAGCACAGCCATCAACTTCTATTGGAAGATAGTTCTTAAAACAAAGAAAGAAGGAAGGATGATTCGATATTAGTGTTTACATTTTTGCTTAGAATTTAACAGTCTTACTTACAAAAATATCGCAAAGCTATCCTTAGTTAAAACACAAGTTTGCTCGATCAGCTGTAACTTAAAACCATCTTGTCTCTTAATAAGGTTTGAACTAGGAAACCGGTGATGTTTTTAACAGCTATTTAAGCAATTCTTAACCACCTTTTAATGCTATAACAAGTTTATAAGTAAGACTGTAAGTGTTACATATTTTGCACAGGTTTTAATAAAACATTTATTTCGTAAACTGATTAGAACACATCTTACAATCTTATTTACTTAATTTGATTTCAACAGCAACAATCTGACTTGCAAAACATAAAAACAGTAGACTAATATAACAACAACTAATTAATGAAATGCAACTTTGTGTACACGGCATAACGTCCTCATTTTAATCACCGTATCGAAAGATAATGATGGCACCTATGAACCAACAATTACGCGTAATAAGCTGTACGTGAACTAAGAGCCAATCGGTGTTGACCCCTGAGGATTGAGCGCTAATTAATGTAAAGGGATCATGGTACAAGCAAGTTGCATGCAATGACATGCAAATTGCACAAATAGAGACTTAGTTTCAAAACACAATTAACTTTAGGAAATTACGAGTGGAATGGACTGACGAGACGAATGTCCACTAGTTCCAAATCCAAAGACATACCTCTGACTTTTATAAAATGACGTGTGTATTCTTTGTGAATTATCGCTTGCTTTAATGGTGACGGAAAACACCATGAATAAACCTACACACCCGAGTTATTAAGAATTGCGAAGGTATGTGAAGTCTGCCAAGACGCATTAGGCGAGCGTGGTACACTATGGCCTATACCTTCTCAGTTTTAGAGATGACCAGTGCAAAGCAGTGGGACAGTTTATAATACAGTATATAATACAGGGCTGATTTAATGATAATATGATAATATTAATGAATGATATAATGATGTGTGCACAGTAACTGTTTCGAAGTACAGTTTTAAATATAGCGTATTCAGACTATAGGTAGTTCTAGTTTATTATTTCACTCTCAAAGTCCGGTGAGATGGCAATCCGACATGACTGGAGAGAGATCAGGCGCAGGACCAACGGCTTTACGTGCTTTAGGCACGGGGGTATCACACCGCCAACTTCTTGACTCCGAGCTGCGGTTGAGTAGTTTTTACGATGGAAAAATCCAGTCACAATTTTTTTGACCCGACCCGAGATTCTATCCTAGGAGACCAGCGACAGCCACAACCAGACCATGGCCCAGGACAATTACCACTACACTACCGAGGCAGTCATTGACAATAGTAGATGAAAATTGCTGCTTGACATAATATACAGAAATTGCGGCACTCATCCACACGAAACTACGTACATGATACATCACTACTCCGCTCAATTCTGCTCCGCTCCGCTAATCAAAGTCTACAAATCTTAATGTTAATTACTCATAATCATACTCTCTAATCAATAACCCTTATAAAACTAGTAGCTAATCACGCAATATACATTTCAAATCAGTGTTGAAAAGAACCTAAACAATGCAAGTATTGTGCGCGCCCACAAACGAACCTCGTATCGGTTTCTTGCACAAAAATCCCACCTTGGGGCAACATCCAGCGATTACTTTTACGAGAAAATGGCATTTAAAGTATTAGAATAAGGTTGGGAATGGCGTGTGGTGAAAAAAATTGCCTCTAGCATAATTTCTATGTAGAGCAGGATACTTGAGCCAAATTAATAGCTTATCTGAGATCTGTCGGTCGGTTATTATGTCACTCATTGCGTGGGCTTCGAGTCACCTTTCATGGTAGGGCTGGCTCTGTTATTTTTTTTATTTTTTGGGGTATTCTGTTTGCCATTATTATTTTTGTGTAATTAATTGTTGCGCGGTTATTTTTATAAAAAGCTATAACATTTGATGTGTCGAATACCTTGAAATATATTTTATTGATTAAAATCCTTACTTGTAGTTGATATTTTAAAACATTTAGCATAATATTTATAAATTGATATTTTACGGCAATATGTATTTTAATATTTACTAATGTTTCGTTATGTTGTTCTTTTTTAAGTGACTTAGTTGTCTTTTTGAGAATAAAATTGTTTAACGTATAATTATTTTTTGTTATTCTTGATGCATAAGGTGTAGAGCAAACACTTAATATATTTTAATGAGATTTTTTTTTATTTTTACACAATCAAAAACCAAATTAAAAAATAACAAAATTCTATATATTATTTTTTTAAACTCTCCAACCCTAATTTCGCTCGGGGGTGTAATGTACCCACCCATTGTGAATAATGGGTTATCTGCAACATCTAGACTTTTGTTGACGGTTGTAATCAGACCGCGCCCTATCGACTCCGGATTATTAGCAGATGGGGCCTTTTCGACCACTGTGGGATGTTTTGTGGGTGAAACTAAAACTATACATTTTTAGGTTACGTTAATTATTTTTATACAGTTGGTAAGATTATGTAGCTGATATTAATTAATAAGTTGTTTATCATATATTTTTATAATCTTCAATTTTTATTTGGTATTAAATATTTTTTTCTTTAAATATTTAAATTAATATTATTGAATAACAATTAATAGAGATTTTGATATTTTAAGGGCTAGATTATATTTTTATTGGATTTAATATAAAATTGATTTAAGTTTATTGAGACGGCCTTTTTAAGATTTAATGTCTTTGTTTATTTTCGAAAACGAAATAAGATAATACTTATTACTTAATCTTTATCAACAATGCAAAAATGTTTGCGGACATCGGTAAATACGAATCGGACCCTCGCTCAACTTTAGTTTTCGAATGCAAAATTCAATTTAACATTTTTCTGTAAATCCATTGGTCCGTTCACGTATCTAATCCGCTTCACTTCCGACACAATAAAATATGTCGTTCTAAAATCGTAAAAATTATTCAAAAACTAAATTCAGTCGTCATGGGAAATGTCGCCACGTTCACGCTAATAAGGGATTTCGTTCGGAAACGTCACAATGACCAGCGCGAATAATTCGTTACGCGATAAATCGATACAGAAAGTGACATGTGTTTTGAATACCGAACGTCATCTTATTTTTTCTTTTTTTCTTGAATAGCGAAAGAATCTTTGTGTCTATGGACGAGGGGGCCAAGGCAATTATTTTGTGCCAGTTACAAAGTTTGTACAGCAAGGAGTTCGGACAATACACCGGCCCTGCAGCTTTGCCGCGGTCGTGTGTGTCTTTATTATGTGCCGACGTGTTTTGCTTCAAGAATAGAACTTGTCCGATCGTTATCTTTTAAAGCTGAGGCAATATTTAGGTAGCTTTGGCTTTTGCCGGCCAGTCTTAGGGACAATTTTAAAGTTGCGGACATTTTAAAATGAAGTTTTTTTTTTTTAATTAAACGTAACAAAATGAAATTGCTGTTTCTCATGCAGTGGGTGCTTATGCTTAAGCATTAAATATGCGTAATATTGTAACTTGTAAAATAACTCGGCTACAATGAAATACCAGGAAAATGGCGGTAACATTTTATGTGAAATCTTCCAATCCGCAAAAGGCTAACGTGGTGCACTAAGGCCTAAACTCCCTTAATATAGTGGTCCTATATATTATATATAGCATTATTTATAAAATAACAAAAGTAGCGTTACGAATAATCAGTTCGTTAACTTACTTATTCGTAACAACAAAAATACAGCAATTTCACAATACATAAAACTTTCGAAAAATTACACATAAATTAGTTTTTTTAGACAGCTGTAGGGGTCCGGCAGTGACCCAAAAATCTTCAGGGCGTGAGATGTTTCCTCAATGGACCTTGTTAGTGGTCACTTTTTTACAAAGCTAGGTAAATTTGTACAACACTCGGCGAGAGTGGCTGAGATAATGTTTATTATAAAAAGTTCTGTTGAATATTTATGAGCGCAAAAAATACTCTTGGCAGGAATAAGTGGAGTGTAAAATTTTGGAATATGAATTATGCGATTCTATAAAGTTTTAAAGGGAACAGATGACAGCTCAGTGTGAACGTAAATGAAATAATATTATTAATTAATAATAAATCGAAATAAAACTCGTTTTAGAAATTTTATCCCGTATTTTATATTTTAATTTTTTGCCGATATTTCGACGATTTTACAGCCTACATTCTTCCGGAATAAAGTAATAAAAGTAGTTTTATTTAGATGTATCATTCGCGTTAACATAAAAATTAACCAATTAATAATAAAATTTAAATCACCATTATTAAAAAAGGGCTTTAAATTTTTATGCAGTAATTAACCCTTAATTTCATAATCAAGAATAAATAGTTCATAACCTTATTTCACCAATGTAACTCAAAATTCGCTCATCTTCCCCATGCCCTGATATTCATATTTTCACAAGTGGTCCAAAATGAAATATTTGTGCAAGTATCAAGATATGACGTCAATACCCCATCCATCTTGGAGGCCGAGGGAGACTATTGACATAAAATTTACGAGATTAATATTTGCAGACCCTCTTCAGTGTCTATAGGAACTTGCCTACATTATACCTACGTAGAAATATTACATTATACATTTATATTTAAGAATAGGTTTTGTTCGTGGCTGTGCTCGTATAAATAGCCTTTTGGAGCTGTAGTCTGGTGGCCCAGAACCAAACTATCCACAGCTAGAAACAAACTGCAGCAATTTCAGAGATTAGCGTGTACAGCTATAACGGGCTGCATGAAAACCACACCCACAGCTGCGTTAGAGGTCCTGTTGGGACTGCCGCCCCTGGATCTATTTATGCAACAAGAGGCAGCCTCAGCAGCAGTCAGGTTAAAGACACTCAAGCTCTGGGGTACAGCAATAGGTGCCCACGCCGAAATTCTGGTAGAGGCCATCAACTATAAACCACTGATGGCCGCTCCCAACGACAGGGTACCCAAACAATATATCTTCGGAAAAACTACACCGTAAGGCTGACCGAAGAACAGCACGACTGGTCTGGCACACACGAACTGCGAATATACACCGATGGGTCTAAGACCAGGACAGGATCGGGGGCAGGTGTGTTCTCACCAGAAATTAACATCAAGATATCAATGGCCTTAGGCGCACACAGTTCCATCTACCAATGTGAATGTGTCGCCATCACGGAGGCAGCCAGAGCAGTGGAAAAGCGGGGCCTTATAGGCCACAAAATACGCATTGTATCCGATAGCGCTGCTGTATTACGAGCCCTTGATAGCAAGACCATTCAATCAGGGCTCATACTAGAGTGCCACCAAGCACTGGAGGGTATAGGAAAGACTAACTCAGTTACCCTACAGTGGATCAAAGGGCACAGTGGCTCTCTAGGAAATGACGCAGCTGACGAGCTGGCAAAAGAGGATCGGACCAGACTTTACTGGGTCCTGAACCAATCATGGCGCTCCCCTTTTACCAGCTGAGAACATGGCTGCGTCACAGAACACATAAACTACACGCCGATCAATGGGCGAGTATCAGTACATGCAGACAATCCCGGGAAGCCGTGCCACACCCGGACTCTCGTCTGACTAAGCGCCTTTTATCTTTGGACAGGGCATCCCTACGCATAGTCGTAGGTACCATTACTGGACATTGCCCACTAAACAAACATTTATATGTTCTAGGTATGACCGACAGCCCCCTATGTAGGGGATGTCTGTTGGCCGACGAAACAGCTTACCACGTCATCCTGGAATGTGAAGGAGTAGCTGCGCAACGGGCAAAAATCCTCGATTCGCCGGGGTCACTCCGAGAAGCCTGTGGAGACACCAGGAGGATCCTGCGCTTCTGGAAGGAGTTAGGCTGGCTTGCTCTGTAGCCGGCATGCACGTCACGCACAATGGCCCGACTTTTTTACGGGCTAAGTGCGGAAAAAGGAGCCCATAACCATAACCATAACCATAAATAGCCTTTTTGGAATAATAATTATAATATCAGCCCTGTAATATATACTGTCCCATTGCTGGGCACGGGCCTCCTCTACTATTGGCAGGGACTAGGCCTTAGTCCACCTCGCTGGGCTAGTGCGGATTGGTAGACTTCACATATAATCCTTTGTATTTTTCTGTGCTACATAATCCGGGATATAATCTCTGTCCCATCTTTCATCCTTTGTTTAGCAATTTCAGAGTTTTTTGCTAAAAAATATTTGTATATCCAATATAATAATATTTTAATTAACTTTTCAATTTGTTCTGATATATTTATTACGAGGTATTGCTCGCGGCTTCGCCAGTGTCAATTTTTTTTCCGCAATAAGAGTTCTTAAAATACTTACTACGTACTATGTCAACACTGTTTCAAATATTAATAAAAAAATCTATGATTTCCAATGAGAGCGAATTTCTGGGATAAAAGGTGACTATGCGGTAATCTAGGACATGGTTTACGCATGTGCCAAATTGAATCTGTTGTTTCTGCGTTTACTTCAAACATACAAACATTATCATAAACTTTTACATTTATATTATTTGTAAGATAGATTAGGAAGTAAGATTTATGCTGAATATTGGATTGTTATCAAAATGATTTATTGATGCTAACAATCCTACAACGAGATATCTTATTTGGTGCAGTGATTTTTTTATATGCGTCTGTTATTACTTATTTTAAATATGTTTAATTATATACTTATAAATAGAATACTATACAAATAACATTTTGAAAAATACTTCTAGTATAATCGAATATTTGATATTAGATTAATTGTAAAAAAAAAATACCCCATAATTAAGTTATATATCTAAGTGTAGGAAACAAGTCCTGCAATTATTACGTACTTACAATAAATTATAATTAATCACATTCACCACCACATGTTATAACATAAGATGTTATGTTTTGTCACTTCTTATTATATTTATCCTTTTTTTGTCTGTTTTAAGTTTCTACTTATATATCTAAATAATATTAATAACAAATATTATTATTTTCGCCGTTGTACCAATATATAAATTTGCATGCTGTGGTCTCCTATAATTGAAGTGACACGTCACATTGTTAATTGTGAAAATGCTATACATTGTTTTTATTATATGCCGTGTATCCTTTGGAGGCCCTTAAATGAATAAATAAGTTGTTTTGGCGGAATGCAATTATTGTACGCAAAAAACCAAAAAAACATTTGCTTCCAACGGTAGCGGTTTTCAAGATCACCGATAGAACCTAATCAAAGCAGGGTCAAACCCCGGTCCGGCGCGGGATAATCCGCGTCCCCTCGCGGAAGTCCGTATTCTCACGGACTCCGTATAATTTCGCTATAAATAAAATTGCACTGTAAAATATCTTGGACATGCAAGATTTGTATAGCGTGGAGTGCACTTTACGAAAATAAGGGTGGTTTGAATTTTTTTGTATTGTCGATGTTTTCTGGATTTTATGTTCTAGAAAGCTGGTTATAATTTTAATATTTAATTTAAAATGACTGCTATGTTAATATATAGTTGCTGGACATCATCAGAAACTTACTTATATAATAATTATTTACGAAAGTTTGTAAACATGTTTGGATTTTGAGAATTAAAAATACCCACAGAAACGAGTCAATGGATTTGGATTTAATTTGACAATCACAAAGATATGCTAGAGCAAAATATTTTACCTCAGTAAGATTAAAAAAAATATATTTTAAATTGATCAACAATAGGCGATATTATGTCACTAAAATGACAAATATGTTTACTTTATTTTGTATATTTATTCTCCTATTTTAATAAAAGTGCATTCCACATACATTGCTCATGGAGGTCCGATAGAAATCGCTAGCACGGAGGTGCGCACCTAGCAGAGGGACTTTCGATAAAAATATACTACACGGATACAATATACCACACCACTTCCTCTATTCCTTACTATTTACATTTATTTCTATGTAAAAAAAATTAATAGCTTGGACAACTTTAACTGCAAATTACATTATATAATTACCATCAGGTGCATTGCAATCACTTTGATGTGCTTGAATAATAATAAAAAAAATATGTGTTCCAGAGTGGTAACTGCAAGAATATTTTAAGCGAAAATTCTACTGTCTTTGGGTATAGGATATGGTTGTTACTAAAGAATAAAAAAAATGTGCGCTTTTTCATATTAAATAAAAAACAGTCCAAAGAACTCAATGATAATATATTTTTTTGTTTCTGAAAATAAAAATAATAAGTACAAAAACGGAAGCACAAAAGTGAATATATTTCGTAATATCATATTAATTTTAATGAGTTTATCAAATAACCGACTCTACAATTTTAGATTGACAAGATATCGAAACACTAGAATCTTTCATCTCTAAAAATAACATTATATGATATCCATATTTCTTTTCTTTATTGTTTATCAACGTTATCTTAACCTACTTAAACAGTTTGTAATTATTAGCACTCTCGTTTTAATTATGGCAATACCTTTGTTAGGAGGCCCCGCTCATCCAAAACAGAAATTAAATATAGATCAAGTACATAATACAAAGAATAAAAAAATAGTACAAAACAAAAGAAAATATTCAATAACTACAAGTAAACTGTATGCCCATAGAAAATGTAAACACCATAACACCAGATGCACATTTTGCATATGTTGCATAAATCCATGGCATAAAAACAAACGTCTTCCCGTGACAAAAAACCATTGCATCGTGGATATACGGAAAACTAAATCTGCGGGGAGTGTTCTGATAGTTAACCCTTTATGTGTGATTCATGAGTATTAAGGCCCATTGTGGGACGCGGTACGACTTTTCAAAATGGTGAGAGTTTGTAAAAATATCATCCAAATTAATAAAAGTGTTTTAAAGATTACTTTCAAAATATCATCCAAATTCATGTGTATTAAATATTACTTAAATGATTCTTCGTTTTAAACTTCGAATAAATCGTTTAAATCATTGTAAGATTTGAACTTCGAATATTAAAACACGTATGCCAGTTATAACTATATAATTATTTTATTTAATTTATATTGTATTTAAAGATTTAATTTATTTATTTTGTAGCTTGCTCCATCTTTCACAATTATTTTAAACTAGCTTTTGCCCGCGGCTCCGCCCGCGTTATAAAGTTTTTCAGGCTAAAGTTTTCCGTTATAAAAGTAGTAGTTTCCCGGGAGCCTATGTTATTCCCAGGGTCTCAAACTGTCTTCATACCAAATTTCATCTTAATACGTTGGGTAGTTTTTGAGTTTAACACGTTCAGGCAGACAGATGCAGAGGAGGACTTCGTTTTATAGTATATTTTTTAGAACTTTTTAAGAGGAACAATCCCGTCATACATCATTGTTGCATAACTTTAACCGTTTACGCAGCGCACGCAACGGAAGCTCTCAAAACTAATAAATTGTCCCCGTTTTTGCAACATGTTTCATTACTGCTCCGCTCCTATTGGTCATAGCGTGATGATATACAGCCTATAGCACTCCACAAATAAAGGGCTATCCAACACAAAACGAATTTTTCAGTTCAAACTGGTAGTTCCTGAGTTTAGCCATTACTGCTCCGCTCCTGTTGGTCATAGTGTGATGATATATAGCCTATAGCACTCCACGAACAAAGGGCTATCCAACGCAAAAAAAAAATTGTCAGTTTGGACCGGTAGTTCCTGAGATTAGCCATTACTGCTCCGCTCCTATTGGGTATAGCGTGATGATATATAGCCTATAGCACTCCACGAAAAAAGGGCTATCCAACGCAAAAAGAATTTTTCAGTTTGGACCGGTAGTTCCAGAGATTACCAATTACTGCTCCGCTCCTATTGGGTATAGCGTGATGATATATAGCCTATAGCACTCCACGAACAAAGGGCTATCCAACGCAAAAAGAATTTTTCAGTTTGGACCGGTAGTTCCTGAGATTAGCGCGTTCAAACAAACAAACAAACAAACAAACTCTTCAGCTTATACTATTATATAAAGCTGAAGAGTTTGTTTGTTTGTTTGTTTGTTTGTTTGTTTGTTTGTTTGTTTGTTTGTTTGAACGCGCTAATCTCAGGAACTACCGGTCCAAACTGAAAAATTCTTTTTGCGTTGGATAGCCCTATGTTCGTGGAGTGCTATAGGCTATATATCATCACGCTATACCCAATAGGAGCGGAGCAGTAATGCCTAATCTCAGGAACTACCGGTCCGAACTGAAAAATTCTTTTTGCGTTGGATAGCCTTTTGTTCGTGGAGTGCTATAGGCTATATATCATCACGCTATGACCAATAGGAGCAGAGCAGTAATGGCTAATCTCAGAAACTAGGAGTTTGAACTGAATAATTCTTTTTGTGTTGGATAGCCCTTTGTTCGTGGAGTGCTATAGGTTATATATCATCACGCTATACCCAATAGGAGCGGAGCAGTAATGGTTAATCTCAGGAACTACCGGTCCAAACTGAAATTTTTTTTGCGTTGGATAGCCTTTTGTTCGTGGAGTGCTATAGGCTATATATCATCACGCTATACCCAATAGGAGCAGAGCAGTAATGGCTAATCTCAGGAACTACCGGTTCGAACTAAAAAATTCATTTTGTATTGGATAGCCCTTTGTTCGTGAAGTGCTATAGGCTATATATCATCACGCTATGACCAATAGGAGCAGAGCAGTAATGGCTAATCTCAGAAACTAGGAGTTTGAACTGAATAATTCTTTTTGTGTTGGATAGCCCTTTGTTCCTGGAATGCTATAGGCTATATATATCATCACGCTATGCCCAATAGGAGCGGAGCAGTAATCGCTAATCTCAGGAACTACCGGTTCGAACTAAAAAAATTTTTTTGTGTTGGATAGCCCTTTGTTCCTGGAGTGCTATAGGTTATATATCGTCACGCTATGACCAATAGGAGCGGAGCAGTAATGAAACATGATGCAAAAACGGGGACAATTTATTAGTTTTGAGAGCTTCTGTTGCGTGCGCTGCGTAAACGGTTAAAGTTATGCAACAATAATGTATGACGGGATTGTTCCTCTTAAAAAGTTCTACAAAATTATATCATAAAACAAAATCCCCCGCTGCATCGGTCTGCCCGAACGTGTTAAACTCAAAAACTACCCAACGTATTAGGATAAAATTTGGTATGGAGACAGTTTGAGACCCTGGGAAGAACATAGGCTCCCGGGAAAATATATAGCGTGACTTTTATAACGGAAAACTTTAGCCTGAAAAACTTTATAACGCGGGCGGAGCCGCGGGCAAAAGCTAGTAATAGTATATAGATAATCGCATGTTAAACTGGCCAGTGCTCTATAAAAATAAAGCGTTGTCCAAAGAGTATATTATATCAACCAACCATATTCCCATAAAGGTAAAATAAAATTAAAGCACAAGGATATTCGTTAATTGAACTCTATATCTCAATAAGTATCCAAAAAGTATGCAATTAAATAAAATAAAAATCCAGTATTCATTTTATCATATTAATATAATATTTTTGTAATTTGAAAACGCTTATTTTCAATGGAAACGATCAGCCAGTTGACTGATTCCTCGCCCTAAAACACGAGCTCGTAAAATTTTATCGCGTCGACATAAGTTTCGGGTAAATCCGACTAAATCCGGACATTACCATGATCCGGTAATTTTATTATAAAAAATATGGTAAATGTCGCTTTGTGGACGTATTTTCAAATACAATTTATTTTTAGGAACTTTTTAACCGTTCACGCAGCGCACGCAACGAAAGGTCTCAAAATAAATATGTTTTTACCCGTTTTTGCAACATTTTTTACTGGTACTCCGCTCCTATTCATCATAGCGTGATGTTATATAGCCTTCTTCGATAAATGAGCTATCGGATACTAAAATATTTTTTCAATTGAAACAAGAAGTTTAGCATGTTCAAATAAAAAAACAAACTCTTCATCTTTATATATTAGTATAGATTATAATCTCACGAAACTATATCATTATTGCATAACTTTCAACTCAACAAGAAATACTTTTACCATACGAGAACATCCCATCCCTCCTTAACCGTCCTGAGGGAACAATGATTAAAGTGTGGACCTCCATAATCTCCATTGATTGATGACGGGGCTTACGATAAACGGAATTTCCCTTTTTGCCAAAAAAATCGGTTATGACCGCCAATATAGCGAGATATTGACACCCGTAATATAAAGTGTGGGTTTGTTTACTTTCGCGGCTTGTTTATCGATATTCATAATCGATTTTTATGGATGAGGAAAATGTTTTTTTTTTTTTACACCTACCTATATTGTTTTCATCTCTGCGATTCCCAAAGGTGGACTGGTAGAGAATGCCTTTGGCATTAAGTCCGTCTGTATACATTTATGTATATAAAGTGTAAAAATAAATAAATGTGTCCGATGATTTCATTTATTTATCAAATTTACCAAAAATACAATTTTCCTTATGACAGAAAAATAACTCTTAGGTGGTAACATACTAATAATATTAAATTAAGATCATAAGACAAAAACTATACCTCGGTCCCTACACTAGGCACAGCCTATATCGTAGGCGATTTAAAAAAAATATCTTTTAATATTCAGTCCCGTTCGCCTTACCCAGTGCTGGACACGGGCTTCTAACAGAGAGTTTGGGAATTAGGCTCCACTCTGTTCCCAAATTACAATAATTAAAGTCGAAAATCCCGAACCAAGTCCCAAATCATGAGTAAAGTTAATGAAACGAAGGTCAACACTGTCGCACCTGCGAATTAGAATAATAATACGAAGACACCGCGCCGCGGCCGGACACCGAATAATTTACATCGCACAAAGGTGACCTGGACAATGCAATGTTTTCTTACCGTAGGGGATATTCAAATTTTAGGGTCGCGTGTGTGTACGAATTTTTATTTTTTTCCTTCGCCGCTTTGTCCATCTGTTCTCACGGGTCAAACGCTGACCTGCCGGACAATGGTAGTCCAGAATTTATAATTAATGTGTTCGCTTCGATCCTTTGTGAGCGATTCGCGGATAATGACGCGAATCTTTGAATTATGACTAGTTCGCGTAGAAAGTTGTATTTCTTGAATTCAGGGGTCGATCTTGAGAACCGGACACTTGTTAGGTCATTAATCTATTGTGGAGCTGACCTTCCGTATGTGAAAATATTTGCATGGATTTGAACCGTTAGGTACATTGGTGTTGTACCCGACTGCATGAAGGAGGAAGTATGTAATATATAAAAAAAAATGTTTTATTCTAGAATCTGGTCCTCTATGATTTTCTGTAGCGTTGGGTTCGCCTTAGTAATAAATTAGATTTTCAATAGTCCTTTTAATTGAGAAATTACAGAGTTAGCGAAATAAGAAAAAAATATGGCGGCCGATATTTGATATAATTAATATCATTCATTCAAACATAAACAAATAAATAGAACACGAGTAATATGAAAAAAGTAAAAATCTATTTTGAATTTGGAATTACAGCGGCGTATGAACAAAACGTCATTAGTGACGTCCAAAGAGCGTATTTGTCGGAAACGACTGCGCTCACAATTTATGCCGACAGGAACGCTCGCGAGGATTTCAAAACCAAATAAATACAATGCAGTAAAACAGTGGGCCGGGGTTGGATCCCCGCCACAGTAGCGGCGATGGGATGTTAATTTAATTAGTTTTTTAAGTCTTATAGGTTATAAGTTTTTTATATTCATTTGGGACAAACTTTAAACTTGTAATTAAGTAAGGCTTGTAGAAAATAAGAAGTGTATTGTGAAGTAAATTTTATGCATATTTTTTTTAAATATAAGTACACAAATCGAACGAAAATATAAAAACTTTTTTTTACATTTCCAATAATAACATTGGATTAAAATTTGATAGTATTTTAAACCTTTTGAACTTACAAACACAAAATCTTTTTAACTCCCTCTAATGAAACTCCCTCGATTCATATCTCGCAATGCGACATCGCCCCGCACACCCCAAAAAAGTCACCAGGAAGATATATCTCAAACCGTTCGCCGACCGTAGACCAAAGTATTTATGGAAATCTAAATAATGTGAGGCGTTTTTTTAATTGCGTCGAATGAGTCGTTTTTTCTATATTTATTTTCGTGGCTGAATGATTTGTTCAATAGCGCGATGGGAAGTAAATGAGCTGACAGTCATTGGGGAGTGATTTTGTTTGGAAATTGTAATAAAATGCTTGAATGATGGTACGCTTGGTAATTGCATTTTTAAATATAAAATGTGCTGGCTGGATTAAAAAAAAATGCTTATTTATATTTAAAAAAAAAAAATAAAAGTGCTTTTGTTTATGATCTTATACTATAAATTTATTTTTTTAAAGCGAAAAAATTACATTTAAATTGAATATCTTTGATAATTATCAACTGACAATCTCAACTGTCAAATATTGTGGTAGTTGAGTAATTTTGAACAGTTTCTAATTAGAACCTGAGCTGGAAGTGCAAAGTTAACACAAACAATCCGTTGCCATACCGGGGGATTCATGTCATGCGCACTTGCCAGGAATAAACCGATCGGTACCGTCGAACACAAACGATCCAGTACTGGTATTTAGAAAATGGGTAATGTTCGTTTTTTTATTATTTGGATAGCCTAGTGCTAGAAATTGAATGGTTACTAAGGAATAAAAAATGCTCTATTGAAATTAAAAAGGATTTTTTTTATAATATAACTTTAATAAAAGCGTTATATTTTAAATATTTATTTTTAAAACAATTCTAATTGTTTGACAAAACCATAAATCATCATGATTTAATGTTGTCTATCGACATTTTCAATTTAGTGAACAAATTATTTCTTATGTTTACGCGAATGTTAGACATTAAAATTAAACTATTTCTTGGATTTTATCATGGTTTTAATTTTCTCCCGACGTTTCGAAGACTTTTCAGCCTTCGTGGTTACGGGGGAGACTTCGTAGTCAAATCCAAAAAAAATAGTTTAATGTTAGTGAACAAAATCGAGAAATAAAATAAATTTGGGCAAATTTATCAATAATTTACGCCATTTGGCAGTTCAATCTTTGCCTAATAATTTCCTTTAATTAACAAAATTACAACTATTTTCTCCCAGCCAGTCCCAAACCAGTCCAAGAATAGAAAATCCATCCCACTCTGGTATTTTACTAAGACGTCTGGCGTCCCGACGCCATTGGTCGGGCACCTTTAACCCCACCCATGAACAAAAAATATCGCCCATTAAACTGTAAGATCCGTTTCAGCTTCAGATACTGAAGTGCTTAATGTGGAATCGTCTTATCTTATACGTTCCGGATGGACTTGGGTTTATTTGTGGCTGGTAAATTCCCACTGACAGGATATTTTTTAAGCATTCCTATGGTAAAAAGATATTTGTTTTTTTTTATGATTCAGATTTATAATAATAGTAATAATATCAGCCCTGTATTATATACTGTCCCTCTGCTGGGCACGGGCCTCCTCTACTACTGAGGGGGATTAGGCCCTAGTCCACCCCACTGGCCTAGTGCGGATTTGTAGACTTTACACACCCTTAAAATTCCTATAGAGAACTTCTCAGGTACACAAGTTTCCTCACGATGTTTTCCTACACCGTTAAAGCAAGTGACTTTATTATGTATGTCTAGTTAATTATTTGCGCGTATCGTATAATTTTGTATTAAAATCGTGACTTTAAAGCGTATTGTACGACATGTAGCCAAAAAGAAAGACGAACGGTCAAACTGGAAACAGTCGAAGTAGTAACGAATGTTAGGCACACACTATTATAAGGGCTTATCAGTAAACGTAGAGATACTTGAGACATCTTTTATTTTACCAAATGAATTCATATATTATGTATTTAGATAAAACTGTGACATACTTGAAGCATAAACGAATGTAATGCTTGTAGGTCGTGCCCCCAAAATATTTCCTTATTCCGACCCTGGACTTAGAACAGAGTGCTCGAAAAATAACTTCTTCTGCGTTTTTGGAGTGTAAAAACGCGTTCGGATAATCTTCTGTCCGTGACACTTGGGAACTTTTTAAAAGTGTTTTATTGATATAGTCGACGTCTTGCATATACTTCTGCGAATTTTCACAGCCGTCAAGACACTGAAAGGGGGCAAAGGGTATCTGGCATTCGTTATTACATTATAGAAAAGTGGCCTCTTCATTTTATGATATTACAAAGAAGTTGAAGTATTTTTCTGTACCAACGTTATCGAAATAGATTTGAAATCACCACTGACCAACGAAACAACAGTTAAAACCAATTTATCATGCCAACAAATTATTTTTATTACATTTTTTTTTCATAAAAATGAAAAATGCGATTCGAATCAGTCACGGTTGGGGACAGAAATCGTTCACCAAGCGTCGCCAATACGCTGCAATAAATTGTAATATTTTTAAAAATGGAACTCTCCGCGCCGTTACATGTTGGGATTTGATGCGTTCCGCAACATTGGGCGCGGAGTGCTCGATATATTGCGCATGTAACGCGATTTAATGCGACGTCCCTCTGCAGAAGCGAGTTCTTTTTTCAAGTTTTGAATATAGACCGGGAATGAAAACTCTTTACAAAATATTATATAGGTTAAATCCAATTTACTTCACAGACCAAATTTAATATCTATGTGTGCCTGTATCAATTTATCTTTATATTAAATCACGAATTGAATGGATTTCAATATCAATTTTTTATGAAATTTAATTACCCGCCGCATTATAACTCTAGGAACTGTCATTTTATTATAAAACCAAGGATTTTTGTTAATTGAGTGCGCTAATCCCTCGAACAAGGTAGTAAACTCTACCGAGTGTAAAAATAGTTTCACAGATAGCAAACTGCAATATTCATAATGCTACTTTTATCTCAGCATCAGACTTTTACACGGTGGAGCTGTGTTCGGAAGTTTATAAAACAACAGTCCAACATAAATCTGTTTTCAGTTAGTGAACTGGTTAGTCCTTGATTCTATAAGTGACGGATTGCCGTACATAAAATAAACCATTCGATTTCAACTCAATATTCCAATAGCACCCTTTATGATAACGTTATAAAAAGCCACATTCTGTATCCGCCCCCTCTGCTATTATTTGGTACTGCAATAATATTTTCTACCCACACAATTTGACTCATGAAAATTCCTACGAAGATCGTATTCTTTAGTAATAAGGGGGTTATTGTCACATTTGGCAGTTTGCCAAGCGCATTAATAATTTTGTCGTTTAATACCAAGATATGGTAATATGGCGGGAAGTTGACTACGAATGGTCTTGTTTTAAAAGTATGAAGCAAAGGAAAAAATGTTTGGAATCCATGAATTTTAATGGCGATTTTAGTTAAAGGAGTTCTTAGTAGTTCGTAAAGGTTTTTTGTTTAATTTTATGCACATTTTATTATTGTGCTTAGTGAAAAGGTTTGATTAGAAAAAAGGAAGTTTGACTTTTAACGACTTCTTAATGCAATATTTAATTTGTGTTTGGTTTTTGTGAATGATGGTTTTTTTGTAAAGCGTGTGTAAATCAGTGTAATGAAAGGTTTAAGACTTTTGTGGCTATAAAATGAATAGTAAAAGATGGAAATGACCAAACTACAAATAATAAAATTAATTCACACGATTAAAAACAAACAAACAAGATAAAAACAAATGAAAAATAAGATGTGTATGTAACGTTTGTGCCATTTATTTTAAAATCAGCGAATACCCATTGCAGTATTGTTATTTAATTACCGCGTTCTAAATTTAAATATAAATAAAAAAGGTTCCATAAAATTCAAAAAAGGAATTTCAAATCGGACAAGCCAACCGTCGGTCCAACCGGTTTAGGCGGTGTTTACACTTGCGAAGTGGAAGTGGTGAGACGTCCGGATCGGAAGTACCACGTGTCCGACTTGCCCCTCGGTGTTCGGTTACTTACTTGCACTTGTACTAATGTAGGGTCGGACCGACGGTAACTATGAAAAATGCAAAAGTGCATTGTGAACAATGGATGCTAAGTCGAGAAAAAACGTTAGATTTAATTACTTTTTTTTTTTTATTTATTTATTACGGCTCTGGAAACAAGTCCATTGAGCCCCGTTAGATTTAAAAAATGGTAAGTATACCAACCTAATACATTAACATCAAAAACTCCTTTAGCAAATACCTTTTTAGTTGGTTAATAGACGAGGCTGATGATATCAAAAATATGTGTTTTAAATAATTGTTGTCAAATACTACGTTCATCGTACATTTTATAATTATTGATTTTTTCGAGTACATTTAAGTCTTTTAAGACTGCAGCAATGAAGCTGCGAATTAAGTTTCAATAGTTCTAATAATGATGATAAAAACGTCTCAAGTACATCATTATAATGACGACATCATTACACATCTCTGGAGCAGATGTTTATTTTTTACATACAAATTTCAAAACAAATTGAAGTTACTCTTAAACTTTACACCTTAAAACAATTACTGTAAGATTTATCTTTGCTTTACCTAACCATACCTAACATCTACGAGTACTTACTAAATTAAACCTTAATACAAACACATAAAGTTGAAAATCACGTGTCCAAATTTTTTCCGTGATTTATGTAAAAATATGTTAGATTTATTAATAAACCGCGTATATCGGGGGTGGAACGGAAGGAGGGCTAAGGGTGAGTTCCGCCATTAGTGCGGTTTGTTTAGTTTCCTCTAATGGTGCTTTCTGAGTGATGCAGCCGAGGTTAAAGGTAACCATTCCCATTGCATTACTTAATATAGAATGAGAAGAGAGTTCATGAAAAACCAGATGGTACTCAACCTCTGATGGTGTAGGAGGTCATTTACATCTTATAATCTCCGTCCAAGTGCCAATAATAAATTCGGTCCTAAATCAAAGTTTGTGAAGGTTTAACTAGGAAAATACAATAACAAAATATTTTTCGACACGCTATTTCTACTAATAAGGTGACTTCCTAATAATATGAACTAATGAGGTGTTTTCCTAATAAATTTATATATTAGAAAAATAATATATAACAATTGTATTTTAATGCAAAGGTTTACCTAAATTTATAACGTACCTATCAGAGCGAAAAGTGAAATTTTCATAAAGTGAACCCAACACAACATATAGGTATTAATAAGCATAGTTATTATTAGAACAAATCGGTCTAATAATAATATCAGCCCTATGTTATATACTGTCCGACTGTTGGGCACGGGCCTCCTCTACTACTGAGAGGGATTAGGCCTTAGTCCACCACGCTGGCATAGTGCGGATTGGTAGACTTCACACACCCTCGAAATTCCTAAGAGAACTTCTCAGGTATACAGGTTTCCTCACGATGTTTTCCTTCACCGTTAAAGCAAGCGACAATTCACAAAGAATACATAAAAAGAAAAGTCAGAAGTGTGTGCCCTTGGGACATGAACCTGCGGACATTAGTCTCGGCAGTCCGTTCCACAACCAACTAGGCTATCGCCTTTAATGCTAATTAGATTCTACATAAAGGAAAGGCAGGAATGAAGTTATACCCTTCAACTAGTATTTTCTCTGGGTTGACAAAATTCGAATTATCGCAGAAATTACACGTTTATACATAAGATTACTATGACATTGAGACCTAAATCGTAGGAAGTAAAGTAAACTTCCTTAGTGGGTTTGCGGGAAGCCGTACGCAAGGCGGCCGTAAGGAATGGTAAGAGGATTTCATGTCATGTACTATTGCGGTGACCACTGATTGTAGGGTGGCCATCAATACGTGCGAATGGAGGATTTGTCTATATTTTTTTTGTAAATGGAATTTACTGGTTTGAAAAAGGAATTCTTTTTAAGGGAAGAGAGATTTTTGGCCCGAAGTTGTAATAAAATGTCATTTATTAAGACTTTTTTTGATAACGGCAAAGGCAAGTGTCTTGATAAACGCGGTGGTATATTGCACTTACGAATAGCCTAAGATTTGAAGTTATAACGGCATTTCTTTTTTTTTCGAACAGACATATTTGGCTCGAGGTTTTTTTTAATTTTTTAGACTATTTTTGATAGCAACAAAGATAGTTGTCTTGATATACGCGGATTATTAATAAATTTAACATATTTTTATATAAATAGCGGAAAAAATTGGACAAGTAATTTTTTACTTTATGTATTTGGGTTATGGATTTTTATCAAATTGTACAAACTGTAGGACAAAGAGAATTTTTTTTAAACTGAAGATAGAATATCCCAAGATCCTTAATTTTATTTTTAAATTTCATCTTATACTTATTTACCCATAGTTAATTAATTTACATACAATTAGCGACTTTTTTAGCGAAGTTGTTCCTTCAAGCGCCCTGTTGACGTATTTCAAAAAGGCAATCTGCTTAAATCCTAAAGTCCTACACAAGTCTACATCATACTCATATCCCACAATGAAGCCGAGTCGACGGAAGTCAACGTACAAAAGGCGGAAAGAATTGTAACTTTCCTATTAAAGATTTGGGCGGTGCCCTACTGTACTGTAAGGATTCCCACTGCAATCGGATTAAACTAATTATTTCTTACGTCAAAGTAATGAATAAATACTGGACAGTGACGTTAACCGCGAAGACCTTAAGACGATTAAAGGCAATGTCTATTTCTACCGACAAGCAGCAGTGTGGACTGTTGTGTTTCGGTTTGAAGGACATTGTAGCCAGCGTAATAACTCAGCATTATAGGCTGAACTTATTTTTTTTATCAATAACAAAAGTTATGATAGCGCGCAGATTTTAATGTATGTATATAAATCACTGTTGCACTATCTCTCTTGGATTGGAATGTCGTCCCTCATTTTTGAAGCTGTAATTCATAATTATTACAAACATAGTATAAGTTTTCATGTGTACCTACTAACAATGTTTGAGTTTTCAGTTACTCGCAAATAAATAAATAAATAAAGCAACGAATACCTTCAGCTATGTAACGTAAACTAAAATGGAAATAGGCTGGTCGCAGCGACACTTACAGACCAGAGATAGACAGTCAAAACAATGTTATAGAGAGGCCCGCTAGGTAAAAGAGGCGGAGGGAGACCTCTGAGTCGATGGGAAGACGAGATCAAAGGAATAGCCGACCCAAATTTGGCGCAAATAGCACAAGACGGAGAAAAATGGGCATCGTTTAGCCAACAAACGGTTCTTGCATGAAAGAAAAATCGAACAATACTAACAATTTAAGTTTACTAATAAATTAATGTTAATTTTAAATTTATTAAGGATAATCTTATTACAAGTATGTACTTGTAATAAGATTATCCTGTTATAATGCAAGTAATAATAAGGCTTTTTTATTTTATTTTATGTTTATTTATTTGCAAGAATCATTGTAATAATTACATGGTTGCACCGTTTTTCGGCATGCAAATTTATTGGTAGATCGGTAATGATATTAATTAAAATCTTACAGTAGTTCTTACCAGAGTGACCAGCGCAATGGAGTGCTAAGCAGTACTATATAATTCAAAGTTCTGTATGGTGTTGCTACTGTTTATGGGCGGTTGTATCCACCATCAGGCGAATGGCAAGCTTTATGATATCCGACATACCATATCCAATTTGAGGTTATAATTTCACGTTTACTAATTGAAAATAATTTATGTCAATATCCAAACTAAATAACAATCAACCATGACGGCGATCGGATTTGTAACACGCTGTCAAGACACGTGACCACAATACCGTGGGTGGACATCGTAAATCTGTCGAAAAACTACCAAAAACTGACCGCAGCTGTCAATAGCATTGTATATTAAGACATCTATACCTCACAAACACAACTTACTACCACTTAACGCCTCCACACGTCTTATTACCAGGCAATACGACTCAACATCCCCCAATTTACAATTTATGAACTGGCAACACATTTTTGCATCATCTATTGTAAAGATATAAAGGAAACGTTTGTAATTAAAAGAATTTCATGGTAACACCGACACGGCACGCGTGTGAATGGACAGTGCATTTGTAACAATTAACTTTATGGACGTTTTGTGGTAATTGTCGTGGAAAAAAATTAGGGACATGGGGGCGGTAATGAGCGATGTATTTGTACGATGCCGCAAAGGTACAAAAGCGAAGTTTTTTTGCTGCTAATTTATAAATACACACAGTTTACGGTCGCATCGTGGAATTTCGTTTATAACTAATATTGAAAAAGTAGCTTTGGATTCAGCAAATTTTATCAATATCGGTTTAGTTGTTATAGAACAGACAGAGAGAGTAACATTTTAACTGTAAAATGTCTTTTTTATTCTATTATTGGAATAAATTAGTTTTAAGTGATTCAAATCATTGTTTTGGTGCCATTACTACAAAAATATAACCTTGATTACTAATTGCTAAATTATAATAATATAATTCCTACTAAATAAGAATACACTTATGTGCATTCTAACACTTAGAAAAAAAAATGTATGGGAAATATATATACTATCGATAAGTCAATCGTCAGGATATTTCATTCTCATACATAATATTAGCATTAACGATTGTAAAAAGGTATTTTGGCTACGGCCCTATCAGAAGATCAATTACCTAATTAAAAATGTTGTTCATCTCTATCTAAAATTAACAATAGTAATATTTCGTAGTTTGGAATGTAAATTAGTGGATAGAAGTAGAAATGCGCGGGAACCAACGCGGCGACGTGAAACACCCGACTTTCCTGATTTATGGCACCTGGACTTCCTGGAAACGGGAATGTCTTATTTTCTCAATTATTTATTTTATTTTGAGATAAATACTTATTAATATTTTATTTCAACTTATTGCCGAGACACAATAGAAAAACATCTTAGGTCTTAGTGAATCCGTCTAGATAGTTATTTATATAAACATTGTCCATTTCTGCCATCAAGCAATGGTACAGGACAGGACTTAATATTTCAACATCAATCATCACTAACAAATTGCAGATTTCTTTATTTGTGTTGAAATTTGGGCACAATCCAACGTTGTCTTCGTCTGTCCAAACCTATTTCAATATAAAACAAAAGACAATCAAAACTGTTCCAAATTCAAACAAAGAACAATCGCCCGATGGAAATGCAGATTTCGTAAATTAGTACACGTGCGTTCGAAAGTTCGGTCCCTCTGACCCAATTCGGCGTGGGAACGAACGAACAGGTGTCGTTCGGAAACCAAATGTTCAAAAACAAATCACGCTAACCAGGAAGCGGGGGGTTGCTAGCGTAAAAAATGTGGACACGAATTCCCATGCGTGAAAAAATCTAATTGGCAATGACATTCTATCGGATACGATTATTGCGACATTAAATTCTTGTTTGAGTTTTTTATTTATATTAGTGTCTTCTTAGATGATTGAACACTGCCTTAGTAATCGATGTAGCAGTAAGTCAGAAGAGGCGGTTCTGCTCTGTTACATGGTTAACTAGATTATCTTATCGTTCTTACTGCTGTTTACCACACAAAATGCATTTCTAATTTCCGTAGAAACTAAACAGTAATAAAAACCGGTCGCCTTTGAGTTGCTGCCCTCTCGATTACCACGGCAGAACAGTGTAAAAACACTTTAAATATCTTTAGTTGCCTTATCTATACGTATTATAAAACAAAGTCCCCTTTTCTGTCTATCTATATGCTATTAATTTTCTCAAAATCTACTGAACGATTTTTTATGAAATTTGGTATGGAGATAGTTTAAGACCCTGGGTAGGTTAAAAACTATTTTCTATCCTGGGAAAATATATAGCGGGACTTTTATTCCAGAAAACTCCACGCAGGCGAAGCCGCGAGCAGAAGCTAGTTATAGAATAAATGATTTTATTAAACGAATTAATTTGCTTATCTTTTTGTTCATTAATATCATTATATTATTTATGATTAGGAGTTTCTTCTATTAACACAATAGGGAACTATTTTTGCGTCATTCTTTCTTATTTGCCGCACATTTAACTAAGTTATACAAGAAGTGGTTTTGAAGTTTGAAACAAAAACACTAATATCCTGGTTGAAAGGGAACGGTATCGGGAGAAACGCTCCCACGGGATCATATAGCCCCTATACAGACTGATTTACTTCGTTTACGGGAATTTTTTCGTGTTAATTTTGATGTGGTCTTAGAAGGCAAGGAATATTATTTCTGTTCGTTTATAAATTAAATTATTATTTTCATTACGATTCGTATTATTCGATAAAAAAATATTTATTTCATCTTATTAGTATCCATTCCAATAAGTATACGCTTAATGCGTGAGTACGTTTAAAATTTTAAAAAAGTTTTGTTGTTTTAAAACTTATAAGAATTTACATAAACGTTAAAATAACGTTACTAATGCTATTTGTAACGTTACGTTAAGAAAATAACTGAAAGATACCTCAAACTTAACCTATTTAAATCTGCACTATCAGCTTATTTTCTAAATTTAATTATTATTTTAGCTTAGTTGCATAACATAATTTTTCAATCAAATCACTTTTGCAATTAAATTGTTATTAAAACATTTGTAACTTGGCTCCCCCTATAGCTAGCTAACTTTGCTTCGTATCTGAGAATTCGGAATATTCACAGGTGGTTCCGCCCCCCGGAATGCCTCGGTTTTTGCGTGAATTCCTTTGAACTTCCCTGTATTAAGAAGTTATATTATTTGTAAATCGTTTTTGGAAATATTTCACGAGAACTATTTTTTTTTCATCAAAGCTTATTAATTTTTTTTTGATTCTAAGGATTTCGCTCATATAGCTTTCCTAGTCTATTGTTTATTAAAGATAATGTAGAAAAGGTAGGATATTATTAAACTTACGATTTTTCAAAATAACAAATTTATATAGTCTTACGCCCGAAATTAATAACCAATCCTAATCCAATGTATGCCATCTAAGATTGATAATTCATTCGTTTTTATGGATAAAGCATGCCAATAACCAATCTATAGATTGAGTAAGCTATCTCTAACAATAATCAATCTTTGAGAGGACGGATTACAGATCATAGATTACCCTCTGTTTGAAAATGACAGTTTACGCTTGCCAATACTCTATCTACCCGTTTTGACATTTGATTTGATTGTTGTAAACAATCGAATTTTCCAATCGGACCAATTCCTCAGTTTACTCCATATGTTTTGAATATCGCTTACACTGATTTTAAGGGAAACGAAAAGGCAATGGAAATATCCATATTCTCTAGTGACAGTGACGACAGTGATTTGGAGGGACTAGCGATACTGATAGCGAAACTGAAAGTCGCGCTTCATCACGGGTAATGAAAAGAGTTAACTACATGCAGACCCTGGATGAGTTTGATTTCACGTTTAGATTAGGCTTTCGAAATCTGCTTGCCAATCAGTGTTAGTTAAACTGATCTCGTATATTCGTGTTACTTCTATGTACAAGGTAAATAATTTTTGACATTATTTACAAAAAAATACCATACCTACCGAACTATTAGATAGGTGCTAACAAAGGGCAATTGCATCGTTTTTTCAGGAACTATGGTGTTTCTCCATTCCATCAACTTTTGCTGAGGAATAGGAAATATTTATATTTTCTTTTTCAGGACATTTGGTACATGGAAACGTCGCTTCCCTGTGATTGCATTGATATTGCGTTTATCTTTACCTAAAGTTCAAACAATAATAATTGCAACTGCAGTTTTGCACAATATTTGTCGGAATCACAGGCTAGAGGAAATTCCAACCGAAGTGGAGTTATCAACTGCTGATATTATTAATTATGAAAACAATATAGAGAATCAAGATGTTGGAGAAAGAACAGCATTAACAAATAACTTCTTTACTTAGTAAAATAAAATACCTTTACAATCACTGCTATTTATTTTATTGCTTATCTACATTTGTAATTCAAAATAATAATTACAAATTAACATAGTTTTATTAGTTGAAAGTTAAAACATAGAAACAGGCAAAATTTCCACACATTATCTATACTATTATATAAAGCTGAAGAGTATGTTCGTTTGAACTCGCTGGTCTCAGGAACTTCCGGTTCGAATTGAAAAATTCTTGTAGTGTTGGATAGCCCATTTATTGAGGATGGCTATTATAGGTATATGTATATCATCACACTATGACCAATGGGACCAAAAATGGCTAAAATTGATTACTTTTGAGAGCTTCCGTTGCGTGCGCTGCATAAACGGTTAAAGTTATGTAACAATTATGTATAACGGAATTGTAATTTGTTCCATAACACTGGATAATGTGTACAGAGTCGAATTATTATTATATGGCACCGAGTTTACTGCGTACTTCATACTAAAAACTAAATCCTTTAAGGATTTATTAATATATTATGAACAATGTTATTAAACTTCAGTGTCAAAATATGTTAGCAACCACATTACTCACGTTCCATTTTGAAACTAATTAAAAAGTTTGTATCTTAAATATGACATGTACTAATTATTAATTATTTCTTTTGAGGGCTAAAATACATAAAATATTTTTTTATTACTCCAAGTCTTATTTTTCGCAATTAGGCAAATATTGAAACAAATAGTTTGTATGGAAAATACAAAAAGTATTTTTTTACGAATGGAATATTCTGCATAAAATGGAATGGTCAGGAGGGAACGCATCTGGAAAGGATTGCCAGCGATCTATCGTTGAAGGCAAGCAAGGATAGGCGAGTTAAGATATTGGCATGCCGGTAGGAGACCAATCGAAAGATAGTCGGCAATCTAAGATAGGTTTCAGTCTTGGATAGTAGATACATTATTAATTTCGGGCGTTAGAGACGCAGATTGACCATTATAAGATGACCTGTATAGTGATTATAATTGTAGAACTAAGTAAAAAAGTTTTTTAATATACAGGCCTGGTAAAGTGACCTAACTGCACCTTAGTAAGTGAGGTCCAACAGAATGTCGATTGATTACTCGACAGTCGACACAATTATGCCGGCCTGTTGGAACTGGATATACACAAGCTGATCCCCGAATGACACACTTACGTATACGACGGATGAGTAAGATATCACTACTATATTTATATAGCTTCCATATTAACAGAAGAACCTGCATATATTGCTAACCTCTATATAGGTAGTCAGTCTAGAAATTGTTTTAAATAATTTCAGTAGACACCGCTATCTATTCTTTCAATACCATTACTTTTTTTTCTGCTTTGAATAACGAAACGAGCTTGCCGTTTGCCTGATGATAAGCAATACGACAGCCCATAAACAGTAGAAACACCATCCAAAACCTTGAATTACAAACTATTGTTCGGTATTCCACTGCGCTCGCCATTCTGAGACATGAGATGTTACGTCTTATTATGTCCAGTAGTTACACTATAATATAAATGTATCTCATTCTAATGTTTAATTCGTATAATTTCCAAGTAAATCGCAGTTTTTTGTATAAACAAATCAGTGCAAACTCATCTCAGACAAGATCTAAGTACGCTTCACACTCAATCCCATGAGCCGGCTCTATCTTGAGATTATGTGGATGTTTAACAAACACGGGGGACGCGCCCCAAACCGCTAGCAATTCGCGTCTTAACCCTTCATACACTCCAGGAATTCTGTTATTAGAAGATAATTTTGACAAAGGCCATTAATAACATATGAAATGAAATGAAATGATTTATTTGAATCTGTAAAATGTTATACATTATTTAGATTCCGTCAATATTAACTCTACCACCAGTTCGGAAAGCAGTTTTCACCAGAGAGGAACGGGCAAGAAACTCTGATATAATATTTATATATATTAATAATAGAATTCATGGTTGGTTGTAATTGTTTGTAATAGTGGATATTCTTAGTAAAGGTCAGGTCAAATGTACCCTGAACCGGCTCGAATGCAGATTGATGAAGGTGGAAGAAGCGAGAGAAGTATGCCATCATGCGAAGTGGCAGTCCACAGTCTCTGCCTACCCATAGGGGATAGAGCCGTGATACTATATATGTATGATTCCTGGATATCCATTGCTTCCTTCAAATAAATTGTTATTCTTTAAACAAACACTTGAAATAATCCGCTTTCATCCCAATAAACACAACAAAAATCCGAATTAAATTACAGTTATTAGCACCGATAAAGAACGAAATCCCGTAATCCTCAATTTACAGTTTAAGGACAAAGCGCGATCCCCTAACGTGAGATACGATTTTCCACCACTTGAAGACTCGGCGATTTTTGTACCCTAATCGATTGCCAACACTTCGGATTCACGGTTTAGGGTTATTTTTAATGTTTGCAGTGCGTTTAAGCAATGTGCTGTTACTTTTTTAAACGCACATTTTTTTTTACATAAATTTAGTGAAGTATAAAAATAATGTTCAAGGTTTAAAAATGTTTGATGCAATTATAAATAGTGTCTGTTATAATATTGCATTTCTTTTGCATAAAGTATCTAAAAATCTTTGATTATTTACTGTATTTTGAACCTTATTTTTTATATTAACAAAATACGTCATTACATGAAGTTAGAAATAGACGAAGCTGAAAGCTATCATTACAAAAATAACGCGATCAAATCTCCACCAAACTCTAGTATTAGAGCAAGGGATCAAGTTACACTGGTCCATCACTCAACACCGCCCCGAGTGTATAATGCTATCCGACATTTATTTGCGTTTAGAATGTTTGCGCAACTGATTTGAGAGATTATCGTGTGCGTAAGGACTTGTTCTCACTTACATTTTGTTTAGTAATTGCTCAGTCATTGAAAAGTAAAATTAAATTAGACACAATCGCTGTAAGTGGGTACCACTGGCAACTATTGCAGACATTATAACTACTTGAAATAAACACTCTAATACTCTATACTTTAAGTTGCTTTATTGTTTCTAATTCCATTTTGCTTAGAGTCGGGACAACACACTTTTTTGTATATAGCAGAATAAATTTGACTTAGTGGTAACGACCTACCGTTTATCTATCGAAGACAATCGCTTTATCAGAATTCCCAGGAAATGTTGCCGATCATTCCAAATCAGGAACTTCCAGTCCATAACCTACATTGTTTCCACTAGACTAAGGAGGCGACTTACTACTGATGTACCTACTGGAGTATGCTGGAAATCTAAAACATTAGTGGTCAAATCTAACAATGCCTAGTAAATATTTTGGTTACACTGTCCTTTGAATTTGAGCACGGCTGTGCTACAATACTGCTAACTGAGCAATGGACATAGCTAAAACAAACGAACCTATTTAGTGATGTCCAATTACTAACTTGTTCTGTATACAACACTAAATAAATGTATTTTACAGTTTCAATATTAATAACAAAATATCCATGCAAGACACCAAAGGCTAATTAATTATGATACACGCTCGCCCAATATTATTATTGGTAAACGAGCAGCACATAACATATGTACATGCCGCGTTCAATTAGCAACTAATGTTTGCTGTGATGTAGGTGGGGAAACGAAAACTGTGGACTTTACCTAACTTCATATGTTACCTTATTATATCCACGTTTGAAAGGCAATCATGTCTAAGCGACAATCAGTAAACTTTTGAGTAAAGTGATTAGTTTCAATTTTAAAAAGAAAATATGATTTGCTTTATAATAATAATGTATAATAAAATAAATCACAGATACAAAACCTTGATAAAATGACAAAGAAAAGTCCGAAAATTCCAAACACGTCGATAACGAATTTTCAGTAAATTTGTCGCTTAGATGATTGCCATTCAAAAGTCTATGTGGAGTAGATTCTAAGCCGTCTACGAAAACAAGAACGTCTATGTAGTATGTACACGATAACTAAGCATTGTATAGATATTTTTGATGGGCACGACGTGAACTGCATGGTAATATGAGTGGGGTCCAGATAGAGTGATGGGTGATATGACATGTTTATTCCTTGCTAATTGACATAATTATAACTGCCTTTTGTAACTGTATATATACTAAAAACACATAGATATACGAAAACTTGTCAAACATTTCTCGTTATAAAGAATTTCTTTCCGCGTTTAACTGGTGGACAATAATCTGACTAACTTTCAGCGACTGTCGAGAGACCCAATATCTCATTAATCTATATCATAATGTATATTATTGTCATAATAGTGTATATATCATACAGTAGAAAAAAATACTAACCGCCACTCAAATACTTAATAAAAAATGTCGAACTAAATTCTTTTGCTTATGTCCAAAGTCTTTGCATCGTCCACACGTCTGCGTGTTGTTTGCTGATATCCGACAGGTTGGCTCACTAATTTAGCGCGGGTTTGCGGTTCAATCCTGGTAATTAACCGCTCTGTACCGCCTATTGATCTAGTTTGCCAGATTTGCATATACGATGTTAGGTATTTAGTCTCGTTTAATTTAGAATAGCGAATATTAATATCTAGTTTCTCTTTGTACAGAGTGGATTTTGAGAAGCGTCAGGCTACGAAATGTATGGAGTAAGTTTTAAGCAATTTTTTACCTTAAAAGTACTCAAACCTCAGAAGGTTCCACAGTCCTGATTCTTATAAACTACATGATCGATTGGAATCAAAAAAGTGTTTGCTTTGGCCATTTTCTTGCTCACTGTAAATGTTTTCGAATTCCGTGAATGCAAATTTTATTCTGTTCAAGAGTGATGGACAGACTCCTAAGACGCTTCTCTTGCTGCTGCAGTGGTTAAGATAGCTGCTGTAGCTGCCATGTCTCAAAAATCCAACTTGTATACTTGTATTTAACAGGTATCTAAAGACATGTATAGTTAAAGAATACTGATCCAATCAATATTCTCTGTTTGAAAAGTATTGATTGTATTAAAGAAAGGTGATAAAATTCCAATCAATCAATACTTATTTAAAAACCCATGCTCGAACCGGAGACCTCGCATCGCCATAAAACTACACCACAGGCATTCTTAATTTTTATCGCCTTAAATTCCATACCACTTTAGCAATAAAGGTCATTACTCCATTTAATATTGAAACACACGAACATGTTAAAAACCTCCCTTTGTGGCTTGCAATGATCCGATTACAGCAGACAAATGAAAGCCGGTCGGAGTCGGGACACATAATCCCCTCACAGCTCAAAACCTTCGAAATTGCCCGTTAAGCGATAAAAACCTATTGAGTTGATTAAAAATTTAACAAAGCCTTTGTCGATGAAGTCTTTTATCTAGATTATGGATTTTGCGAAAATGGCGGCTAATTTATTATGATGTAAGTACATAGCTATGAGTTAAAATAATTGTTCTTCATTTGAGAATGATATGGCGATAGGCTCGCTCCTGTACAGGATCTTTTTAGGAAAAAACGCGTTATCGCTACAACCACTTAGAGGGTGAGTGGAATAGTTATGTTGGTTTCACCAGTCTTATAGCCTAATGTCGACAGTCGGGAATATTGCATCATCCGAGTGAGCATTGGACCGAGTCCCTAACCCCTGTATACCCTACACCGGCATACCAACCAAAACCCGCGGTGGCCTTCTGAACATACAGGACAGGCCCGGGATATCTTGTTTCATCATGTATAGGACCTAATTTAACCGTTTGGGGATAAAGATCTGATAGTCTTAGATATCTAAAATGTAATTATTATCATTCTTAATCAATCATGTAAATTGACTGTGAAGGAAAACATCGTGAAGAAACACTTATTTCTCCATGAGCATTTCAAATGTGAAGTCTGCCTACCCGCCCTAGGCTTGCGTCGTAAACATATAGGTACATTATATATACATTATTTCTTACTACCAGATATTGTAATATCTATTTCTTGCTAACTATACATACATATAAAGTAAGGTATTCATGGAAGCTATTCATCAGCGCAGAGATCAAAGCATTCACATGAGAGCTGTATCACTGAGGTCTGCTTTCAGAGGTCTCCGTATAGGGATGAGACTACACGCCGAAATAAAACCGAAAATCGACAGCTTTCGCTCCCGATTTGGTATAATTCAGAGAAATTAAATTTTAATTATTTGTATTATGCGAAATGAAATCGAATAATGAGTGCCGAAAGCCGTGTACTGATGAGTCGGAGTTCCGGGGTCAGCCGGTTTCAGGTGTATTCAATATATCATACCGACAAAATTCCATCGACTGTCGGGATATGTAAAACATTTCATTGATTGACATTTTAGTTAGTATAATTACATTGTAATTTCTATCAGATGCAATGGACTCACTTTGTGCTAGAAAAATATCGTCAAAGCAGTTAAAACAAAGTAGGTATGTGCCTTATGGACGTGCGAAACGAAACATATCAGAATGTGTACACATTAATATAACATTGTGTAGATAAGTAATCTTCTACTTTATATAGGTAAATAATAATTTATTTTTACAAAAAAAAAAATGTTAAAAATAAAATATATGAGACCGAAAAAACAATGAACAGAAACCGAATATTCGGCTATCACATGTCACATCTCTAGCCCTCTAATGAGGGCGGCACTCGGAGGGTGTCGTCATGTTTGTTTGAAAACTTTTGATGTTAGTACACATAATTTTTGAGTAATGAGTGCGTATTGCAAATATTGTGCCTTTTCAAATTAAATATTTACTTATTATAAACATCAAAGACCAGTAATAAATATTTTAATCACTGATTAGTGTTTAGTTTGACATTTTGTGGCGTCTGCAAAATAGTCATGAGGTACAGAACAAATTATTTAAAAGCGTTTTCTAGTCATAGGGTAGGTAAATCTTAAAGATACACATAAATGGAGGTTAGTATATATTTTGTGCCAGAAGAATTCCGCAAGTTCTAAGAGCAAGCACCTCTGACTTTTCTAGTCATGTGAGTATTCTTAGTTAATTATCATTTGCCTTAATGGTGAAAATAAAACATGTTGAAAAAACTGCATACGTGAGTTCTTCACAATAATTTCGAAGGTATATGAAGTATGCCTTTCTGCAGTAGCCAGCGTGGTAGATTAACGCCTAAACCCCCTCAGTAGTAAAGGAGGCTCGTGCCCAACAGTGGGACAGTATATAATACAGGGCTGATATTATCATTAAGAAGATAAAAAAGATAAGGCGGTGAATAGATAGACTTAGCTATTGTTACATGTATATTATTGTGTAAATTGTTTTCAGTACCTACGCATCTCTCTGCTCCTTCAATGATAAAAGTCAAGGATATAACTGAGGATGTAGACTTCAATAAATCTACTATTTTAACAAGCTCAATGAAACTATTCGCTTTTTAGTTCCAAAAACCTTTTTTTAAAAAAAGTAAAGTGGCAATCGATAAACAAATCAGTGTTGATTTTATAAATACAAATACTTTAAGATATATAATAGTTTTTTTTGTCTTACAAATATACCTACCTTAAAAGTTCATAGCCATATCTTTTTCCTTCCCAATTCCTTTATCTCGTAGCTAAAATTTCTCTCAAAGGCAGGATTCATGTGTAAATAAGCCCAGCCGCTCCTGTAAGAAATGCCATATCGTCTTGCGCACCCTGAAAATCAATACGTGGTCGGCTCCCCCGCGGCCCGCTCTCCCACCTTGACGCGATTTCATTATGTCCAGTTGATGTTTTAGCAAAGGTCTGTTGAATGGTCAAGATTTTCTCTTAATTAAGAAGTCTTTTATGTTTGTTATATTTAGGTACAAAATTAATGACTTGTTTTTATTTAATAAACTTAGAAATATGCACGTTATGTCCTTGTGCATTAATTGAATTTTGCTGAAAACCTATTTACCGAATGTTTATAATTCTTTAAATATTATATCCATATTACAATAGAAATATTTAAATGAAGGAATGTTACTTTTAAATTTTGGCCATTTTTATTGCTACAGAATTAAATGCTGATATTTCCGAATATCTTTTTACATATATTTTTGCGTCCAAATAAAAATGTATTCTTTGTTCTCATAACCGATCTTTGGCATAAAAATTTGAGAACCAAATAGCCAATATCGTGACGTTTAAGTAAATATCCTATATTCTCTGAAAACTGTTGCAGTACAGAGGGTTGTTTTTCAGCGAGTAAAGTAATTACGTAAGGGCGTAACCCCGCGTCATTGGCGAGGTCACGACCCCGCGCCGCACCACCATTGGTCGGACGCGACCTACACCCACACTTACCTTAATAAATATACCATTTTTATATTGGGTCTGTTGAGGCTGTATGGGTTTGCTTCCTTTGACTGTTTAAGAAGAGAATTAAGTCTGAGGAAGAAAATGACAGATCGGTCTCTATGGATTGTTTCCTTAGATTGCCTTTGAGGAAAGAAAAGTAAGTATATAAAAGTAAACATTATAGTGTACACATATGCACCTCAAAGCAGGCGGTTTTGAAAATATTTTTTTTATAGGTATGGTTTATATTTGTGTACTTAAGCGCGTTGGGGTAAGATCGTAGGAGGTGTAACATCGTATAAATCAAATAACTTGCAATTGTGTTATAATTTTTGTTTTTAGACAACACTACCTGAGACCCCATTTTGTTCACTACGTTCCACTATTTCACATAAATGATTCCGTCAAGTAAATAATGTTTACGGTGCTAACAAACAGAATATCGGTATGTCGTCGTTCCCTGGCATATCCGGATTAACCCCATGCAAGAATTTGCCTAATTTTAATTTAGTATTTACTGTTTTAAATTAATTTAGTAGTTGTATAGTATCAAAAAGGAAATAAATCTTGTGACTTGTTTATTCACATTTGTCGAAACACCTATATTCCCTGAGATCCGATCTTTACCCATACAATTATTTGTCGTTAAAGAACGGATAAAAATCTTTCGATCTAGCACTTGTAAAATATTGCAAGTTTGTTTCAAAATTTACATACGAAAACGTCTGAATTCAGTAATTATGTAATTTTTTTTAGCTCAGGTAAAGGGTCAATTTTGTTTATTTGTTATTTATTTACATTTGTATGTACTATTTCTTCGAATATTTTTAAAAATATCTACCGTGTCAATCATGAGGGGTAAGATCGTATGCCTAGAACTATTAAAAAAACAAAATTCGCTTCTAAAAATATCTTACGCAATTTATTAATTTTTTTGAATGTTTATAAATGACTATCTAGATCAGAATATACTCTTTTTATGGATTTTAGAATCCCTTCAACATAAACGGTTTTAGAGAGTAGTCCGAACTATACCTGTGAAGGTCCTATCTTTCTCACACATTTCTAAAAGTACGGTACTTTTTTAAAACCTTATAAAACATTAACTGTTATATATAAGGAATTGAAAAAATATATACCATTTAGTATATTTAACAACATATAGCTAAGTTAATGATTCATTATGATAACTTCTATAGAATTTTTGTAAAAAAATAATTCAAGGAGACTGTTTAACACGTCGAAAAAGCGTCCGATTTAACCCCAACGCACCTTAATATAGGAAGGAGCCTACTTATATTTTTTATAATAATTACTGAAAATATGTTGTTAGCTTCACTTAGACTATAATACAACTTCTTGTATTCAATTTATCTCTTGTTACCGTTCTTTAATTTCATAAAAAATAGGGTTAATTCAGTGCAAATTCGTTTAATACTCGTAACACAAGTAGCTACATATAACATAGACAGTTACTTTAAACAATTTACCCATTTATAAAATGAAAACTAAAATATCTACAGTTGCATAACCTATTAACACTGGCCGACAAAAATAACTCAATATAATAATAAAATAAAGAAAAAATAAAACCTCTAACCACTAGCTGATAAAAAATAAGTACCATAAACAACCCCGTTATTTTTTACTTCATCACTTATCTAGGTGATAGCGGGAAGAGTTCCCGCGGGAGTGTTTCCTAAACTTAAGTATTTTGGGGTGTCATTCCAGAAATATGGATGATGTTATCGGTGACTTCATAGGGGAATGGACGTTGGACAGTCCTTGTGTTGAAATATAGAAGTTCTTTATACGATTTTATGATATCTTGAAAGGTTCGGAAAGTATAAGTTGATTTACTTACGACGCGAAATTACGAGTTAAAATTAGAATAGTGTATGCTAAAAACTATTATGATCTAAAAATTTGTAGGTATGCAAAATTCATGGTTGTGTTATTACTATTTAAAGTTTAGTGTCCAGTCTTGCGCGAGCAATTTGTTACAAAATATTCCCTCAAGATTACATATTTACCTTTGTTTATTATTAGCTTTTGAAAGTAGGTAATAATTGTAAGCACATATAATTATAATAATATCATCCTTGTATTACTGGGCATAGGCCTCCTCTACTGATGAGAAGGTTTAGACTTTAGTCCACCACGCTGGCTGAGTGCAGGTTGGTAGACTTAACATACCTACCTTCAAAATGATTACTCGGCACTTCTTAGGTTTAAGTTACTTGATTCAAAATGAATAGACACATAACTTTAGAGTCAATTGTGTACCCTTGGGTTTTGGACCTGTGGACATTCGGCAGTTCCAACTCCAACTATGCTATCGCCGCTTGTAAGCTAAGTTTAAAATACCAGGAATTAAATTACTATTATTATGATAACTATTAACCAGTCAAGATACAAGCTGCATTTACCTAACTAGGCAGTACACGTCGGACCTTTGCAACACGACCTATCTACTACACCACTCCACATGCCACATTTTTGTCTCATATCGATATATCCAGGCATTCATAACTTTATTAGAGCATGATCTCAGCGAGTTATCAACGTAGATAACTGGTCACAAACAACCTAACGTTTATAATACATAAATGTTATCTGTCCGCGCACTTATCGGTTTCTTCGTCGCATTCTCAGAAGGGTGCCCATAAAACTATGAAATATCGATACGTAAAAAGTTATTAAAGTAAATCATTCGTTGTATGGGCTGGAAATTGGGTGATTTTTGGTCGGCCTTTTGACTTTGGCTATCTCTGGTGTTAACGTCAGGTTTTTAAATACTTTATGTTCTGTATTTAAATCTTAGGTACTTAAGAACACACCAAATTTTTGCTAATGTAGAGACTGTATCAGACTACATACCACATATTAGATACTTCAAGCTATTAACGAGAGAAAAATACGGAATTTCTAGATTTTTATACTCCGCTATTTTTCTTTTACAACAGTCGCATAAAGTTGAGATAAACATACAGATTTTAAACTAACAATATTTGTATAAAAAGTGACACTATTATATGCCGCACATGTTAAAACTTGTGTTTGTGATACACGCCATCTATTATCGTGAATAGAAAGCTACACGTTACCTTGGTCCTTTGCCACTTACTCCTGCAAATGCTGTCTCTGTATCATGATGGATGGCGTACCTAGATACAAGTCTATGAAAACCTTAGAATGCCAGAATCAATGCAGGAGTAATCTGGATAATTAGGAGGAAGATATCAAAGTGGTAGAAACAGCGAAAATTGTAGTCGCACTGTAGAGCATTGTCCTCATTACACCGTAAATTATTAGGCTCCACTGAAAACGTACCAGTGTTCCATAGTAAACCAACGATAAAGAATGACAGACCACTTTAGTATGAGAGAACTATACGTTTGTTTCTGTTGACTCTACAATCAACAATATGAACAGGCAGGACTGGGCTGGCTGACTTACTATCCGTAAGACTGGTGACCAAATAAACCGTTTCACTCAACCCCAAGTGATGGTAGTAAGAACGCCTTTTTTGCTCGCAAAAAATATACTAATATCACCCACAGAAACCACATTATCATAGCCGGCAAACAATTTCAGCAAATTACCGAGTGTTGAGGAGTTTTGTACGTAACGAAACTAGTAGTCTACATTAGTCCATGCACTTTAACTAGTGTACCACGTGGTAGTGTGCTCAAGTTATTTGCCGGCTATTATACTTTTAACTTGTTTCTGAGCATATAGGTTATAATATGATTTCTTATGATTACGCGAGTGTTAAACATCGAAATAAAATTTATTTTCGAATTTTATCGCGGTTTTTTATATCAATTTTCTCCCGACGTATCGAAGTCTTTGCCACCTTGATTGCAGACTGACACGGACACCATGGAGTCTGCAGTCTTCGAAATGTTGGGAGAAAATAAAAAAATCGAAAATTTGTTTTATTAGAAATATTCCTTTTAAGGAATTACCTCAGAATTAGCAAATATGGCATACGTAGCATTATCAACTTGCAATTATAGCTCGCACTGACAAGGGAATACATTGAGCTCGGTAAACACAATTATAATTCAAAGAAAATGCTCATTACCGTATGTCATTTATTTCAACATACAAGTGAAGGCTTGTTTATTAAATATAAAAAGATAAATTCACTTTTGCCGTAGACGGAAGAGCTACAAATGTAATGATACAAGTCTATCGCCATCGGTACAAATTGTAATTCTAGGAACAGGATTTTGTTGAACAGGGATTTATACTTTTTTAAAGCTTGATTGGTAGCTTGTTTCATAAAGTACTTATGATACTTCTAAGGCAATGAACAAATATGATTAGACCCCTACCAGGAAAGTAGAAAACCTCGCCACATTGCGGTAAAATATGGAACTTATATCTTGTATTGACAACGTAAATTTTAAATCGAAAAAGCAGGTTCCAAAAGCAGGTTCTATATATTCCTGGTCAGACTATACTTGTTGCCCTTTCTTCTGAAATATTTGTCACACTAATGCTGATGATGAAATAAAACAACTCAGTGATAAACTTTGACCATTGCGATATATTGAGAGCAGTTATCAGTTAATAACAAAAACATAGATATTACAATCTTGGAATGGTTCCCGTTTCGGCAATTAATGATGCTTATTGTAGTTAACTAATAATTTATAAATACTGGCTAGGAGAGACAATTTGTTTGTATTTTTATTTCTGACGCTAATTTTTTTTTCTTATTTCTTTGCAATAAAAAAAAGGGTTATGCAAAATTCAACTTACACAAATTTCAATGATGTAGTTTGTTATAATTACTTACTAATATAAAAGTATACAAATATACATAGTTTATGACGTTAATTACAAAATAAATTACATAGTAAGACATGAGTAGGAATAAGTAGCATTAACAGGAAGCTTAGCGTTAAATCACAAATATAATTTAGGTATACGTACCGACGGTTGAAAGGCTAATTAACTTAAGCGTCATTAATTGCGACACTAAGTTTCATATATAGATATTTAAAATCAGCTCTTTTTGCTATGTTTTCTTAACCAAGTTGTAATTTTTCGAAAAATAAGTTATAACTTAGCCTTAAACATTTTACCGTCGATAAATAATAATATAATGTATTCAGACTAATCGAAAAAATAGTTAAGAATAGGTAAGTAACTCAATTTATCGGAATTATAAAGCATGGTTTTACAATCTATTAATTTAAAAACTTATTAATAACAAAAAATATTAGCCTAAGGCCCGGCCGTAGTACGGTTTTGAACCGACGACGGTTTCGCAGCCGCAAAACCGTTTAACGAACGTACATTACGGTTAGAAACCGCCTACGAACACATATATAAAAACCGCGAGTGGTAATAGTCACATGCAAGCACGCCTACTAAGTTTCACAAGTTAATATCACCCTATAATCTAATTTCATGTGAAGCTTCATAAACTTACTTACACATTTAAAATCAAATCATTTAAAAACTATTTTAACTAAACAAATTGCGTTTGCTATTTTATTCGTAATTTATAATAAAAATATAAATAAATAAAATTCGTTGATAAAATATTCACAATAGTTTAGCATTTTATACAGTTTGTAGTTTTAATAAGTTAAATATTTTCAAAGTTTTTGTCATTATTATAATATGTTTACCATGATTCCCATACTTAGGCTTGTACAGTTGTAGTTATTTACTTGCGGTTTTTATATTAGTCGCGGGAAAAAGCTGCCAGTGTGTTTAATTGTATCGATATCTTGGAATCACAAAATAAAACGGTTAACCATAGTACGGTCTTACACTTACGTAGGTAGGTACATACTTCTTATTTAATAGTATTGTAATTTAAAATTAATTTGCATTGAAGGTGAATTAAAACAATAAAAAAACACAGCTTTCCAAGAAATCTAGACGCATGAATACGTGTTTTAAACTGGATTTGCATTTGTGTACGGCTCCCCTAGCATGAAAGTCTTTTCTCAGAGTAAAAGTCCTACTGTCCAATTCCACGGCTTAAAAATGCAATGTCAAAATGACCTTGTATATGACAATTTGCATCCAAATCTCGTCAGCAGTTTTTGCGTTTGCTTCTCACAATCACACCCTACAAACTACAGTAATTACACCCAGAACTTTAAATGTTCGTGGATCGCACTTCATCCCTGAATACCTGATTCAAGTAAAGGCCACATAATAATCAAACAAGCTATAAGTAGTGGTCCGCTGGGGTCCTATGTAAAAACATGCAACCACTGCTATGTTTCTATTGACATGATTTAATTTTATAAGTTGCCCATTAATTCTACGTTAAAGAAACCGAACTGTTTTTGGCGAAACAGCAGTTATGTAAAAAGCAAATACATTCGTTGCCCTAATGGTTGGATTTTCATATGTACTATTTATTGTATTTTTAGCACTGGCAATGAAAAATATAAAGCTCACCAGACGCTGCATGGAGTGCGGAATGGACTCAATATTATGTTATCTGAGATTTCATTCGTCTTTATCTATTATCAAAATAAAGGCGGACTACAAACAAATGTATGTAAAAATGTAATTATATCATTCCACCACTTTGAAGGCAGGCTATAAACTAAATTAATGTGTGAAATATCGATTTCTCTATACGAGGTGCTCTCCTGGTAGTAATCAAAGGGTGGGCCTCATTCATTAGAACATCTGTATGTCAACAACAAGACTTTGGAGGTTGAGTGGCTTATAACTGTTATAGGCTATTTCTTCGCGTTGTCTCTTAAAAGTTACTTATTTACACTGATAATACGAAATAACATTGTAAACGAATGTACGCTCTCAACCGTTAAATAATTGTAATTCATTATATTTTTCAGCTAGAATTTTATTTTATGCATATGCAGGGTAGAGTGTCTTCACTTGGATTCGATTTTAACGGTGGATTAGTCTATATAATTATTGTGAATTTGTAAACCAAAAACTAGGAAAATAAACCATGTAATAGACAATTAATGTTATAAAAGAAATGTTTCTTTCTGCTTGTGTTTTTCAGTTAATTATCATTTAGGTAGTTAGGTAGTGATAGGCTGGCAGGTTAGCTAGGTTAGGGCCTACATCGTCTTCACGGGCCAAGTCCTTGAGGTTATTTATTAAAAAAAAAACTCTCTTTAGCTGCCAGCATGAATTGTCTTTATATATTTCATTGTCCTATGCTTTTTAATTTTAAATCAATACTACATGTCCATCGATATACAGGGTCATTATGACATTGCGTACTAAATTAAATCACATACTCGTCTTCACCTTTGTTGACGTTGTGCCAAAAATGATCCATTAATAAATAGTATTTTCGCGAAAATCCTGGTTTTAGTTTTCTGATAATGCGAATTTAGCGTGTGTGTGCGTGGATGTATTTCTGACTGAAAGTATGATGTTACCGCTGCAAAGAATTCTCTTAGAGTAGTAGTAGTGGCATTAGGGCGCGCAAAATTAAAATTACTTTTTATGAATATTTATTTTAAACTTACACTTTTTTATTTTACATCTAGGGCTCAAGTAACTTATTATAAAGTATTATTTTCAAGTACATAAGTATGTGGTTTTATTTAGTAACGCGATGTCGAAATGACCCTGTACAAGTAACTCATTATGATAATAATTAATTATTATCATGTACATATAAGACCTGTCATAAATGTAACAACGTCAGAAACAAATTATTTTATTTATAAAAATTGAATGCGAAGTTTTTAACATCCTTTTATTAGATGCGTGAGTGCCTGAGTATATTTTCATTAAAATACACAGTAAACTAATTAATAATTAAATGTGCATTAGATTATAAACAATAGATATCTATGATCATAATATACCTACACTTATAACTACATAATAACAAAAAATATTCCTATCTTAAACGGTATTTCCCTGCCAATAACAAAAGTAAGTAGTACAAAATTAACAAACAATGAAATGGTAAATTCCAATATATCAACACAATTTTATTTATCACTCAACACTTGTAAACACATAAATATAAAATCACTCAACCCTTCCAGATGTTACTGAATAAAAACACGCACGAACACTTTTGAAAACACGGTCCTATATCTAGTATTGTCTAGTACATTAATTCCTAAAGGAACGCCCGAAGGTTTAGTCCTTGAACGACCACCAACTGCGTGTGGCGTAATATAACTGGATTTACAAAAACACATTGATGTTTTTATATTGGTAACCTTTCTGCCTGGCCCTATACCGTTGGCCTAGGGTTAAATGATACACTTTTGTGGCAAGATGTCGTACGTATCGGGATGTTCACCCCACAGGTCATGAAAGAGAATGTATTGTTCAGATAATTTGTATCTGTGGTCATTACGGGTGGTTGTTTTGATTTTATTTTTAATAAAAAAGGTCACGTTTTGTCATAGACTCAATCGCGGATACGGTTCAGTTGGGTTTATAGATTTATATTGTTTTAACATGTATTATAAATAATTTGTGTTATTGTTGGTTTGCAGGGGACTTCGATTTGAATTTCACATGCATACTCACGTATTTTATCCCTGTGAGGTAAGCAGAAGTGCAACAGGTGCAATAACTTTCCACCGTGTATTATGTGACAGCGGCGAGCCTATAGAAATATCAAGCATAAATTCCAGACTCCGTAGTAATACTGAGTAGAAGAAATATTCCTGCCCGACCTGGGATCGAACCAGAGAAACTCATTACTGCAGTCGTACCGCAATAGATCTATGCCACCGCGTCAGTCAGTTCGGTCAGTTTTTCAAACATTTAAAAATTATATTCTACCTAAGTGATGTATATTTTACTCAGTGGTTAGACAGCTGCGCATCTGTGTAGGGACTCTTTATCATTTACCCTTTGTGGAACCGTGAATGCCCTGAACAGTGGCACCTCTTATCCAGTCCTGTCGTCTATGTTTTATGATAGCACTTCGTCTTGGACTGACGATTGTTTTGATTTATAAGACGATTTCAATTCGAACCACTATGAAGATCAGAAATTAGCGCGTCTAAGCAAACTCTTCAGATTTAAATAATCTGAAGAGTTAATAAGGAAAAAAGGGAGGCTTTTGCATAACGGTGGGCTGAGACGTGAAAGCGGCTCAATGAGGCACCATTACCTAGGTTCTAAAGATTTTGTTTTACTGTTTCGTTTATCGAAATACTTGATACTAATTGACTAAACCTGAAAGAAAACACTTTTCTATAACGTCATCTATGTGATTTTGGCGTAAATACAGACTCTTACCGCCATCTATCGGAAAATTAAATAACCCACGTATTATTATAGATAACCAACTAGATGTCGCTAAAATCAAACAGCATATTTTTCTATAGTTTTATTTAGCTTACACATACATTTTCGACTTCTTAACAATGAAGTTACATAATGAATCAACAAAATAAAAACAACCATAAGAAGCAACACAAACTAAAGTACATAAATGCATTTGAAAATCGCTAATCTAATTGTCACCGAAATGCTTACCAAAAATCCAGCTTGAAACGAGTTGATGCGCCACAAAACACATTACACTATTACAGATTATTGTACAAATAGAAAATATAATGCAACAAAACTCTAAATTAAACGGGCATATTAACAGCTGCTCAATTTTGCCAATTTACGGCCGAAATCATTAACTACCCAAATCTTGATCTGAGAAATATCCCAATAAAAACAAACTGATGGTTATATACTTATATATTACTTATTTCCATTGGTTTATTTCAGCATCGATCAAGATCTTTTATTAAATTTGGCTGTTAAGCTGCCTTTGCAACACACGTTACTTTGCCAAGTTGAATGTGTCGAACAGAAATAGCTCGATTTACATAACTTAGCTTGGTTTTAGTGGAAAATATATTAATAACTACAATATGACGCTACCAATGCAGCGATCTATAAGGCGACAAACAGACGAATTGCAGAACCGCAGTCGCTACACTTACTGCAGTTATGTGCAGTCGATTTAAATGACGAGACGCAAAACGCTTGATGATTTGCGCACCTGCCAATATGTAATAGCAATATGGTTTAGGTCTTATTACAATGGGACGCATAGCAATGCCCTGCATCCGTATTCTTTAGAAAACAGCATAATTACAATGGGTAATTTCAATTGCGGAAAAGCAAAAATTTACGATGAATGATAGTCTTCAACAAAAATCAAACATCTGCTACCTCGCTTTCATACGAAGAACTTTGTAGTAAATTTTATATGAATCCGACTGTGAACTGCGTCTGCATGCAATTAGTCCGTGTAATAGGGCCTTTACGTATACATTTCAGATCTAATCTAGACAGAATCTATAGCTGGACATCTAGAGATCACAGAAGATTGCCGAATAGAAGTCAACTACTTAAAGCTTATCCTAATTTGTAACATTTAGTTCCGTCCGATAAATACAAAAATACTGGTAAAAAGACATGATTAGAGAAAAACAAGCACGAAATAAATTCAAATAAAACAGTCACCCTCGACGTGTAAACAATTTTAATTGTCAGTGTCTTGGCGCAAAAGTAGTTCAAGTGGTTATCGCGAGATGTCGCTATATTAAATTTGGTCTTAAGGCTAAATTATGTAGCTGTCGTAGTCAGCTACCAACGCATGTTATATGCGACATATAGATAAATTATTTCTTGATTACACAAATAATTAAACATAATTATAATTTGAGTCATGGCTTTGATGAAATCAAATCCAAAACGCAGGAAAATACTTTAACGACTTTCGGCTTATTTTATTTATATTGACAAATATAAATAACTAACGAATCGATTTTATTTAGACCCAGTGATTTGAATCAATCGAATCGCGATATAGATTAAATAGGAAAAAATACTTTCAGTTGTACTTCTGTGGATTGGATCATGTAGATTAATACAACCGAAAGTAATTACAGTGTAAACCGGTTATAGCGACATCGAGGGGACCACCCAATCTGTACGCTATATCCGATAATCGTTATAAACGATACGCTTTTTATATGTATATATTTAAAGATACCTTACTCTGTAGTCGTTATAACCGGTTTCTACTGTATTTTATATTTTTCGGTGTCATTTGGAACACCCATTCATCTATGCCTTCTGTCAGTTTATCTGACGGCGGCTAAAGGATTATGTTCCTTATCAACTTACTTTACACTCATCTTTAGGTTTTATACACAAAATCTTTCATAAAATGCAGATCATAGGAAAAACCTTATCAATCAGTCCAGTAATTAATAATAACACGCCCATACAGTTTTTTATCTCGTTCTGGTATTAAATGCAGGATTTAGTATTTTACTTACATGTCTATTTTTAAGGGTTCTATGTAAACTGATGCAAGATTTTGCATACTTTTAGACCATATTTATTTTTATACCCATCTTGTTTTATAGCATATTTACTTGAACTGAAAGATACATAGATACAAACAAATCATCTCGATATATGTATTCACTGTTGATGGCGTGATCAATGTGGTGGCGTGACAATTGATGTATGTTTATTCAGAGGGAACATGTGAATGTGTTGAATTTTACATCAATTGATCTTTAAGTCAATTAGCCTAACATCCATTGACACTAGTTAGCATGAAAGCATTAATTCCCTTATAAAAGAAATTACTACCATACATGGCATGCAAAACCTGCTATCAAATTATCTAGCCCCAGTTTACATAGACCCCCTAGATTACGTCAATTATATTCAATTTGTAACCAATCACCGAAAATGATTACTATTATCAATTTAGGCCAAAAATAATAACCAGAACATAATTTTTCATTACGTGAATTTGAACACTCGATTGCCGAAGGTGACAATTATCGATATCGATATAAACTCGTCACTACACAAAACTAAAGTTTAATCGATTTGTTCAAACCTTACATTCTATACACTCAATACCACAATATACAAGAATTATCAATTGAATTTATATGAATGCATATACACTTAGCTATCTAGACATCTGGTTCATAGTCTTTTATATTGTATTTAGGGTAAAGGGCCCACTCACCGTACATTACTTACGCGAAAACTAATAAATTTATCAACTAGGTTTTTGATGAGAATTCCTAAATTAGTATTTTAGGAATAACCCAAAGGACAAGTCATTTATTTAAATAGTTTGCTATCAAAATTGAAATAAAATTCGTCAGTTAACATGTTGCTTGACTGACAAGTTTTCTTTTCATTACAAATCCGAATTACTCACTATAAGAAAACAACTCGTTTTGTAATATTTCATCATACATTATCATTATGACTTTGAATACATCCAAAGTTTTGAAACCAAGCCTTAACCCTACTTTAAGTCTAGCCCATAAAATACATCAGTCCATTACATTTTCAAAATACTTCTGTTAGGCCTTGTGCCAACAAACCTAATGCTTTCCTTATTAGACACCTTACCAGTGAAAGGCTAACATTTCAGCCTAGCCCTTTACCCATCATAGGAGCAGTTGTGAATATTTGAAACTGACAATTATTTAGCAGCCAAATAGCAAAACATTTTGCCACAAACAGAAATCTTACATTGAAGAATTTATCACATTAGAAATTACCAAATCAGATACCATGGTTACATTAACTTACAACTAATCTAGTTCTTTGATACAAGAAAACACGTCTGTTGTCTTTACAACAATATACGACAAACACATTGTCACTTAGCAAATATCACTGTTGTTCACTGAGATCCGTTCACTACACTATGCGTCCATATCGCTACCTCAAGTGTCAATAGTCACGTATAATGAGGTGTTTTTTAAAATCCCAAGATCATTCAAAATCTGTAAACATGAATGAAAATTTGACGTGACCGGTGGGTGACAGAAGTTTGTCTTCAATCAGGCACTGCACCACCCATGTGGTGGCCACAAGGGGGATGTTGTCTTGGTTAGCCTTGTTCTGTACCTCGTGTGGACAGTCCCATTCTGTGACTAGAGCGAAGGCTCCGGACATGTTGAGGTCTTCTTCGTTTACTACTCTGGTGGTGGCGCCGGCGAGCGTGCACACTCGCTCCCAGAACTTGACGAATGTGTCCTGATCCCCGCAGAGGAGAATGATTTTGTCCTTGAAGAATGATATGCTTCGCCTGCCTGACGCTGGTACCTGGAAGTTATCATTTGATCACTTGAAAAATAATTTCAGACATTTCCAAATTCATACTTATCAACGCGCAATTTTTAATTACAGCTAGCTCTTTCTTTATATAATGTAAATAAGTGGTAACACAAAATAATATATACAATTTTTATTATCTTCATTTTCAAATTAATCACTCACAGTTCTTTTTTGTTAACCTTTAATTTTTAACCATCATTTTCATTAAAGGAACTCAATCGCTTTTTCCGATCATCTCACAAATGGACCAACCAGTACAAAGATTATTTCATATGCTTACAAATGAGTTATTAATTAGTTCATTCTCAGAATCGGATTAAAGATTGAGATCGTTTATTGAAAACGGCTATTAGTCGGCCACATAATAGTGGAAGTCATTTTTATAAGACCCTTTAGAATAATTTTAATTTAAACCACCGCACTCAATATATTTTTACTATAACCTACACTTAACTTAAAAAACGCGGCGATACCCTAGTTGGGTGTGGAACAGACTGCCGAGTCGAGTGTCCGCGGGTTCAAATTCCAAGGTCACATACCTCTGACTTCTAAAATGTGTGTTTTTTTTGTGAATTCACACTTGCTTTAACGGCGAAGGAAAACAACATGAGGAAACCTGCCTGCCTGAGGAGTTCTTTATAGGAATTTCGAGAGTGTGTGAAGTCTACCAATCCGCACTGCCAAGGCCAGCATGGTGGACTTAGGCCTAATCCCTCTCAGTAGTAAAAGAGGCCCATTCCCATCAGTGGGACAGTATATAATACAGAGCTGATATTATACAGGATCATTTTGACATTGCACTATTAAATGAAACTGTGTACTTATCTTTTTGAAATAATACTTTACAATAAGTTACTTGAACCGTAGATGTGAAATAAAAAAAAGTGTAAGTTTCGAACAAAATAAATATCATGAAAGTAATTTTGATTTTATCTGCCTTAATGCCACTACTACTACTCTGAGAGAATTCGTCACAGTGGCAACATCACTTTCAGTTATAAATACACTCACGCACACGCCATACTCACACTAAACTATAAAATGTTAAAAAAAAATCTGAAAATTATAACTGGGATTTTTGGTAAAAATTACATCCATGGATGATTTTTGGCACAATGTTAGCAGAGGCAATGCCGAGTATGTGGTTTCTTTCAACACAATGACAAAATGACCCTGTATATAATATGTATACACTTAACTCACCCAGTTAACGAAACGCTGCTTCAGCAGCGACCAGCCTGCCGGCAGCGCGAAAGCGTCGGGGTCCTGCGGCACACCCGCAGCGCACGACATGATCACCCACCCGTGCGACAGGGCGGGGATGTCCGCCGCCACGCACTGGATATACTTAGCGGTCAGGCACGGCCGCGGGGCGATCAGCCTGCACACGCTGTACTTGTTCTTCGGCACGTCGTCGAAGTGGCTAAGGGTTTTTATTTTTTTATTTTATTTATTTAGGAAAATAACATTGTTACAATAAAATATCAATTAACAGTGTAACTTAATATAAATTAAATTAGCTAATGTAACAACCACAGCAATTTCCATGTATTATGTAATGGATATTATAAATACATATTATAACCGTAGCTATGTTTAAAATGTGTCTTATACAATCATGCTATGTGATCTGATTAAGCTTATTTATTATTTGTTTTTTAAGTGTAAATTTTGATCTGGTGAAAATATCTACTATATTCTATATATCTACTAGATTCTTAGTAGGGGTGCATGTTCACCCGCTGATTGATAGTTGGTTGATTAATAGATTCATCTAATTATATTTTTAATTAGTATGCGAGTTTATCAATAACCAAATATACAACGTGATTTTAGAGTCGTTTTGGAACTGAAAATTTTAAGTTCTGCATCAATAATAGAGTTTAATAAATACCAATGTAATAAGATAAAAATATATTTTTTTGAAACATTTAAATGAATGTTTACGAAAAACAAATGGGAACTAGTCGTAATGCAACTAAATATCACGTACTACTATGATCACTGCGGTCTATGCCATTCATAACTATGAATTAATTGTCGCGACGTTACTATTATTATCAAACTCGAACGAGTAAAAAATATTATACTTTGTACAAAACCATTGTACTTTATTATCAACAGTACAATTAATTGACTATTTCTTTTTTGGTCGTACAAATTGTTCTAAGTAACCACATTTTGGTTCCAAAACGACTACAAAATCACGGTATATACACGCGTAGTGACTATTTTTATCCCCTAAGATAGAGGCAAGGACGCAACTGGTGCACTCACGATGTACTCCGATGGTGTGAAGGGGTATGCCTATGCCCATATCAACCACAAATTATTGATAACGGGTTGATACTGAGGAGAAATACCCAGTAACATTTTGCCCGACCGAGGATCGAACCTTAGACCTCACTACTAAATTACCTAATAAAATTACGTCACCGACGCAGTCAACGCCTAAGTGTGCAAAATTATCAATAATAAAATAAATGTGTCTCTTTCTTAGGAAAAACAAATAGATTTCCCAAGAATTCAGCTCTTTATATACAACAGTGACAGCTATTATAAAACTGAGCTATGTAAACCAATATTATATTAAATAGATTTTGGGTGTATAACCCAATAAAATATCAACTTAGGTAGATCGATTTACTAAACTAATAAAACCATTTGAGTGATATACAAATAAAACCAAGAACTGTTATATGTTAATTTTTTTTCTTTCATTATGCACCTGCCTCCATCCTCTCTATATCATCCCAAGATTGGGAGAGAATGCCCATGGCATTAAGTCCGCCTGTATACAATGTGTACAAAGTGTAAAATAATAATATCTTGTATTTTCCCCCATTGAGCGCCATAGAGACCGGATCTGGGCCGTCCTCATCTATCGGACTCCGGCGACCCTCACCAGGTTGTCGGTCAATCTCTCGCGGGCCTGCCTACGCTGGGTCTCCCGGTTCGTGGTCGCCACTCCAAAACTTCTCCGCCCCAACGGCCATCAGTTCGACGAACTATGTGTCCTGCCCACTGCCACTTAAGATTCGCAACTCTTAATTTTTTTATTTAAAACTGACCTGTAGACTATCCCGCCGCCAGCCTCCAATTGTTCCTTGAGCCGTTCCTTGTTGAACGGCTTGTCACAGAACTCCAGATCTTCGGTATCCGTGCCGACGGCCGAGATTGCCTCACCATCTTCCTCAGAGGAATAATGCCGCGGCTCTTGTTTCTAAACAATATTTAAAATAATCATTTTTAGTGATGGGTATAATAAAACGTGGCTCCTATATGGATAGAAAAAGAAAAATGTCAGTAAGAAAGCATTTCAGTAGTATTTTTTTTTGTATTATGGCTGTTTTTGAATTATGACTAACTGGAATATTTACTTACTTTTTTATAACACTGCTATGTTACAGAGACCATATTCAATAGAAAGTATTTATTAAAACAAATGAAGAAAACATTTTTGTTGCTACTTCTAAATAGCCTAATAAAAGTAAAACTAAAATGTATCTGTATATCATAATTATTACTGAAATGTCTGAATTATTTTTTTGACAAAAGGGCTATATTCTCTATATAGGGTCATTTTCACATTGCGTTACTAAATCAAACCACATAATTCTTTATTTGGAAATAACACTGTACAAGAAATTACTTGAGCCGTAGATGTAAAATAAAAAAGTATGTTTAAAAAAAAAAGA